>NW_023270807.1:57770244-58059652 GCF_011800145.1 Mirounga leonina | reverse complement strand
TTTCTTTCTTTCTTTCTTTCTTTCTTTCTTTCTTTCTTTCTTTCTTTCTTTCTTTCTTTCTTTTTCTTTCTTCTTTCTATGTTCTTTATTTTTAAGTAATCTCTATACCTAATGTGGGGCTCAAACTTATAACCTCAAGATCAAGAGTCACATGCTCTACCAACTGAACCAGCCAGGTGCCCTCCCACCAAAGGACATTTTCATAGAGAATCTTTATATGTTTGGCTATCATTCCTATTTGTCAACACATTCTTCATGGTCTATTTTCCTTTCATTATATACTTACTTTATGCTTACTCATGCTTTTTCCTACTTTCAAGCTCTCAATAATTAATTCCATATTTACCAATATCTATAATTACAGAATACTCCTACCTTTTTTGAATAGGCTAATATTTCCAAGATTAACAAAACAACTGAGGGAAAAGCAAAAGTAGGAACCACTAATCAGAGCATTTTGCATGAAACCCAGTTGTTTTAACTATCTCTTAGTAACAAAGTAAAAAATAAATAAAGTGCCACCTTAAAAGTTGGCACAAAAATTCCATTAGGGATGAAACTTTCTTTGTCTGGAAAAAATGCCTTACCAGGCTATAGAAAACAATACTTTTGCAGAGGTGGAGGCAAAGCAACAAAGCAATAGCGAGGCTTTGTAGAAGTAGAAAAAATAAGATTTCCTTTATAGTATGAAAATGGTATTTGTTTTCCTCCTGGTGAAAGAGAAAGAGAATATTAGACAGGATGATGAGAGGAAGAGGAAAGGGGAGCCAGTGAAACGCTATGAAATTGGGGCCAAATATAATTCCTGAGAGAGATGTCAAGAGGAGGTTTACTTAAGTTCCAATATAAAGTCATTTGCACTGATATGATATAACAGGCCCCTAACTTTGCTCTCCTAAAATTATCAGCAAGGTTTACTGCTCTTGGGAATAATTGGTTTCACTGGTTGTTTTGTGGATGTTGACAAAGAGGCTTGGTTTCTTTTGTGAAGTGATGCTTTGCAGAACAGTAACTTCCCCAGAATAAGCAGAAATTCTTTTGGCAGGATAACCTAACCACACAACCTTTCCCCACCACCACAAGCCTTTATAAATTTTCAGAAACCCTGAGAGGGAAGGGGATTGGACTTGCCTGGAGCACGGAAGGGAGGCTAAAACTAATGTGTTTTGCATTTTCTGCTGGTATCTGTGCTATTTTACAAATTTATAGACTTGGCAAGTCCCACAGTTCTCCCTATTGAATATAGTATGATTTTGCCTTTCAAAATTGGAATATTTTCCAGCAAAACAATTCAGAATATACAATTAAAGGTATTGCCCAACTAAAATAACCAAAAAAAAAAAAAAAAAAAAAAAAAAGGGAAATTCTAAATGAAAAACATTTGAGTTTCATTCACTTTCATTCACAAAGTAAAGCATTTTCAGTGCCTAAAGGTAAAGATTAAAAGGACATCTAAGTGATGACATTTGATATTTGGTGTGTACAAATACCAATAATTTCATTAAATAGGTAACACATATTAATGTTAATAACTTATTTATCATTCTAACAGGTAAGAAAAGAGTTAAAGTTAGCCAAAGATAAAATATGTTGAAAATAATAATTTCAACAGTAAAAGGTTTTAGAAAACTCAAAAATACAAGCATTAATTTTTTCAACTAATTTTTTAAAAATCTGTTAAAAAGAAAGCCACAGGTCCAAGGCGCAGTCACTTGTCCCTGGGAGAGCAAACCAAGACTTAATTGCAGTTTAAACCAATCAACCTGGACTTTTCTGGTCAGCGCCAGTGAGGTAATCCATCACCAGGGCTCTCCATCCCCTAAAGGAAGAAGAGGAAATCCACCTAATCAGATCCTCTGCCCTTCCCCCTAAGGGGAGGTGATCTTGCCTAGAACAATGCTTTATTTTCTTTTGCTAATAACTTCTTACCCTACCCTCCTTCCTATAAAAACCTTCCATTTTTGTACAACTCCTCAAAGTTCCTCTCTACTTGCTAGATAGGATGCTGCCCAATTCACAAATTGCTTAATAAAGCCAATTAGATCTTCAAATTTACTCAGTTGAATTTTATTTTTTTGTTAATTATTTTGATTTGTTAATCAAATAATTTGTTATTTTGATTTGTTAATCAAAGCACTGTCTGGTAACTTCAAACTTTTTGTCTTCTGATCTTCATGCAGGCCTCTGTATAAGCACACATGGTAAATGGCCAGAATGATAAATGAGTTGGCTGGTTTTTCAACTATGCCAAAGTCATGTCAATCTTAAAATACAAGGACAAAATTCTCGCTCACTGAGAAGGTAATACTTATGCGATATAACTATTCGTATAGCACCTTTGAAACACATATTCTCATAATCATTGCTAATAAAGTTAGAATAAGTGGTACAGACTGCTAGGAAACAAAGGTTACAGAAAAAAATAGTCAAAGAAATGAGATTAGTGACGATAGCAATACAAATGAAAGCTTGGATCTGTCTAGACATTTTCTCTTTAATTTGTATAATTGTGTAAGACCAATTTTTGAAAACCAAAATAAAATAAGGGCAAGTTACTATCAACTTCCGTGTTCATGATTACACATTCTTTTTGTTTGTTTATGTGCGTGTGTTTGGTATTCACATGCTTGTTGTGTCTCATTTTCCCCTAAACTGAAAAAGTCCGCTGATTTTGTAGCTATGAATAGCAGGATCTATTTCAATAAAAATGCCCGTACGTGTTTGAAAATTGAAAACATACTGCTACAAGTAATGTACAAAAGGCTAAATACAACCAAACCAGGTAAAAGTGGTGGAATGAGGGAAAATGTATGTTACGTTCATTAACATTAGATCCAGGCTTCAATTTTTAACACTACCTTTTAAAGCAGGTGTTATAAAAACACAGATAAAATATAGTTCATTCTTTTGCATATAATGTATTTTTTTTAAATCTCAACATTCTGATTTTATTTAAAACCATTTTAAAATCATTCATCCCGTCATCATTGTGAATTGTTTACAGAACATTCTGAACAAAGTAAACATTCACTGTAATACACAGGATGCATTGATACAACAACAGAGTGTCATGTAGATATCTTCGATATCCTCTCATAATGAAATTCTGGTGATAGAATCTGATTTTTGAAGTACCTAATATTTTTCAAGGACTCAAAAAAACTCATTCAAATGAAAATTTAGGTTTAAGAGCTACATTTATTAAGTTTCCTAATTTTCAATGAAGTTATATTAATCATAAAATCAAACTCATATTATACATCCCCATTTAAAAATGTACTTTTTCATAAAGATAGTTCAGAGTCCATAATCTACCTAAACTTTGTGATAAAAAAATCAAAGATGCTCGCTCAGCTGTCTCAGTTTAAGTTTCATGCAGGGTCTGGCACCAACAGTAGATATTTGATTTTAAAGACATTCATATTTTTAAAAGCTACCTGCAGTGCTATTTCTAGGAATGGCAAGCATGATACGCTGATAGATTCCACAGCTGTTACAATGCAATTGACAATATAAAATGTAAATTATGGTCTAAACTGCTGAAGAGAGGAATCAATTAGTACTTAATCTATTTAAAGTTCTTTCTAAAAGTCCCTAAGAATGAAAGACACCTTCCTCCTGTTGCTCATTTAATATTGGCATTTCTATGTGGCAGATGGTGACCTTATCCCTGTGCTTCAGCTAGAAAGATTTTTATTAAGGCTAAACAAGTGTGAACAGTGCTAATTTCTTGCAGCAGGCAGATATGAATAAAGCTCTAGAATGAATATAAGTGCCCTGCCTCACCATATGGTTAAGGCCCACAGCCTGCCAATAGAATGGACTGAAAAGTAGCCAACATGTTTGAAACCTGCCCCAAGCCCCATGTTTCATCATTAGCCACCCAATCAAAGAACAGCTACAAAGGGAAGGAGATCATAATGAATGAGAAACATAATCTGTTGAACGGTTTGGTGGGCTAAGCTCTGAAGAAAGGCTGGTCATGAGTAAATTCTGAAATATCAAACATTTGTCTTTCAGTACCCCTCACTATACTTGTGATGTTCTTGCTACCTTTCTCCCTTATACAGACCTACTATCCTCTTCTATTAACCCAGAGCCCAGTGATGACTGATACTTAATCATAGGTCTGGGCATACCACCCTAAACAGCTCCCTTCAGTTTATATTCCAAGCTCTTAAGGTGCGTCTCAAACTTAAAAACCGCATGCACCTTCTTCAAAGGACATGTATTTACACAGAGTCCTCGTCTTAACTTATTTTATAAAGTTTCTTATACATATAGAGAAACTAGGTAGAATCTTTCTTACTTTAGTCCATAAGGAGTTTAAAAATTTACAAAATAACATTTAAAAACCTCTACAACTAATAAATTTGGATTAACTATAGTTTCCTGCTTTGCTATGATAAATTGCTTGATATTTAATCATGGGATAATTTCTTCTAGGCTGGCTATCCTACTGTACTTTGCATGATGATCTAAGATCCTAACTCTGTCTTCCTGTAACCATTGTAAAACTTTCTGTGGATCCTTGGTTTGACATCACTTGGTTTGAATATGATGCAAATGAGATAGCCTATGCTTAACATCTGGTCATCTCAGTGGTTAACGACATAAGGCAAAATGATTTTTTTATAGATCATTAAAATGAACATTAAAAAAGTAAACATTCTCATGAGGGACTCAAGGAGTATTTTAAGAACCACCACTCAAAAATTTCACCTCTTTTTTCCCTTACCAAAGTATAATTACTATATAGTAAGATTCAGTAAATTCTTTCATGTGCCAAGCTTTTTATGTGTCTTATCTCTGTGATTCTTCCAACAATCTCAGAAGGTAGATACCATAATCATTCACATTTTATGGATTAAAAAACCAAGATCATACGATCAAGATGCAAACCAAGTCTTAATGGACTCCAGGGCCTTTTTCCTTAATTACTGCAATATACACTGTCTGCCAACTTGTCTCAGCTAGTTGTCCATTGCAAAGTTCTTACCAGTTAGCTACCCTTAAAGAGTTGACTACCTCTCCTGAGAATATTTGCATTTCTCCCCTTCTTATCCCACCAAAATGAATAAAAATAAAAGTAAAAATAACAGAAGATTGATGCAGAGATGAACAAACAATTCTGTAAATGTGGAATATTTCAAATGCAAGAGGGATGAAGACAAAATAACTATATAGATAGCTATTTATTCTCTAGTAGTTAAATCTGCACTAGAGAACACATAATGGCTGAATCCATTAACAGTTATGTTCTAAATTAATTGTACTGTGTTTTCTGGGGGTTAGTTGTATATTTGCTTGAATGGAAGAAAAAGATGGCAAAAACCCTCTTAATATTTTTTAATGTCTTACAACAAAGAAAAATGAAATGTTTCAACTTATGATATGCTTGTATCCATTTTGTCCTTCCACAAAATTTCTCCGATTAAGCAGATCAAATGTGGTATTTTCCTGACTCTTTTCTGTATATGTCACTGTACATCTAAAAGTATCTATCTTTTATATGCTCCTACAACATTCAACT
The DNA here is from genome assembly GCF_011800145.1 of Mirounga leonina. NCBI lineage: Eukaryota > Metazoa > Chordata > Mammalia > Carnivora > Phocidae > Mirounga > Mirounga leonina. Next base: position 58,054,119 of record NW_023270807.1, on the reverse strand, counting down.
ACTCTTCTACTCTTAATCTATGCCAGTTATAAAGTTTTAGTCTATTTGTATAGATACTAATGATTTTCATTCCCATCTATCTTTTCCTTAGGTTCCACTTATCCACATAAATATTGCCTTTTTGTCATTTAAACTCCAAGACTATATAAATTTTATGTCATTAAGACATTTTATATCAAATGGTGCCATACATTACCAATAGAAGATATAAGCAACTCTATGCTTCCTTATGCTATGGAAAGAGAAAAGAATTATAGTATACCCTGAATTCTTCAAAAAAAATGCAATAAAAATCTAATAGAAACAAAATCAACCAAAAACAGAAATAAAAGTTCTCATTAAAGAGAAAAACATTAAAGTGATAAAACAGCTATTTATACCTTTTAAAAACTTGATCCAACTTTTAAAATGATTAAAGTCTACTATACAACTTTAATCTTAGTCAAAATAATTTCTTTTAACTATGTTCTCTATAACACATTCACATGCAATTTTAACATATCATTTTGATGGACTCTGACAAATACAATATTTGTAATGTTAAAAAAATATAACAAATTCAGGGGCAACTGGGTGGCTCAGTAGGTGTCTGCCTTTGGCTCAGGTCATGATCCCAGGGTCCTGAGATCGAGCCTGTGGAGGGCATCCTGCTCAGCAGGGAGTCTGCATCTCCCTCTCCCACTGTCCCGTTCCCACTGACTTCCCCCCTGCTTGTGCTCTCGTTCACTCTTGCATTCTCTCTCTCTTTAAAATGAATAATCTTGTAAAAAAATATAACAAATTCAGTTACATGTTTGTCCACCAAGTTGACTTTTCTAAATTCACTAGACACAAGAGGATGATAGAATTCTAGTCAGTGAAGAAAAGTATCAGATCTCTAGGGCACAATACACCTTTCCTAAATGTATGTCAGCTTCTAACACTATTAGCCTTTAGATGTGTTATCAGTCATCAGAGAGAGTCAGGCAAAGCAGATAAGAATTTCTTTCAAGAATTCTTTTTCTAAGGCCTCAAGGGAAGTCTCCTATAATTGATCAACACAAGTGTTATACCTTCTGGTTATCTAGGAGGCACAAATGATCCATGTAATGAAGCATTCAACTGTTTTCTTGCATGGGACTACCAGAAGAAGAAAAATTTGTCTGCTACAAGAGTAAAAATCACTGATGTAAAGATTCACATTTCAGATTTCCTAAATATTTATAATTGTAGATATTGTGATAAATAGTATTATGTGAGCTTTTTTTTTAAATGTGAGCTTTCTTTTAAACAGTTATCTATCATATATAATCAAATACTTACATTACCTATAAGAGTTATATAATATCCAATATGCACAGTGCAATTTAGGTAGTGAAAGCCCAAAGTGAAGAAAACATGCCACTCTTCTATTTTTCTCCTATGGAATCTTAATTTATTTCACTGATTTAGATATAACAGTGATACATGTAACAGCTTAATAAGAATATGAAATAGAGGGTAAGGGTCTTGGAATATGATTATCATAGAAATAAGATTTTTAGAGTCATAATGCTTTTATAATATATTAGTAGAAAAAGCTGCAGCAAAAATGCAAAGCACAATATTTAAGTCTGAACTTCTCATAATAAGCCAAACATTTTAACTGACCAAATAAAACTTCAGGACATTTATTATATTAAAAATAAATAAGACTGACATTAGGTAAGAAATACATGCTAAAGATTTTCCCATATTCTGGCTTTCTTGGCCCTCTTCAAATAAGCATAACATTTAACACTCTGTGACTTAAGAAATAATGCCCTTGCAATTTTAACTTCAGTCCAAATGATTAAGACATTTCCTTTCTAATGGTAAATAAATTTTAAAATCTTTATCTCAAGCTTTTTTATTATTTACTCAATTCAATTATTTTAAATGAACAGACCAATAGTAACATTTGATTCAGTCCCAATGATCAAAGCTCTCTGACCCAGTGAAGGAGAGTTTTGCTGCTTTTTCACTACCCCCTGACCCCAAATCCACTCTACACCACTTCTCTGAAAGCATCCCACGTGGGATTCATCAGTAGGACATTGTGGAGGAGAGGAGACAGTAAATTAAAAAAAACTGGGCAGAAGGGCTTGTTTGTTTTGTTTTGTTAGCTATCTAACAGTGAGAGTATATACTGTTCAATATTCCTACAAAATTTTATATGAGTTTAATTTGTGATATGTAAAACAAGGCAAAATGAGAAAAAGTAACATCTGCTGCTCATTTTTTGTGCTTTCCATTTTGTGATCGATCATCATATATATTCCTCAAAGCTATGAACATGTGCTTTACTTTATGACAGAGCAGATAAATAAAATGTGCTACAAACCTAAGGGCATCCAGTATGTTGAAAATATGGGCAAAAACAAGCCCCTGACTAGTAATACAACCAATTGATTTAGTTATTATTTGATTCTGGAACAAAAATACAAAGTGTCTCAAAGGTGGGATGTGTAGTCTCTTTGAACTAGTCATTGAAAATGTTTAGTTCAGCTTCAATTCCTATTTTGTTTGCTGAAAGAAAGTATTTGTTTTCTAATAAGTAGTGTCAGGCCAAATAAAGCGCAAATTACTAGCACTGTAAATTAAGTCCAACTAAATTTTTTACATGACTGCTATCTATGTTGTTCAATAACAAAGAATGACATTATAATTGTTCCCAAAATGTAGGTTGTGTATACAGAAACATACAAAGAAAAACTGGTGCTACCTGTCCTAAAAGCCTTAAAATTCCCAAAAGAAGCAATGAGTGAATGAAACCTCAAAGCTGAAATAAATTATTTAATACTTTCCTAAAGTAGCATATCAGATTCTGAATTAAACATAAGGGGCTTTAAAAAAACCAAAAAGTCAATTTTATTTTCTGCCTGAAACTTAAAAAAAAAAAAATTCTCTTATAGGGCTGAAGTCTCAGAAATAAAAGAAAAAGATGTATTATTAAAAAAAATCGTACAGAAATGAGAGCATTTCCTTGAAATGGGCTGAATAAACACAGCAAGATATGATCAATTAGAGACAGTCTCAATTTTGGTTATTAAACCTCTTTTTCTTCTCTGCTCACATCTATTCTAAAGTTTCTGTTAAACTAAAAAATTGAAAATGAATACAATTTGTTGCTTTCCAATTCTGAATATATAACATTTCTCTCATTTTGAAATGAATATCATTCTTTAAAATTAGCAATCAAAGAACTTTGAAAGCGGACAGTGCAACAAACTGCATAATGATTTTAAATCACTGGAAGGAATAGCTGCCAATCAGCTAATTGTAATTATGTATTGTGCCTGCTCAAAAAGAACCTGAAATGGAAATTGTTTCTTATTCACACACTTAAAATAAATTTCAGTCTGCATAAACTTCATGAATTTTGAATAATCTTTAGGCTGTACATTTTATCTGTCGAGCCATAAAAGGCCTTCTTGATTTTAAGGGTAGGGGGAAAAAAAAAGCACTTTTATATTTCTGTAAATATGTTGTGGATGTATTTACTTTAAATGCATATATTCAGTATGGGAAATCTATGATGTATCTCTTAGGACTCTATATCGAATATTGAAGTCAAAATAAATAACCTTCGACATTTTGAAAAATACCAAAACAAAAGGTAATCTTCAGTATCACTGGCTCTAAATAGTCTTATATCTCTATAGAGAAAACAAATTCAAACAAAAAATAAGGCACAAAGGAAAGGCATCTTTGAAGGAAGGCATGTCTTTGAAAAGGCATCTTTTTGGTGCCAAAATTCCCAAAAGGTAAGCTATCCCAAAAGAGGAAACTTATGAGAAATCCAGAGACCTTCAATCATATACCACTTAAAAAAAAAAAAAAGATAATTTATGAAGACATATTTTTTAGAAAGATTATTGCTCTATGGCAAAAAAAAATGCTGTAACTAAATAATCTATGCTAAATAACAATAAAAATGCTTAAAACTGCATATCCAACACCCAAGTATCTTGAGAGAACTATATTTCGTATGTGGCATGACAATAGAAAAACATTCTTTATTGAAGAAAATTTCTTTGTGGACACCATGACTTATATAGAACTTATATTTTATATATATTTACATATATGTATATACCAAACGTGTTGTTAATGAAGGAGAAGCACACTAATGGAAAAATAATTTCTCTCAATACCAACTTGCCGATACGCTTCTGGTTTGGTTACATATGCATGTTTAAAGGTTTAATGATCTTTAAGCTATCCAGTTAATGGATTAGGAAACTAAATAATTTTTAGTTTAAAATATTTTATTTAAAAAAGGAAACAAAGTATTTTAAGGAAATATATCACATTTCTAAAATAAATAACTATAAGACTAAAACACCAATATCCACCTTAATTTTAAAGAGATAGATCCTGCACAAAAATTAAAGTATCTCAGTTTCATGTTAGCTACTATTTATAATGTTTAAAGTCATTTTATGACTCTGGTGTTTAGCTGTAAGACATATTTATCACCTTGTCTCTGAATTGTTACATGGCAGTAATCAAAATAAGTAAGGTTTACTTTAACAAGATTATGTAGGGGCGCCTGGGTGGCTCAGTTGTTTAAGCATCTGCCTTCCGCTCACCCAGGTCATCATCCCAGCACACTGGGATTGAGCCTGTCAGTTAAGCGGGCTCCCTGCTCTGTGGGGGCTTGTTCCTCCCTCTCCTCCTGCTCCCCTGTTGAGAACATTTCAATGTTTTTTTTTAATTACTGAACTAAAATCTGCCTAGAATTTTCCATTGTAGTTCACATGGATAACAACTGAAGCTTTTGGTCCTTCCCAAAGTGAAAGCATACTATAAAAAGACATGCAAGATAACTGGAATTGGAACTTGGGTTCCTATTTGATCTAGGCCCCCAGTATAGACAAAAACTCAAACACTGAATCTTTTCACCTAAAGTTAAGCTTTGATAGAGGAATAGAAAGTGAAACTGGACTGATGGAATCTAGAAAAAAAAAATGAGAAAGAACTATGGGAGCAGCACATACTGAATGTTTATATATGAAATATAATCTAGGTTACTTTTCACTGTAGGAGGTTTCATATGTGTATTCAGGACATAAGCTAAAATGTAGCATGATGTATATATGCTGATGTTTTATGTTGCTGAACTTGGATAATACAAGAAGGTCGGGATGGAATAGATAGGTATTTTTAAATGTTATCATGGTATAAAAAGTGTCTCCTGAGCAATGTCCTATCAGGATTTTTCCCCCTCTTTTGTTCTCACCACATCAGGTAAGGGCAATATTGGGTATTGGGAGCTAGAGCCCAAGTTTATTCAACTGGTAAAAATAAGGATGAAAGACTAGCTTGCCCTACTCTGCATTTGCATCATTGTGCATTTTTACCAGGCTATACAGAGGCATTGAAAACCTTTGTCTCTGATCCAGACCTTGAAAGCTTTTTATCTTTTAAAAATCTCTGATTATGTTAATAAAACACAATCCAAAATTGGCCTATGTTACTTTAGCATCTGGCAGTTTTACAGACTTGACTAAAAATATATATTTAAGGCCCACTACTATATAATTAAATGAAAGTTTGGCTTTATTCAAAAATGCAAATGAATTCTTGGCTTTTCTCTTATACACTTTTCAATTATTTATATGTATTCCCCATTCATAGTACTTTCTCTCATCCAGAAACAATTCAATTTCAACAAATTTCCAATTCGTTTAAAATTTTACAATAGAAAATGGCTTTAAATTATACAATAAACTCATATTTCTGTTGCTGGAAAAGAGTATGAAATGCATCTTATAATATGCAACTTGCCAAACCAGAAATGACTGAATAGACATTTCATTTTCTTGTGTCAACCGATACAACCACTATTTATATATATTAGCAGGTACTGAAATCTCAGAAGAAAGGAAATTATTTTTACAAGTTATTTGAAAGCAATAAATCAAACCTTCAAATCTCACCCATCCTTTGAAATCTAATCAATGAAGAAGTAAATGTTTTTTTTCCTTAAGATCTTATTTATTTATTTGACAGAGAGCAGGAGAGAGTGAGAGAAAGCACAAACAGGGGGAGCAGCAGAGGGAGAGGGAGAAGCAGGCTCCCCACTAAGCAAGGAGCCGGATGTGGGGGATGTGGGGCTCGATCTCAGGACCCCAGGTTCATGACCTGAGTTGAAGGCAGACACTTAACCGACTGAGCCACCCAGGTACCCCAAGAAGTAAATGTTTCTAATATAAATTTTTAAATAGTTCACAGCAAATATTTCTAGAGTAACCCTTCATCATCTGCAAGGATTCCCAGCTAAACCTCATGAAAACACATGAACTCTTTCAAAATACACCAGAGCTTTTGTAGTTGCCTGAAATAGCTGATGCCTCATTTATTCAAAGAAAGGTTTACTTCTCAAGATAGTTATTTATGTCCTGGAAAACGGGTAAATGAAACAAGATATATGCTACATGACAAGTTTAAGTACAGAGAAGCTTTTATTTTAGAAATATTAATATTTCGAAGTAACAAACATGTTTTCACTAACTCAAAATGATTTGATTTACACAGCAACTGACTACTAATGGTGAAGTAAAAATACAGTGCAAGCTGCAACGAAGAACTTCCTATTGAGTATTGGTCATTTTCAGTTATTCAACTCATTGAAATGCTACAAACAATAGTAAGATTCCAATGTTAATCTAAGGTATAAAAAATGGCACAAATTGCATATTAATTGTTTTACTTTATATATAAAATGAAATTAATAAAATGGAGGCATCTTAATGAATATTGTATCAAATCTTATAAATTCATAGACTAAACTGTGCTTCTCTGAGGTAAATGGAATGAGTTTAATAATAGATCAGTTTAGATTCAATGAATGGATGAAGTTTGAAGAGTTTCAAGGTGATGAAACCATGACCCAGAAAGAAATCCTCTAACAAATTAAGAACACTAAAATGACAGAAGGAAATATTTTGGAAACAACTGAATAAGTGTGAATCAAAACAGCCTAGAGTGTCAATGACAACAACATTGACTGGAGGCCAAGATCTAAATAAACCTGTCTTTGATTTATTGTTGTTCTTGTTGTTCTTGTTTTTGAGCTCATTTGGGAAGATGATCTTACCTCATGCTTTTAGACAGTGCTGCCCTCTAGTCAAAACAGCACTCAACCTCCATAAGACTTGAATTAATCTAATCTTATTCTCCAAATTGAGGATAATTCTCTTTCTGAGAAAGGCTGCTAAATACTTGACCTGACTGGAATCTTAATATATCTGAATTCCTTTGATTTAAATAACACAAGTATTCTGTTTGATATTCCCCAGCTACAGGAAGGATACTTTGGCTAACACCAAGGTCTCAGGATATTTTTCTCAGAGTGGTCCCTAGGCCTCCTAGCGCAGAATCATCAAGACAGCTCACCAAAAATGGGAGCCCTGGGTTCCCCTGCTGACCTTCTGGGTCAGAGTCTCTAAATCTGCAGTCTGAGAACATGCTTTTATAGTAAGTTCTCCAAGAAAAGTCAAGATCCATTGCTCTCAGATGTCACCTACTTGGCCACGCTGCATTTCAGGACTATTAAAGTGCTACAGGTCATGAAAGAGTGGAGCAAGAATTTAGGAGTCCTGTTATCAAGACTGGCTTACAAAGAACTATTGATCTAACCTCCACATACTCCAACTCTGAGAGGTATAATCCCTTGAAGAGGCCTATACCATTCTGCCTTGAAGAATCCACCACAAAATCTTTTTATAATAAGTTACGATAAAAATTAGAATAAAATTCAGCGCAATTGCCTTTAACCACAGGTGAGGTTTATACCTGTTCCACTGCAATTGGCTCCTGCCCAAGAGGAAACAAACCAAACCAAAACAAAACAAGACAGAACAAAATGTCTGAAATCCAGAGTAGTAAGTAGTAAGTTCCTTCATTAATCACGTTTTCTCCAGCCTGCTTTGCTTCATGCATCTATCCCTGTGCTGCACACATCACTTATTAAACTCTATCACTGCTAAGGACACTGGCCCTCCCTTTAGGCTAACTGGGTCTTGTACAGGATATCCCATTTTCCTGTGAGTCTGATTTCTGCTTCTGTCTTCATTGCCAGCTTCCAAACCTGTGCTGATACTCTGTTCCATGTGTGTTCCTTTGCTAATCCTATCCACAGCCACTTCACCTAGGTGGATTCCCAGCAATAAAGAAAATATGCCACAAAATCTTATAATAATATATAATCAAGTAATATAATCATAAAGTAATTTTTTTTAAAGATTGATTTATTTATTTCAGAGGAAGAAAGAGGGACAGAGGGAGAGGAACAAGCAGATTCCCTGCTGACTGGGGAGCCCCACGTGGGGCTTGATCCAGGACCCTGAGATCATGACCTGAGCCACAATCAAGAGTTTGACACTTAATCAACTGACCCACCCAGGCACCCCTAATCAAGTAACTTTGAGAAACACTATACACCTTATATTTTACCTTGTCTTAGAATTTTACTATATATATTAGTGCATTGAAAGAGCTGAGAAATGCTTGCAGTAAAGAAAAGTCTTTAATATATTCTAATCCAGTATTCCAAGTGAACCCTTTTTTGGATGAACACAACCGTATTTAGCATCGTAGTGCTCCTCAGAACGAACCTTAGTAAATGCTGTTTTCTATACATGTTAGAGTCCATTTGCCTTGTGCCCATGACCTGATTCAATCTGTACGGTAGAGTTTAGAACCCTGGAATTGTCCTTGGATAAAGTTCTTGAAGTGCCTACAAGAAGAGAACCTTCTTATCTCATGTGCAAGGAAGTGGTTCCCCAAGAAAGAGCTATACCATTTTAAACCATTCTCCAAAAGACCAGGTAGATTATTCCTTAGTTAGCTGAAACTAAGTTTTCTAGTTTGATGTAAAGACACTCAATGTAGAATATGAAATACACTTTAGGGTCTTCCTATTTCAGTCCCATTCCAACTATTATCTGGCACCAAGATAGTCAATGACCCTCTTAATTAGGAAAACAAATTATTTTTTTCACCACGAATTTTGTTTCAGAAATAATAGTATCCATTACAATGATAAGAAGGCATTTATTAAGTAATACTGTAATCAACAAAAGCTATCCACATTTAGTTTTTTTTTAACTCATATATTTTATGTGGCTTCTTACAGACTATGGACACTTTGCCTCTAAAATACTGCCTGTAAAATGTCCTTATTTAAATGATTAGATTATTTTAATAGAATATTCTTTGAAATGATGATTCATCATATTGCTGTAATTCACTGAAATTTCAAACTATTTTGATAGATAATTTATCAAAAAGGACATCTAAAATGTTTAAGTTGACTATCAATCTATGGCATTTTAATGGATCGATAAAAAAGGAAGATACTAGCTCTCTTGAACACAATAATCTTCAACATTATAAATTCTTACTTATGTGAGAATCTTTTTCTTTTTTTTTTTTTCAACGTTTCATTGGTTTCACTAGGGATTTAAAGTTCTCTACAGCCAGGGCTGCTCCTTTGTCCACACCAGAGCTTCCCGCTGCCCCACCCTCCCTACTCACCTCCTGCTGACCAAGTAGGCAATGTCAGTGTCATGCTTGCAAAATAAAAACATCCCAACCAACTGCATTCCTGCAGTGTCTATGAGAGTCTTTTCCTAATGGTATTAGATGTTCTAAGTTGTTAGAAGACTTCTTTCCCATAAGACCCATTCAGTAGTCATCCAAGCCCAACCTTACCTTTCACTAACCATGGCCCATCTCCCCCTAGTTTGGGGAAGCCCTGTGGGATATATGCATGGATGGTAAATCAGTGCTGAATGTTAACTGTCCCCTTGCCAGAAGCCCAATCCAATCCCCTGTCCTGTTCTTCTGCATACCACCTCTCTTTTCTCCATTCTGTCTTCACTTAGACTACACCAACTAATTTCCTCTTTACAAATTCCTTACAAACATTGGCACAGGCATGACTTTAACTCCCAGAGCACAGATAAAAGAAAACCAGAGGACATAATGAGGCATTTCTGCAGGCTTTGGGGAATTTCATACCATAAGCAAAGACTAAAACTAAACTCTAGGAATGAATGTCCCCAAGATCTACAGGCTGAGTCTCTGGCTATCTCCTTACCCCCAACCTGCCACAGTGATGCATAGAAGGCTATCCAGTCCCCATGCTCATCCTGTTCCCATTCAAAGTCACAGGCCCTTCACTATGATTTTCTTTTTCCAAATCCTGGTTTCTTATTCAGCCAGAGTTCCAGAAAAGACAACCTTTTTATTTCCTAACAGGAAGTATTATTTCTAATATGCACCTATATCTACAATTAAACACACACACAAACACACCCACACACACTTTCTCTAAAGCAAAAAAAAAAAATTGTTCCTCAATATCCAGAAGATCTCTTATCTTAGAGGAGCATTTTGACTCTAAACTTTTGCTGAAAGAAAAAGCCAGTGACATTTTTTTCCCAAAGAAATAGGAAATAGGCTGTCAACTTTAAGACAACAATTTCTCATGATACCCACCTAACTGGCCATCAATTAAAAAAAAGAAAAGAAAAGAAAAAGATATTAGGTCCAGGTTCAGATGGAGCAAATGTTATATTAGAAAAAGATTTATTAAGTGAAGCACATTGGGGGTACTTAGTAGCAATGTATGGTTCTACAATAATTACACATAAGTTATGCAGTGCTAGGCACTAATAATTCTAACTGAAATACATACTAACATATTAACATTTAACATCCTGAAATAGATTACTATTAGTATTTCTATTTTACCTAGGCAAAATTAGGCCCTGGAAGGTTACATGATTTCCCCACGATCACATAGCAAGTAAGTCAGGACTGAGATTTAAGAGCAGACAGCCCTGTGAAGAAATTCTCCACTCCATGTCTCTTAAAATAGTAAGAATGTCAGAGACTATAATATGCTGGTTCTGTAGAAAAACTATTGGAAGTCAAAAGACTTGGGCTTTAGAACTTACAAAACTAAGTTTGTACCTCAATGCTTTTTATTAGTCCAATTTAACCCAAAATGATATTCTCCTGGTAATACCTAATGCTAAATAATTTTTGGCAACTGAGAATTATTAAGATTATTTTCCTCAGCATTGTTTTGGATAGAAACATTGTCTCCCAAAAATGTCCACGTCTTAAACCCGGAACCTGTGAATATGTTACGTTACATTGCAGATGTGATTAAGAGTATGGACTAGGAGATGTAGAGATTATCATGGATCATCCTGGAGGGTTCAATGTAATCACATGAATCCTTAAAAGTGGAGAATTTTTCATGATTGTGTTGGAAAAATACAATATGAGGACTCCATCAGCCATTATTGGTTTTGAAAATGGAAGAAGGGGGCCATGAGACAAGGAATGTGATAGTATCTATAACCTGGGAACAGCCATCTGCTGACAGCCAACAAGTGAGCAGGAGATCAGTCCTACAACCACAAGGAATGGAATGCTGCCAACAACTACATAAGCAGGAAAAGGATTTTCCCCTAGAGCCTTGAGAAGAAATTTAGCTCTGCTGACACTTTGATTTTAGTCTGGTGAGACCAGTAACAGACTTCTGACCTACAGAACTAGAAAAACTTCAAGCCATGAAGTTTGTCATAATATATCAGCAATAGAAAACTAATATAAGTACCCAGAGCCAACACTTATAAGTGTCTACATGGCCTCATCTCTAGGATTTAGGAACTGAAAAATTAGCTAACTCTCTTGAGTTATCATTTTGTCTCCACATTGTATCATCCTGTTATATCTCCATGTTGAATCATCCTCTTACATATCTAGGGCAATGCCACACACATGGGGTACACACACACACACTGCTACTGAAAATAATTATATGTCACTTCTAACTCTTATCATAAAATGACTACCTACATAAACTTCATTACAAGGGGTCAATTTGTTATAAAGCCAAAATAAAAAAGACAACTTTTCATCAAAGTAAAAAAATTGACTTGTCAGGAATGTCCTTCTGCTTTCCCTCAGGCTTCTAAGGACACACAATTTGATATTTGAGAACCCCCGTTTAATTCTTCCAGGTGTCCTTCCAGAGAAAATGAAGAAATTGCACAGTGAAAATTGAAGATTCTCTGTATGGAGTTAACCCCCTGCTGTTCAAAGATTAAATGCTCATTTCTCCAGGATGGGATTGTAAATATCCTCTCTATCTATACAAAATGGGCCAAAGGGTTAATGTGCTGTATCATTTTTACTATATTAAAAAAGTAATCTGGGGCTCCTGGGTGGCTCAGTCATTAAGCGTCTGCCTGCAGCTCAGGTCATGATCTCAGGGTCCTGGGATCGAGCCCCGCATCGGGCTCCCTACTCAGGGGGAAGCCTGCTTCTCCCTCTCCCACTCCCCCTGCTTGTGTTCCCACTCTTGCTGTGTCTCTGTCAAATAAATAAATAAAATCTTTAAAAAAAAAAAAAAAAGGAATCCATGCTGCAAAAGACTATTCCAGTTTATTTGCAACAGCTTCTATCCATGTTAAGAATATATGTTGCTACAAATTAGATTTTAAACGAGTGTCACATTACTGATAAAAGTTTATTTTAGGAGCTATTCTTCTAGTCAGGAAGAAACAAACTTCCCATTGAGGAGTAACAACTATCCCAACTCTTACCTCCCCCCCCCACCCCCCCACCCACCTTAATTACACCAGAATGTTCCATACTGGCTCTCAGGTCTATAAAATAGTTACTCTTGAGGAATGCTTTTTCACTTTGAACATCTGTCCATGTATAAACAGACCCAAATGGCTCCAGGGAGAGCACACTGGCACACTTCCTGGAAGACAAAGTTGGAGAAGCTAGGAAAGGCTTCACAGAGGAGAGGCTATCTGCACTCTGGCTTCACAACTGTCAAGGCACATCTAGAAAATGGGAGAGAGATTAGAGTGGCAGAAGTAGGGGCAGATTTTGGAGGACACAGTTGAGGGTAAGAGCAAGTGGTATTCAAATTTCCATGTTACAAAGCAGAATACCCTCTATAGTACAAGAATATAAGAAGCATGCATTGAGGATGCCCTACAGTGAGCCTCTGTATTTTGGGACTTGCTCACTGGCCACCACAAATGGTCCAATACAGTTGAAAAACTATAAATCTCAAATTTCATAGATAGATGATAGATAGATAGATAGATAGATAGATAGATAGATAGATAGATAGATAATAGATTTTTTGCATAGTTAAGACACACTTGTCAGAAGAATCATCACTACCATGTTTAAATAAATTGTGCCTTCTACAAAAAAGTATTTAGCCTCTCTATGTCTATGAATATACTAACAAAGATTGGGACAGTTATTTCAGTAAGAGTATATCATGATAAAATTTCTTAAAATGCATGGCAAATGCATTTGTGCTTTCTAAATGGAAGACTAAATGGTTTCTTCCACATCAACAGAAATTGTATTAAATGGCTATAACTCTTTCTTCTTTAGACTGATTCTTACATGCTTTAAAATGACAACATTCAAAGGTTCAATTCAATTTAGGTAATCATCAGAAATGTCACCTGCCTTTCAAAGAACCCTTGGAGTTTGCCAAATTGGGCTAGAAATCATGCATGGATAGTTTTCATTACATGTGAGCTGACAGTTCCTGCTTCTTGGTCAGGAAAAAAAAAAAAAAAAACAACTTTCTTACAAAGAAGGTGTGCTGAATGTCTTAGCCCCTACCCAAGAATAGCACAGAAACAGAAGGTGGCAGACCAGGAATGTTTTATTTTTCCTATTATCAAGACTCCAATTTTACAAAAATGAGAATCTTGGTACTTCATACTTTCAGAAAATATTAAAGTAAAAAATTGGGGATCATAATCACAAAAACAGATGCTTTTTTTTTTTTAGGCAATACTGACCATATTCTTTTGGATTCAAAATTATTTTTATTTTTATTTTTATTTATTTATTTATTTATTTTAAGATTTTGTTTATTTATTTATTTGACAGAAAGAGAAACAGCATGAGAGGGGATAGGGTCAGAGGGAGAAGCAGGCTCCCCGCTGAGCCGGGAGCCCGATGTGGAACTCGATCCCAGGACTCTGGGATCATGACCTGAGCCGAAGGCAGTCGCTTAACCAACTGAGCCACCCAGGTGCCCCAAAATTATTTTTAAATGAATATATCTGTCCTTATGGAATGAGAAGTCCTATGTTTTGAAATAAATTTAAAATAGTAATACACCATGTGGATAAATGAGCCTCTTCAGGAGGAGCTCTGTCACAGAATTGGCAAAAGTGCCCCCTTTTTGCTAAAAAGCTGCTTCTGCAGGGCAGCTGCAAAGCAGAGGTGGGCCACGTTTCACCAAGCGAACGTCTCTGTGGTAGGCACAGGATAGAGAAGGTCCTGTATGGAGCTTTTTATCCGAGGTCCTAGAACTGAGGCTGAGTCAGTGCTCAGTGTCAATTACATCAGAGCCTCCCAAGCAGTTCACACATTGGGGGTGCGTTGCAGGCAGCCGAAGTGGCCCAAGCCTGGGCCAGCAACCTGCATTGCCAGCATCCTCATTCCTCTGTTTACCCTCACTCGGCCATAGATAATCTGATCATTTTCTACACGTGCCAAAATGTGAAAAATACTGGGAACACTGAATTAAATATATGAATTTCCCCATTAAGGACATATTTAACAAACCTGGTCAAAAAAAAGAGATTGGGTCATAGCTTCTCACAAGCATATTGTGATTGGATAAGTCAGTTGCATAAAATTCTTGAAGTAACACCATGACTCTATATATATTTCGTTTCCTGGAAATTTTCTTTAACACTTGTAGAATATAGAATAAAAATAATTTAATCTGATATCAGTACAACAATACTATCTACCTTAACTGAAATCTATATTTTAGTGTTTTTAAAATATACACAGTGCGTTTTTATGGAATACTTACTTTCACAATAGTCTTTAAAAATGATGGTTTGAGTGCTTTCACTTTTTGCCTTTCAAAATAAATTGCTTTCAAGGCCTAATATGATTTTTGGCATTTATTTATTTATTTATTTATTTTTAAAGATTTTATTTATTTATTTGAGAGAGAGAATGAGAGAGAGAGCACATGAGAGGGGGGAGGGTCAGAGGGAGAAGCAGACTCCCTGCCGAGCAGGGAGCCCGATGCGGGACTCGATCCAGGGACTCCAGGATCACGACCCAAGCCGAAGGCAGTCGCCCAACCAACTGAGCCACCCAGGAGCCCGGTTTTTGGCATTTAAATAAAGGTATTTAGAAAGACTTAATGATCTTAAATTTCCTGTAAAACCTTTTGCTCACAATGAATGCTTTTTACCTTTGCTTTTCTTTTCCCTTCTCTGTATCATTCCAACTTTAGAATATGTGCTGCCAAAGTGAGCACTCACCTTGCCCAAGGATTTTGTTGTCTAATCAAGCAGTTATAATTTCTAATTCCAGGACAACTTTCTCATGTAGGAGAAAACATACAAAGGAATAACTTTCTGTGAAGCACTAAAACTCTAAGTATTAATATAGTTGAAATTCCTAATTCGAGAAAAGGGATAAAAGAACCCACTGGAGCAGTTAGCAAACAATTATAACTTGGCTATGTTCAGAGACCAAAGATTATGTTTAGAAACTAAAATGGACATCTATTTCTACAAATAGAAAGGCAAAATGTTAATAAAGTCAGACTTAGCCATGAAAAAAAAAAAATTAAATATCCCATAAGAGTGAAATGTGGATAGACTATCTTGGCTAATCAAGGTTATATTCATGTGTAACAAAAACAAAATGAAATCCCAGGGTTGCTAAATGCCATATTGCCATACTGTTAATTTATATATATATATTAAAGATTTTATTTATTTGAGAGACAGAGAGAGAGCACAAGCGGGAAGGAGAGGGAGAAGCAGGTTGCCCGCGAGCACAGAACCTGATGCGGAGTTCGATCCCAGGACCCTGAGATCATGACCTGAGCCAAAGGCAGACACTTAAAAATGAGCCACCCAGGCGCTCCTGTTAATTTATATTTGATACCACCCTGCCAGAATTTCCAAAAGCAATTATTCCATTAAATACACATTAAAGATATCAAGATTTGTTTTTAATCAATATTTGACCTCAAGAAATATATCTGTCTGAACATATGCTTATGCCTCTCCAAGTTTCCCACCCTCTGTTATGATTGCCAGTTTATAATATTGATGCTGATATTAAAATTATGTACACAATGAAAAAGAAACAGATGTACACTCAGAATTTGTTCATAAATTCCTATGCAATGGCTTGATTACTGACAGTTACGTATCTGCAGCCAAATCAGCATGTCATTTTTACTCATTCAGTACTTAGCTTCACCTAAGCATATATACATACCAAAAAGACCATAGTGCTCTCTTTAGAACTGTTTAGCAATCAGCCCAACAATTCAACTAAACTAAATGCTAGATTTTTTGTCATAGCTTCCTTTATTTAGGTGAACTTCATTCCATTTTGGTTTCCCCCCAAATAATCCAGAAATAATCATCTAAACTCTGAGTTTGTCCCCTAGCATTGTGTTTGTTTTGGTATATTTTTTGAAGATTTTAAAAAATTAAAGTATAATTAACATACAATGGTATATTAGTTCCAGGTGTATAATATAATGATTCAACAATTCTATACATTTAGTCAGTGCTCACCATGATAAGTGTATTCTTAACCCCTTTTACCTATTTTACCCGTGCCCCCACCTACTTCCTGTCTGGCAACCACCAGGTTGTTCTTTATATTTAAGAGTCTGGTTTTTTGTTTGCCTATTTTTCTTTGTTTGTTCATTTGTTTTCTTAATATCCACCTATGAGTGAAATCATATGGTACTTGTCTTTCTCTGTCTGACTTATTTCAGTTAGCATTATATCTTCTAGATCCATCCAAGTTGTTGCAATGGACAAGAGCTCACTCTTTTTTATGGGTGAGTAATATTCCACTGTGTATATACCACATACTCTTTCCTGTTCCTCTACGGATAGACACTTGGGTTGCTTCCATATCCTGTGTATTGTTAATAATTCTGCAATAAACATAGGGGTGCATATATCTTTTCAAATTAGTATTTTCATTTTCTTTGGGTAAATACACAGTAGTGGAATTACTGGATCATATGGTAATTCTATTTTCAATTTTTTGAGGAACCTCCATACTGTTTTCCATAGTGGCTGCTCCAATTTGCATTCCCACCAATAGTGCATGAGGGCTCCTTTTTCTCCACATCCCTGCTAACACTTATTATTTCTTGTCTTTTTAATTCCAGCCATTCTGACATGTGTGAGGTGATATCTCATTCTGGTTTTGATCTGCATTCCCCTGATGATTAGTGATGCTGAGGATCTTTTCATGTACTTGTTGGCCATTTGTCTTCTTTGGAGAATGTTTTGGTATATTTTTATCTATGAGTGTTATTTTTTTGCCTGATTATAACATCTGAAAAGACAAAAAAAAAACTTCTAAGATTTAGATATACAAATATACATAGCTAAAAATAGAAGTCTTAATATTGCCAGAACCCAAGATTTATAAAGTAAGAAATACAGTATATAGCTTACATTCCTCTTTAACTTCTCGATTTTTTCAAAATTAAGTCTGTTTTCACATACAAATGCATATATGCGCATATCAAAAACACATCTGAAGTTGACTCATTATTTTCATTCTTTCAAAAAAAATTTTGAGCATTTACTATGTGCCAAATATTGTTCTCTAAATAGAGTATATACAATGTTTATTTCAAATAATTACTGGTTATTTAGCTAAGTTTAAATACTCTGCATTTTAGAATTTGATTTTCAGAAAATCTCTAACTAGGGATCCTATATATCTCCTCCCACCACCAAGTAGCTTTCTGGACAAACAATATTTGGCCTAATCAAGTTTGAGTATAAATTATTTCAAGGAAAGTATTCCACCTCAAACTGAAAATATTTCAATACCTCATTCTGGATTCTACTAAAGCATTCCTGGATTCAACACATTCATAATATCCTTTCCCATCAATTTAGGCCATATGAAAATCAAAATTTATCATGTTAATGAAGTTTTCCTTCAGTGTGTTCTAAAATTCTTTTCAATATCCCTCTTTTCCTTTTAAAATCTGCCCCTATTCCTGCCTGGGCCCAACCACCTTAAGGTATCTAGACACCCTCCCCGCCCCCCCAAGACAAGCTCTATATTAGAACTATCTTATATTCCAGATCAAGATCATAAATCAAACATGCAAAATTATATCCTTTTTCAAATAACACGAGTGTCTATTGAGGGCCTATTCTTGTCAGGTCCTATACCAATACCCCTCTGAGACATTTTCTCTGATGAATGCCAGTCAGCTCATCTCATAAGCTGAGCTAATGTGTTAGTGAGTCCTACTGAGATAATGGATTACTTTCACAGTAATGTTACATGTTAATAAAAGTTTCCTGCAAATAGTGCCTTAATCTGTAGAAATTATTGCATTAGCTGAAATTTCAGGAACCAGAACAAGCCTATATATCAAGGTCATTTCAGATCTGGAATGGACTTTCAAGACTATCTAGTCAAAATCCATTTACTGAAACCCAAAAGTGTGACATGCTCTCCCTAAAATTTTACATCTGATTCCTAGAAAAAACAACATTTAAGTTTTCTTGTACCTCAGCCTTATGAGTTTTCACTTCTAATTCAGGGTAAACTATCAGCTGTTTAACTCAATTATATATTGAGCAGACCCTGTTCTTATGGAGCAATTCTGATTCTGATGATATCCACCATCAGAAGTACTATAGTGCAAGCAGATGACACACCAATACAAAACAAACTACCCTAGCAAGTAATAAATAGCACTATCCTCTCTCCTACTAAACCCTTAATATATCTAAATGAGGCCACAGCATTAATATAGGTTTGCCATGTTTATATGAAGATTTCCAAATCAAACCATTATCTATTCAGATTATTCAGGCAGTTGGATCACTATAAAAGAATTTAGGAAAATTATTGAACCCTCCATTTATAGACTCTCCAACTCCCCAAAATGTCTACATTCTATTGAAATTAACTTGAGAAGTATGAATCTAACCTAGGTCTAGTTATTTTATGGCACAGCACCTATGACACTGCAATAACAATGGAGACTGGTCCATGGCATGCTAAAAGGAGGGAGACAGGAACCATTCAGCAGAGAATTGGGGCAATAAGAAAATAAATTTAAAAAGGACTCCCCATTGTCTTGAGAAGAATTTTGCTTTCCTCCCATTCTAGTCACATCAAAAGCATTGTCTTGAATTGTGGAATACAGTTGGAGAAAAGGTGTTCAACATATAAAATACAATCTATTGCTAAAATCACTGAGACTAAACAGAACATTTCTAAAAACATGATCCACCATTTGTTTTTTCCTCTTTTTTACTCAAAACACTGTTCATATAACATATAAAACACAGCAAAAATAAGCAAATCAACCCATTTTGCCAGAAAGTTTCTGCCCTCTTTTCTTACCCCAGCTTGCCATATCCCATCAATCCCCATGGCCCTCCATGCAGTACCTCCCCCAAATGATAGTTGTATTCCTGTTATCACTAAATCCAGCAGATGTAATATGGAAGACAAAATGGAAGATAAGTTAGAGAGTCTTGTGAAATTATTTCAAACAGTAGTTGAAATGCAGCATTATATGAAAAAAAAAGAAAGAAAGAATAGTTAAAAGTAATACATTTGCTGCATATAAAACTGAATGCACAGTATGTGTAAAGGAATTCCAGGATCCTAGTGTAATTTGAAGCATTTGTAAGAAAAGAATCTTCAGTTTAGGCCTATAGAAAGGTCTAACAGAATATAACCAAGGTTAAAACAAATCATTCAGTTAGTCAAACATCCTTGAATATCTGGTGAATCCAATAACCTGAATTTGGAGAAATAATGTTTAATATTAAAATATTGATGTCAATTATCACTGGTACCTGCTTACTGATGGACTGACTTATATCATGGGCTGCCCCTTCTTTATTTATTAGCTTTCTATCAGCTTTATAGCCAGCTTCCTTCATCATTCTTTTTTTGTGAGAAAAAAGAGGTTTCACAGTTACAGCCAAATCCTAACCTGGGATTAGATTCTGGATTTCTAATCAATTGGAATTGATCACAATTTAAAAACAACCACAATATTTTTAACCTAAGAAGTAAAACAAAAACAAAAAACCTAATGGTTATAAAGATATCCACATGGGAAAATGTATATAATTTCATCCTATATGAAAAAGCCAGACACAAAATTGTTTATGAGTGAAAAAAAAATGCATAAAGATCTGAAAGAAAATAAACTAGACTGCTAATAAATATGTTAGGGGCATTATAAGTGAAATTTTTTCTTGTTCCTATTTTCCAATTTTTCTGTGATACCATTGTCTAACTTCCATAATGAAAATGTTTAATTAGAAAAGTAGACTTAATTATTAGTATGTTATCAGAACCAAATTTTTCTTTTGTTTACCTTAAAGTGAGCACTCCTTTTTACTCAAAACACTGTTCATATAATATGCAAAATATTTTCATTCTGACTTAGCAAAGTCACCATATCATCTTAAGAGCAAATAGATTGTTCACTCTCTTTCATAAATGGCACACAAGTTCAGAACCTAAAAAACAGATTAATTTAAAAGGTGGAAAAATAGTTCTGATTGTGCGTTGCTGATCTAATTTAGAATCTTCAGGTAGAGCTAACACTGAATTTCACAAAATATAGCTATTCTCGTACGAAGAATTATACACATGTTCATGATCGATGTCTGAAAATCTTGAGAACCCATCAAATTTATACCAATAGGATTTAACTCCCTCTCTTAGCAGAGACTGAAGCTGATGCTTTTGAAATCCTCACAAGCTCTGCCCCAGTATGGCTTATTTCTCACTGAAGCAAAAAGCTACCTATGGTTTCCCCATGGAGAAATGTATTAGAACTTCTCTCTAACACTACAACAGAGAAAGTGGAATTTGTAGAAGCAAACGGTTGGATTGACTAGACACTCCAAAGGTTTTATTTTAGAAATTATTTTTAAAGAGCTCAGAATAGGGCACGTTATACTGAACAGTCTCATGGTCAGGCCTACTGCTGTTACTAGTCAGTCTCCCATGTTGAAATCTGAACATTGAAACAGAAGGTATAAAACAGGACCAGTGGCTTGTCTGGGACAGCTGCACTGACCTTCCAGGTTCTTCCCCTAGTGGGAAGGTCTAGCATGCTCAGCCATACTCATGTGAGGGCTGGAGGTTAGATGATAGCAATTCCCACTGGCATCTCATGAATTTATATTGAATCTTTCAGAATGCTTTAGAAATGCTCCATCACAAAAAGCACAGATCATTCTACTGTCATTAGAATCTATGATTATAAATAAATAGCTTTTGCTATTCTGGAACTTTACAATTCTGAATAGTTTCTTTGTCTTGAAGGAAAGTAAAGGGAACAAACTTGTTTTATACAAAGTCAGATGCTTTAAATCTTCAACTGGTAATGCTACCAATCAAAAAAGAAGACTAAGGAGGAGGAGAAGGGGCGGAGGAAGCGGGAGCAATGAAACAGGGCTGCTTGCTTTAGTCTGCAGTAGAAATAGTTAAATTTTGCCCCTTGTATTAAGAGTGTGAGCTCAGTTTCTCCTTCCTTTGCTTCCTTTGCTTCCTTTACTGTTTCATGTACAGATTATTTGATGCTTGGCTTTCTTGATTATGTCCTTTTTTATATATTATGCTTTGTTCAAACAATGGGGAACCCTCAAAGCCTGTCACTGGGAAGTAAGTTGATGTTTTATATAAAACTTAAAATGTATGCAATTTTAAGGAAACATGCCAATGAAGGAAGAAGGGAATATTAATACAATAAAATTGAATGTATATGTGCTAAAAGGGTGCTTATAAAATCAAAATAAAGATATAAAGTGCATGGAATGGAAGAGTCTATACATTTAATAACACAACATTCTGAGGAGGGGATATCATTTCCAATAGATAATTCAGAAGAAAAATATGATACTTGTATTGCTCTTGTGACTGGAAAATCACAAACAAATTAAACATTTTGAATGCATCACAACTAATAAGACTGTGGAAACCTTTCCTTATTAAAGTAGGTTAACGTTATCAATTTAAAGCATATTTCTGACAGTTCAAATACATTTTTTGGCCATGTAACAGGTTTGCAAATCTTAAATGGTTTCACATTTCTCTAAACCATAATAAGAGCATAACATGAATATTTAAACAGCTTAACTTTGATTTAAATATATTTGCTCAGAATATGCTGGCAGCAACCCAAAATGTAGTGTGATACCCTCAAAGCTGGCAATTCCAAACTCATTTAAGAAAGCAGATAATATGGGCTGGCAGCATTAAAGCAAATAAAGTCAATTAATTTTTTTTCTTAATTTGTTTCTTCTGGCTCGAAATTGCCAAGGATGGATAAATCTGAGATGAATAAAAAAAGAAATTACTGGGAAGGGAACAAAAACAAACAAAAAAGATGAAAAAATCCAAAGTTCCTATTTCTTATTCTGATCTTAATGGCAGGTTACAGTTGAATAATAACATTATCTATTGGAGGTCACTGAAATGTAGAGAGGGAAATCCATTTTGAAAACTTTAATTTGTGGAAAGTCAATACATCATTTTCACAAACAATACCCTAACCAGGAAAAATCTCTTAGCACTATCATGTTACAAAAAAACTGCTTTTTTATAGTAACCAAAAGATGCAAACTTACTGAAAAAATAAAACTGTCATTTTCTTTTATTACCATTAATTATATGGTTTGAGTTTTGATCCCTTGCTGAAGTCGAGACTACTGAGTGGTGAGATATTCCTACAGACCTCATTCAGACAGTACTCTCAATGTTTTACCACCCCTTTTTAACCCATATGGTTTACACTGAACTGTAATACCAGTTTTTAAAGATAGGAAAGCAATAAAGGAGCACATTGAAATGGAAACCTAACTTGCTCTCCAATAGATACCATTTGCATTATTTAGTTTTTGCTCGAAGGCACTTCAATTTCTGATGCTTAGAACTGACTCAACTTAAGTGTTGAGCAAACATATCTTTCATATTATCATTGCCACCTTTTTAGAGAAAAAAAAATCATAGAGTGGAGTGTTTTTTGTTTTTTAAAGATTCTATTTATTTATTTGACAGAGAGAGCGAGAGAGCACAAGCAGGGGGAACAGTAGAGGGAGAGGGAGAAGCAGGCTCCCCGCCAAGCAGGGAGCCCAATGCGAGGCTCAATCCCAGGACCCTGAGATCATGACCTGAGCTGAAGGCAGACGCTTAACGACTGAGCCACCCAGGCGCCCGGAGTGGAATGGTTTTAAAGGAACTTGAAAGCAGTGTCTTGTTTGATACTTTGAGAGCAATAGTTTTCAATCTTAACTGAATAACTTAAAAAAAGAAAACAAAAACAAACAAAACCCCTCAGGCTTGCATTGCAATCCCAGAGCAATTAAATAACAATGTCTTTGGGTGAGACCTCAGGCATTAATAGTGTTTAGAAGTCCCCAGCAGATTCTAATATGTGGCCAGACTTGAGAACCACTGCTCTGACGGTAAGTTATCCTTAAAATGTTAGTAGGGTTTTTACTACTACTAAATGAAGGACTCTAATCTTTAATTAAATCAGGGCATCATACCATACTGATTATCAATAGTATAGCCATGTTTCTTAAAGAAAGTGTTTAACATATGGAGATCCATATGCTTCACTTGCATATCCATATGCTCTGTTTCTATGTATGCTTTTTAAAATACCATTTTAGCCTTTGTGTGACTTTCATAAGAAATGTGCCCTCCAAAAAAAAAAAAAGTGCCCTCCATATTTTATGAATTGATTACAGAAGAGTATCTAAATTATGTATATGTATATAAATATACATACATACACATATATATAGTGATTTAAATTAATTACAATATTATTTCAAGCTATAATACATTGAAAACTATTGGGATAAAGTATTAGGTATTAGTTGATATTTCTTTTTGCCCTTTAATAGATAATATTAAATATCAAGAGTGCCTCTTTAGGGTGAAATAACAGAACAAAATAAGCAGTTCAAGACAAAGTTTCTAATATTTACTTAAAAAGGTATAAAAAGGAAACTGACATTTAGAAGGCACATCCTCTGGCCAGTCACATTAAATGTATTATTTCATCTGGCTCTAAAAAATAAATACTACTACTACTACTAATAATAATAATAATAATAAACCCTGAGAGGTAGATAGCACCCACCATCAGAGTTGAATAATGTGATCTCAGAAAAATTCATAATTTGTGCAGGTTCACATAATAATTAAGTTCAAAAATGGGATGCAAATCCAGATTTTATTCTGTACTTTTTCCTACCACTCTATATTCTGTGTCCAAAAAGGGGGCTTTTGTATGGGTAACTTATGTAAGACAACATAAACAAGTATCTTGAAAGAAATGCCATGATCAATCCAATTCCATTCAACAAATTTATTGACTCCTAATAATCAGGGGCTGCTAGTATCTATGAAAGTTATAAGAATGCAAACCAAGATGACCCTTGCCTTTCAATGATACTGCCATGCAAGTAATAATTGATGATAAAATATTATTAAGGACAATAAGAGAGGTATAAGCCAAGAAGTACTACATCAGTGCAGAGGCAGGAAGAATCAATTTCAGCATCAGGAATCAAGGAGGCTATAGGAACGACAACTGAGCTCACCATGAAGATTAAATAGAATCGCCACAAGACAAAGGGTGTGAGAAAACTGTGCAGTGAATAATCAGCAAAAGGGGAAGAATAGTCTAGAGACTGGTAAAAAGTAGTGAGATCTGGCTGAAGTATAAAATACAGGAAAAGATGGAGTGGGAAAGGAGACTCAGGGCATTGTAACGGGGTCAAACCCAAAAGATCCGAAAGCCACCTTAAAGATTATCAAGTAGGATGTTCTCTGTTTACACTGAGGAAATTGAGCCCCACTACTAACTGGCATGGCTTTACACAAAAAATAATACTTAATTTTGCCTTTTTTTCTGTGTGCTCCCCACAATTATTCTTCCTTCCTTCTTTCCTTCCTTTCTTCCTTCCTTCCTTTCTTCCTTCCTTTCCTTCCCTTCCATCCCTTCCTTCCCTTCCTTCCCTTCTTCCTTCTCTTCCCCTCTTTTCTTCAATATTTTATATTTTTCTTTTTTCTTCCATTTCATTTCTTTGTCTTTGCTTGTTTGTTTCTTTGGGGGGTATTTTTAACAACACCCTATATTAAGTACAGTAAATACCATAATAAAAAGGTTAAACAAATTTATGTAGGCAATCATGAAAAGCAAGGAGTAGTTTCTGCCACACTCAAAGGTGTCATTTACTTACTAGCAAAATAAGTGTTTTCTCTTGTATACACCACACCATAAGCCAATGGGGTCTGGACCGTAAGTCCTGAAGCTGATCCTGAAATTGCCTCTGGCCCAGAATCACATCCTTGATATGGTCTTGACACCCCAAAATCTCTGGCATATTCATTGTTTTCAATCTGCCACATTTCTTAAACTCCACAGAATCAATAACAGTAACAAAGAGAGCAATATTATGATAATATATTACCATATTTTAATAAGGTTAACCCCCCAACTTACTATGAATTTATTTAAACAAACTCTATGATGGTTCTTATCATTTTTTACTTTCACTCTCTGAATCTATTATTACTAGAGCTACAAAATTTCATGCCATCTGGATACAACTTGTGATTTCCCAGATTTGTTTTGTGTGTGTGTGTGTTTGTTGTTGTTGTTGTTGTCACTGTTGTTGTTTGTTTTTTGGGGGTTACTTTTGTAGTAGAAGGCATGATCCATATACTCATAAAGTTGTTACGTACTTTGAGTTCTGGAATGGTTTTCAATAGACTCAGTAATATTTTGGAGTCTATTAGTCAATATACCGAACAATAAATTTACAGAAGTAATTTATAAAGAACAGAGAGTGAAAATTTTATACTTTAGGAAGTCATGATG
Organism: Mirounga leonina; assembly: GCF_011800145.1. Lineage (NCBI taxonomy): Eukaryota > Metazoa > Chordata > Mammalia > Carnivora > Phocidae > Mirounga > Mirounga leonina. The sequence goes on along the minus strand of NW_023270807.1, from coordinate 58,028,126 downwards.
TTCTTTTACTTTTCTCAACATTTCTGAAATTGGAAAATGTTCACATTTTATTTTGTATTATAATCTCTGTACTTGAAGAAAATTACATTCAATGTCTTCTATCAGATTGTTCTCCTCCTTTGTATTTTGAAATATTTACTAAAGTTATCTGTAATATCTTGAAAGAACTATATGATTATATGTTTAAGGTATCCTACTATTGACACTAGCATTATAAATTTTCAAACAAAAATACCTTCAGAACCTCTCAGTATAAATAATTTAACTAAAAGAGGCGTAATTTTTATAGGTTAATTGTACTTTGCAGTAAATTTATTAGATACTTTGATTCATTCCAAGAATATTGATTAAATCAACTTATCCTAAATCCAAATATAAGTTGTAGTTAATGTTAATAAGTAACATAATTCCTAAAATTTGCTCCCTTTGGTATTGTAGGTATGCCAAACATACAGATAAAAACAGAAATTCAACTACCTAAGGAGCTCAAAATACTCAAATGTGAGATATCATGTTGACAAAACATTTCCATGTGTAGTAAACCACTTTTGTACAAGGCTTAAAGTGAAAATTAAGAAATTTTGAATATTTTGTATATAAATAATATATGTTATGTATACATATATACATACATACACTCACATTCAGTACATAGTTTTAAAATTCTTATTTAGTAAATTTTCACCATATTGTTAGGAAATACATTTGTGTATGACCGAATACAAATTCATAATGTAGGACTAGACAGATATGTCAACTCATCTATAATCATTAACAGAATTAAAAATTAAAACCCCCTCATCCTGCACAAGCAAATTGATTTTCCTTTAATATCAGAATATCTGTATTCCAGGCACGCACCAGAAGATTTACCCCTAAACTGATTACTATCCAAGCTTTGTCAAAAGTGCAGCTGAAATAGTTGGCATGTCAAAGGGGTGGGCAAGTCAACTCTTAATTGATAATTAGCATTATATTGTCAGATAATTAATATTGCTCTCACAAAAGCCCAACCATGTTGCATTTTAATATAAAGTCCTTGGATTATTAAAGTGAAAGATCTAGAAATAACTGAAAGTGTTCCCAATAAAGACATTGTTAAGGCCATCATCCATTCTGCTATTACTGTTTCTCATGTATACCCTTTATATATATATTTGGTGTATTTATTTGGTGTAATATATATATATAAATATATATGTAATATATATATAAATATATATATTTGGTGTATTTATTTGGTGTAATATATATATAAATATATGTAATATATATATATTACACCAAATATATATATATATATATATGTGTATATATATATATACACACACACACACACCAAAAAAAAATGTCTTCCTTTATCAGGTTATTATATATACTGTTAAGTGTTTCATATTGCCCTGGCTTCCAGGACATCGAGAGCTAAATTATGTTTTGTGTTCATTTCAAATGTAAAGTAATATATTTATTTAAAAAAATGCAAAACACAGAATAATATAAAATAGAAAGTAAAAATCATTTTGTTCTCTTGCAAAGAATACTCTCCTTACCAGTTGGTTAATTAAATAGTTTAATTTTATTATTGCATTTATTTAACTACAGGTGAGATTTAAAATATTATAGTAAACCTATGCCCTTTTTACTTCTTATTTAGAAAATTTACATTTCTTGGTATGTGAATTCTCTTACTTCATGTCCTTTGTCAACTTTTCCATTAACATTTAAAGATTTTTCTTATAAACTCACAAAAACTCCATATACAATGGTATTTCAAATGTTTCTTTCAAATATTTTCTCTGCTTGATTTTTATCTAATAGGCATTCGGATATCCTACGAAAAATTATTTAATAAACAAGCCTCTTTTTTCCCACTAAATGGAAGATACAGCCTTTCTTATATATTAATTTTTTTTCTAAAATTAAGATCAGTTTTGACTTTCTATACAGTTATGTTGACTCAGCAGTAAATCAAATGTTATTACCATAAGTATGTATTACCATAACTATGTAAGCATGGATGGTTAAGATACTTGCTCCTTTTATTTCCTATATATTTTAAAGCTTATTTCTACTTTCCAAAAGTTATCATAAGAAGCCAAATTCATACTAAGATATTCTATTAGGATATAAATATTTCAATGCATTTGTTACTATTATCATTGCTATTACTATTGTCAAATCTTGGGTATTTTTTTGCCAACAACTTTACTAAGATTTTTTTCTTAGTTACTTATAAAATTACTCTATCATATGAAAGTCTTGAGGTTGTGACTACATTAATAGATGAAACACAAATATTAATCCAGAAAGTAAATAATGAAAACAAACTTATTACTCATAACTTTCTATTTCTATATATTGACCTACTGTTTCAGTTTTTTCCTTCTTATATCATGTACCTGAGTAAGAACTGTACATTTTATTCTTATCTTTTTAGCAAACTCCAAAGCCTAGACTGCTTTATTGTTTTTTAGAGTTTATAATTTTTTTATGATTATGTTCAGTTAGCCAACATAGAGTACATCATTAGTTTTTGATGTAGTGTTCAACGATTCATTAGTTGTATATAGCACCCAGTGCCCATCACCACACATGCCCTCCTCAATACCCATCACCCGGTTACCCCATCTCCCCACCCCCCTCCCTTCTATAACCCTCAGTTTGTATCCTGGAGTCCAGAGTTTCTCATGGTTTGTCTCCCTCTCTGATTTCTTCCCATTCAGTTTTCCCTCCCCTCCCCTATGATTCTCTGCACTATTCCCTATATTCCACATATGAGTGAAATCATATGATAATTGTCTTTCTCTGCTTGACTTATTTCACTCAGCATAATCCCCAGGTGGCTGCTCTGGTAGAATAATTTCAGAAGCAGAACCACTTTTTCCTTAGACTCATTATTTTCCCCACTCTACCATAAGCCCTTTTGAATTTTATAAAAGAAAACCAAAACTTGATTTCATGTATTAGATTTCTAATGGAACCATTTAAATGAGTAATTCATAATAATTTCTCTGCTGATGTATGAATTGTGATTGAAGTCACGAATATAAAAATCTTATCTTTCCCAACAAATAGGTATGACTCTCTGTATATCAAAAATGATATTTATTTTTACCAGAGTAAAAAATATTAATGTATCAGCAAACTATTCTGGCCTAGGGGATTTATCAGTTTCAGGTTTCTTCAGGTAGACCCTGACTGTCAATGTCATATATATAGTATACAACAAATTGTATATATCACCAAAAAGTCAAGATGAATTAATATGTAAGAAACATGGACATTATGGCCATTAAGTTAAGCATATTACATATTTTCTAATACATTGGACATCATAGTTCAAATATGTGAAATTTATAAAATATAATCTTCCAAACAAAAAGACACACACACACACACAAACTATAGATTCTTATTTAAAACTGAGGGTTGTTGCTGGAGGGGAAGTGGGCAGGGGTATGGTTTAAATGGGTGATGGGTGTTAAGGAGGGCACTTGTTGTGATGAGCATTGGGTATTATATGTAAGTGATGAATCACTAATTCTACTCCTGAAACTAGTATTACACTATATGGTAGCTAACCTTAAAAAGAATTTAAATAAAACATTGAAACAAAAAAAAAATTTAATAAAACACAATTAAAATATAACAGCAAAGATTTAGAAGAATCACGTCTTATATACATAGCATACAACTTTAAAAACTTACAAATAAGATTTTTAAAAAGCCTAAAATGTGAGAAAAAGCATTGACGCATCCTTCCTCATTTCTTAACTGTAGAGATTAATTTCCATTCCCATCATTGCTCACTGGGACTAGTCTCTCAACTAAGCTACATGGTTCCACTATGTCTCCTCCACTATCTATCCTCCATACAACAACGAGGGATGTTTTTAAAACAAATCAGTTTATAAAACTCTCTGCTCAAAACTTTTCAGTGACTTTCCATCGCCCTTGGAAGAGTATCCAAAATTCTCTCAAGCCTCTGTATGGCCTAGTTCCTATTTTTCCTATCTCTTCTATTAATCTCTTCCTTGCTCAATAAATTTTAGTCACATTGGCTTTCCTACAATTCCTTAAACACCCAAGTTCCTCCCAGGCTCAGAGTCTTTGCACTTGTTTACTGTGTCAGAAATGCTCTTGCCCCATGTATACATGGGGGTAGATCTCTCCCTCATGCATTCAGGTCTCTCTTCCAAAGCCATATCCTCAGAGAGGCCTGCATTGACATCCCTATATAAGAGAGTCTAACCCACCAGCATTATCCCACCCTAGTTTTTTCCTTCCCCTTTTCCTGCTTCATTTTTCTTGATAGATAGAATTTAATCAAATCTGATACTACATTTCAGTTATTCTAATTCTATATTCATCACTAGAAAGTAAACTTTATAAGAACAGGGGATCAGAACATATCTGACTTGTTTCCTCCTGTATTCTCAATAACTAGAATCACACATGTGGCACATAGTAGATGCTCACTAAGTATTTATTAAATAAATTGTTAGTATTTTTATTTTTACATAAGTCAGTTTTTCTCTCTATAAGAAACATAATTTAATAAAAAATCATTCATTTTCTCTATTTAGTCTGAACCTTATAAAATTATCTTTTTGTATGTCAAAATGGCCAAATATTAGTGATTACACATGGTTCAGTCTAATGCAAATGAATAATTAAAAACTGGTTAAAATTTTTGGTACTTTATAGGTAAGCAAATATCTACTTATTTGTCAGATAGTTGCAACGGGAGTTAAGCATAAGTGAAAATCAAACTATTTCAAATCTAGTTTTTTAGTTGGTTATTTGTGTTTGCTTTGGGGATGTGTGTGTGTGTGTGTGTGTGTGTGTGTGTCAGATAAAGAAGGAAGGAAGGAAGGAAGGAAGGAAGGAAGGAAGGAAGGAAGGAAGGAAGGAAGGAAGGAAGGAAGAAAGGGAGGGAGGGAGGGAGGAAGGGAGGAAGGGAGGAAGGAAGGAAGGAAGGGAGAGAAAGACGGAGGAAGGGGGTTCAATTATCTGCATAAATAAGAAAGCTATATATCTAAGACTACCAAAGCTTTAAGAAGCTTTATTCAGCTTCAATTCTTAGAAAATGAAACTTTAAAATAATAAAATGTAGCATTTGAATGATAATCTTTTTATAATGTAGTTTCCACTTTCCATTGCACCTGGATCATCTATTGGCCCTAGTTTACCTTTGTTTATTTGGAGAACTCATGAGGAACCTGAAAGGTTGGACCATATTATAACCCTGGTATGCTCTCAGGGCCTCCAGAGATTACAAAGAGCTTTCTAATCTTACAGTCTCAGCCAAAGTCCAAGCTATTGAGTCTTTTGTCTGTTTTTTTGTTTGTTTGTTTGTTTGTTTCTGTTTTTGTTTTTGCTTTTAGTGTGTGGTCGCGTGTTTTGGGAAAGAGAAGTATTATGTCTTCTCCCATGTCTCAGGATGTAACTGTGAATTCTTGCAATCCTTTTGTGGCTGTCTGTAGAACCTGCTTCCTCCCTTCCCTTCACATATCTCAAAATGGCTCATAAACCAGAAAAATCAGCTTTATTAGAATTACATACATATCGGTGAATACCTGCTGGAACTATTTCTTTACTGTACAAACTTTGTACCCAACTGTATGATTGTGCCATAGGTACTCACTAAGTATTTGTTGAATAAATTGTTGGTTGGGTCAGATTAATTCAAATATATTTATCTGGGAAGAAATCAAATTCATAACTTATCGTCCTGCACTGGAAATTTGTGTAAAGGGCCACAACTTCCTAGGAGAACATATTTGTACATCTTAGGGGTCTTTTTCAAACAATTTCCCTCCAAGTCTCCAAAATTCTGATTCTCCCTTGGTTCTCTCCTATGGCAATGAGAAGTCACTGCTTCCGGAAGCAAAACTTACAGAAGAAAATGGGTTAGATCACTTAGATGAGTTGAAGGGGAAAAAAAGGTAGAGAAACATCATGGTATCTGCATAAAGTCCTTTCCATGTTCAATGTGTCTTAGAAGCAAAGAAAAAAGGGGATTCAAGTGGCTCTAGTAATGCAGAGGTGGCATTTCCATAAATTCTCTAACAAAAATACTAAGGAAGTCATGTATGTAGAGTGTTTTTAAAATTGTCTTGATATTTAATCCAGTTGTCCTTCAAGATTCAGAACTTTTAAGAACAATTTTCAAAACATAGAAACATAGGGTTAGTTTGAATAAAGTTATTCTCCCAAAGAGGTAGCTTTAAAAGTGATCTATCAATCTGTTTTCCTGTCTCAGGGATGTTCGGAAATACATCTTACTACCAAGAGCTTGATTAGCAAATGTGATCAAACTTTTACAAAATGACCATTTTATGCAACTAAAACCATAAAGTTAGTGGATAAAAGAGAAATATTACTAATAAAGAGGCACCAATGCCACTTTAAATCTGTTTATTTAATGCTGTATGATTTTATTCTATGCAATAAGGATTTTACTCTTTGTTATGGAGTGTAAGCAATGAACTATATAGATACAAAGGATGAAAAATTCACAAAAATCCTATGAATAACCCATAAACTCATTCAAACCTTTGCTATCAGGAACATGCTTCTAAATTTGCAAAATTTATAATTCACTTGAACTTGGTTCAGCAAACATATATTCTGTCCTTCTAGATACAGAGCACTGGATTAACTACTACCAGAGACACTAGGACCACAGAATTCTGAAGGCAGGATTATAAAAAAGATAAAGATTGTACTCAGCAAAACCAGTGGGAACAAGCCGAGTGCGGACTGTGAAGAGGTCACAAAGAAGAGAACAGTATTTAAGTCTTGAAGTTCGGAGAAGGATATCACAGGTGGAGGTCAGGATGAATGACACAGAGGTGGTAAAGCATGAGCTGTGTCCATGGAATGACAATGATACCAAGCCCTTATAGATGCAAACCTATATGCTTATACACATTATCTCTCTAAGTCCTTACAATGTCCATTAATGTAAATAAGGCAAATATTTCAGTCTCATTGATGGGCAAAGAATCATACAGGAATAGTTTCTATGTGAGCCATGACAGGAAAAATCTTACAGGCCCTGAAATCGGGAGAGGTTTATCACAGCTACATCAGTAAATGAGTCAGCTAGAGCTGGGCAACGTGGCTATGACCAAACTCCCATAAAATTGCAAGAATTTGTTGAGAGTTAGCATTCATTTTGTTCCACAGGCCACATCAACTAAATTTTCTGGCCCATTACAAAAGAGAAAACAGACACAGGAGAATAACTGGGGCTATGGAAGGATGAAAGGAAATTGGTAGAAGATCAAAGAAACAATGGATTCTAAGGTGGTAGCAAGTATGCTTTTGAAATGGCTATCCCTGGAGTACATGCTGAACACTGAAGCAGATGAACCAGAATGAACAAGATGTAGAAGGCATATGAAAAGGACAGAAGGACTCGGGGGAGGAGATAAATAAGAAGTTCATTATGGGGGTGGAGGGGGGAGTAGAGAATGGAAAAGAGGATGGGATAAGATGCAGTGTTCACAGAAAGTATGTTCAAAGTTAGAAATTTTGGAAATAGAATACATTCAAGTAATGAAAGAGAACATAAACTGGCTGAAACTGAAGAGACAAATGTTACTAGGTTTCAGGAGATAGAAATAACGAGAGATGGAGTGGTCAAAGGTCATCAACATGAGTACTGTCTCCAAATGCAATGTCAAGAGAAAGCCATTGAGGAAGGTCAAACCAAAACTTAAATTATTGAGGAAGAGGAGAGTAAAATCGTAGAGATCAAGACATATGCTGAACCTGCCTCTTGGTTCCAAGATTTTAAGGAATTGAAAGAGAGGCAGTCTATAGTGGAAAAGAATCCCAGGGATGTTGTCACATTTTGGGTAATATAAGAAAGAGGAGGAAAAAATGTCTGAGAGGAAGTTCAAGTCTGAGTATTAGTTTGTTCAAAACCGAATGAGACATGCATGCAGCAAAGTAAAGGCAACTAATAAGAAGCAGATGGGTGGAGGGACCCTGAGGGTGGATAGGGCAGACCTGGTAAGGGTTAACAAGACATGACGATATGGTAGTAAAAGAGAGAAACTTTCATCCAAGGAGAAAAATACTCATGGTTCAGTAATGATATAGGGAGTGGTGAGTAGACAAAGTAGTTAATAAAGATGGTGTTAGTAACATCGACCACATGGGTCAAGTTGGTACCTTTTTTTTTTTTTTAATCTAAAAAAGGCACGGATTTTCAATAAGAAAAAAGAACAGCAATTCCCAAATTGGAAATTCTTACTTAGTGAGCAAATTGTATGGTTCTATAACAAAATGCAATTAAGGTGAATTCAGCATATACATTGAACAGACTTTGTTAAATTTGGATAATTACCACCTTTAAAAGAAAACTAGAATCAAAAGTCACCACAGCCTAGTGTAAAACAGTGTTTTCTAATTCAGAAACCTCAATGCATTTTACAATTAGTATTTTAATAATCATATTGTCAAAATGACAAGACTTGGAGATAAGACATTTTGACTAAATTGGGTATAATATTTAATATAAACCTAAAATATTTCTAAAAAATATTGACGTCACAACTATATAAAAAATAGAAGAAAAAACTCCATCTAGACCTTATCTCAACAAATAGGATACATTCTGCCTTGAGAAGGAAAGAAAGTAATTTAAGAATGAATATAATTTCAGACTGAGATAGTGCAAATTACACTTAATACAGTGCAAATGAGTTCAGGTAGTAATTATATTTCTAGAGTAAGTAACCAAGAAAAAGAGAAATTATCATCTGGCTTTAGTTTGGAGTCTCCTAAGTATATGCACATATTGAAAATGTCCTACTAAAAGTTTCAGAAATAGTTTTCATTGATTTGTAATAAATGATAATTACTTTTAAAGTGATCTCTAAAAAATTATTCCCTTGCATCCAAAATTTACTTACCAAGTTTAACTTTATTGTTGCTTCTGAAGATAAGGCTGAACAAAATTGAATTCCCTGATTAAAACTTAGAAACATGGATCCACTCATTTGTCTTGAGGAATAATCACAATACAACCACATAATTTATTTTGATATTTAATGTATTCTGCTTTTTCCATTAGTCACCAGTTATTTTCAGTGCTTTTCTATATGATAGCACAGTTGGCTCTGAACAACACAGGTCTGAACTAACTGTGTGGGTACACTTATACAATGATATTTTTTCTTTTTTTTTTAAAGATTTTATTTATTTATTCATGGGAGAAGAGAGAGAGAGAGGCAGGTGGAGAGGGAGAAGCAGGCTCCCAAGGAGCAGGGAGCCCAATGCGAGACTCGATCCCAGGACCCCGGGATCATGACCTGAGCCGAAGGCAGACGCTTAACCGACTGAGCCACCCAGGTGCCCACAAGGATCTTTTTTTCAATAAATATATGTACAGTACTATAAATGTATTTTCTCTTCCTTATGATTTTCTTTTCTCTAGCTTCCTTAATCTAAGCATAGAGTTTATATGTAACATACAAAATATGTGTCAGTTGACTGTGTTTTGGTAAGGATTCCTGTCAACAGTAGGCTATTATTAGTTAAGTTTTGGGGGAGTCAAAATGATACGCCAATTTTTGACAGCATGGGGGTCGGTGCCCTTAACTCCCACATTGTTCAAGGGTCAACTGCATTTCTCTATGTAAATTGGAATTCAATTATATATTTTTTGAGATATGTATTTTCCATATTTAGAGATATTATCCTCCTTTTATTTTCTCCCAAGTGAGCTGTTTGATTCTTGAAAAGAAAAAGCAATACTGTATGTTAACCTCCACATAGAATGTTATTAGCTCCCCTTGTTCCATAAGTATGTACATCTTCACCTTTTCTTGAAGACCCCTTTCCTACTTTGGATATTTAAAAGAGGGAATCAGCCAATCTTAGAGTGATCACTCTGTGATACATTCTATTACACTGAAAAAAGTGATGAAAATAAACAGTGTAATGCAAAGAGAGGTGGGTACTAGAATCGAAAGTATTCATTTCCAATTCTATTGTAAACATTACAAGAAAAAGACTGAAACTGGAAAAATACCTTATGTCGTTTCTTTGCTAGTTCACTCATGACTTGCTAACATCATGCACAGTAATAATCTGATTTATAGAAATCTAGGAAAAGTCTAGACAGGTGATGAAAACTATCATCCCTGGGCTAAATCTGTCCACTGCCTGCTTTTATAAATAAAGCTTTATTGAAAACTCAGCTGTCTTATTCATTTATGTATTGGCTAGGTTCATGGTACAAAGGTAGGGTTGAGTAGTTACTATAGATACCATATGTCTTACAAAATTGAAAATAATTACTATCTGGCCCCATACAGAAAAAGTTTGCCAACCCCAGGTGTAGTTCAAAGGGGTTCTTCATTAATTTGTCCTTCGATCACTCTTTGTATCTTACATTCCCTTCTAAACCCACTGTCAGCCCATAGAAAACATGTTTCTGGTGAGTATTTCAAGAAATCTGGCAGCACATGAGGCAACTGTCAAGTTTCGGGACACATGCGTGGCCAAAGCCAGGACTCCATTCTATCCTTTCCTGCCAGCTAGCAGACCTTGTAATCTCAGCCAATGTTTCTTCCCTCTTTAAAATTATTATCACCCACTCCTATCCCTTGAAATTCTCTCTCTTAAGAATTAAAAAACAAACAAACCAAAAAAACCTACTCTGCTCATCCTTTTCTTGCATCTCCCAAAAGTGTACAAATCCTTTCACTACAGGAAGTTCCCTAAGCCCCCTTCTTGCACTCTGTGGCACCAACAACAAAATGAGGCAATATAGAGTCCTTATTTCACAAAGCTTTTCCCAGACCTTAATGCCAATCAAGGCAGAATTACTGGTGATCCACTGTCATAAGCAGGTAAATCACCTTCTAAAGTGGTTAACACCATCTTCTGGGTAGCACAGGTATTTCCAGTGTTAAAACAAAACAAACTAACTGACCAAACCAAACCAACAAACAGAAACTGTTCTTTCCCTGGATAGTTGAAGAACAACTTTCAGACCTTCTAAAAAAAAATAGAAAACTGACCATTTATTTTTTTTTTTTTTCTTAATGTCTGGTATGGAAATAATATCTGATTCACCAGCATCCTAGAAGTACAGGCTGGTCTGGCAGGGGCAATTCCCTCAAAAGCAGAAATCCTATAGTGACAGGAGATAGAAACTAGACTATACAGAAAGTATTCCTCAGTGAGGAGCATATGTGTGGGGATGCTGGCTTTTGAAAAGGACTGAGCTTGGAGAGAATGTAAAGGTTATTAAAGCCTGCAAAATGGAAGATAACTACAAGTCCCACAATCTAACATTCTCCCCTTTGTGAATCTTCAGTAAAACTGAAGTATATATATATATATATATATATATATATATATATATATACACACACATACATACAAAAGCAAACAAAACATAGCATTTCTTATGGCATCTGGCAAACAGGACAAGTCTTTAGGTCTGAGTTTTAGGAGGTCTGGGTCCTGAAGGTGCTTGCAGATTTAGAAGCAGGGGACAGACAACAGGAGGAAATAATACACTATCAACTATCAATCTAGGAAAAGGGGTTAGAGCTGCTCTCCGCCCTCTGATGGAAATATGAATAAATGTGTCCATATACCCCAAGGCAGAGAGGGGCCCTCAGTTGGAATCTGGTCATAAATTTTAAGGCCTTTTTTTTTTTTAATTTTAATTTCTTAAACTGAAAAGAACTAGGTAGGAAATATAGTTGTTAGATAGCCTGCATGGGTTCAGGTTCTATTACACAGGAAGAAAGATGTACAGCTTTCAGTTCCTCAGTCTAGTAACTTCCAACTGGTCATAATAATCTTCTTCAAATGATTTTCCTTCAAAGTTGACCAGTCTTAGAATTGGCTGATTAACCAGATCGACAGTGCAAGCATTTGTCCTAGGGTTCTTATGGATCCAAACCACTGGGTAAAAAAATAGAGATTCAAGTGCCACAGCAGGATTATCTTAATTACTGATTACGTTAATTCACTGAGCCAAATTGTAACTTTGTTCATTTCTACATAAAATCTAGTATTTCCCTCTAGTTTTTGTTGACATCAAATTGACCTTTGTTAGATAAGATTTAGTCCATGCTGTATCTTATACCTATTTCTGTTGAATTTCTCTCTAATTTTACCTTATTTCCTAGTGTTTTATTATTTTAATAGATTATTTTTCAAGGACTTTGCCATGGAAAGGTTATTTTTATTTGATATTCCATCATTTTTTTCTGCAACTTCGTATAAGGGATCTTGTATATATTTCTTGAAAATTAGTTCTTTCACTGGCACCCACTAACATTTGTTCATTCCAAAGCATTTTCATAATCTCACTGAGATGGTCATCTGCCAATAGAAACATTATTAACATGATTTCAGTTTTTAATCCCAGATTCTCACTGATTATCATGAACAAAATGAATATCCCCTTAGGAATCTTAAGAGTTTCTTTTCACAAAACTCTAAGGCAGAACATTGTTTTTCTTTATAAAATGTATTTAAGTTCAAGCAACTAGGTATACCCATGTAACCCAAAATTCTAAACCAAATGTTCATCTTAACAGAACCTTACAACAGATAACTACCTATAATACCTACATCTCAGAGACATTTTCTTATTTCTGTTATTTCAGCTACAGTGAATTTCACTTCCATTTTTAAATTAATATTCAATATACATATTCATATGTATAATAATGACTTTAACAAAGGAAGTGGACAAAAAGAGGAATGTTTATTGGAGTCACCAGAATAAAATGGAAAAACCCTGAATCTTTGATAATTGGAAAATCTTGAGGTCAAATGTCCATTTGTGTGAACTCAGGCAACTTAGCTTTAAAATTCAGTTTCTTCATCTGAAAGGTGAGATTTGGTTTAATTTTCTTACAGGGTTGTTATGAGGATTAAATGAGATAATATATGTGTAGTGAAGCCTATGAAGCATTAAGTAGCTGCCAGATTTATGCCTTCCTTCTAAAGCTAAAAGTCCCAAGATATTTTTTTCTGCATAAAGTTGTTACTTTAATCCATAGGCATCCAGTGAAACCATCACTGCTTTCTAGAACAACATTAAACTAGGCAAGCGATTGGTGGCCAAACTACAGGCAAATATAATTAAGCTTATCTCTGAGACGAGTTCCATGGAATAATGAACTGTAGAAATAATCCACATAAATATATGTGGGCCAACTGGGATCTACTTTCAGGAAGTAAGAATGCTCAATGCACCCAACAAAATGGGTAATCAAGCTCCAGATATGCTAGGAGCAGTTGAGCAGTTGTTTAAGATACATATTAACCTATTTTACATCCCAGGCTTAGAAATTCTGAGATAAAATTAGGACTCAAGGTAAATGAAACCAGGATGACCTAAAATATGCCAAACCTCATTAGTTCTATACACTCATCAAAAACTTCAGTAGTCATTGCTCTTATTGTCATAAAAATTAATAGAGCTTACGAAAGTGCACGTCGTTTTGTAGACATGGATATGCCCTCTAGACCATCAAATCTATTCCCAGGGATTCAATTGTCATCTATATGGTGACGACTCTTAAAGTCCTCTTATCTGTGGCTTTGTTTTAAAGTATACTGTTCTCTATCAGTTTACTGAGAAAAAACACTAATCATATTTGACATGTCACTTTTAAATGTTACTTTATATCTATTTACTGGAAAGTAGTGATGTCACACATTTATTAATTACAAATATGGACTCATTGGAAGAGTGTGCCAGGGACAAAAAGGATGTTGAGCACATGTTTGTTGATGGTGATCTCACAATGAGGCTGCATTATTTTGGTCTTTCCAGAGGACCCTATATTAGAAAGATCTATGTTCCATTCAGGAGTTCCTCACATTTATTTATTTATAAGTGCAATAAGGGAGCTATTCACAGGATGCATTATTCTCTGTGATTTTAAATCTCTCAAATACAACTCATCTAAAGAATTAAAGCAATTAAATTAATGGCCAGTGTCACTTCAGAACAAATTGTTCTGGTCAATTATGTCATTCTGTGAAAAATTAAAACATTTCAGCTGGCTAAGATCAAAACAACAACAAATGAATTCCTTCCCCTGAAATAACCAAATCTTAATCAACCTCTAAAGCTCATTTCGTGTCCCCCTTCTTCCATGATATCTTTCTAATCACTTACTTCAATCCATGAGGACCACTAACTTAGTAGAATTAGAATAAGCCTACTGCCTGTATAACAAAGTCGGCATTTAATCAAAGAATACCCAGTTAAACTTTCATCTGATGGATAAATGGAGACACAGAAAGACTTTGTGATCAAACCAAGGTTTTATAGCTGTTTGGTGGCAAAATCAGGACTCCTAGAGTTTAGAGGGTTTCATGCCAAGTTTTGTTTCCACTATATTCTATGTTCCCTGCCCACTGCTTTATTTCTTATTTTCTTTGATGTATGTTTTTATCTGTCAAAATGAAAACATACCATCTTTGAGGGAAGAAGGTGTGTGGTGCGCTGAAAAGGAGATACAGGGGTAAGTATCAGGCACCTTCTTAGCTTCTTTACCTATATCATTTATTACTCATTTCAGTATTTCTGTATATATCTCTCCATATTTTACAGATGAGGATCTGAGGTTCAGAGACATTTTGTTAGTAGCCCAAGGCCACTCAGATGGCAAGTTGGACAGTTTCGATACTATGGCAAAAATGATTAGTATTATACTGTATGTACTGTAAGGATATCACTGTGCTACTCTTTCCCCTACTCTCTCAGATGTTAAGAATGTACCCCCATTTATTTAAAACACCCTCTTTTTCCTAAGAAATCTCCTATAAAAATTACAAGTTCTTAAAGGCATTATCACAGAAATAACAGAGAAACAGAGTAGGAAATTTTTTTTTTAAAGATTTTATTTGTTTATTTGACAGAGAGAGACAGCCAGAGAGGGAACACAAGCAGGAGTGGGGGAGGGAGAAGCAGGCTTTCCGCTGAGCAGGGAGCCCGATGCAGGGCTTGATCCCAGGATCCTGGGATCACAACCTGAGCCAAAGCAGACGCTTAACGACTGAGCCACCCAGGTGCCCCCAGAGTAGGATATTTTTAATCACAATATTTACCGCATAGCAACAAAAAATATAAAAAGGGTCTTTGAAATAAATGGAAATAGAGCAATCCTTTCTGTCCTAATTGGCACCGTTTTTGGCAGTTGTGAAGTACATTAGATGCCCACTATATTATGCTTCTATTATGTAGCTAGACCATTATCAATAAAAGAAAAAAAAAAAAACATATTTGCTAAGATTTCCATTAAGTAAATAAGTTTCATGAAGGAATGCAAAGGGACATTTTTGCTAATGCTTTTCCCTTTGTGAGAATTGAAAACTGAAGATTTTTCTGAGTATGGAAATGAGCCAGCAATGTGGTCTGTTGATTACTTACCAGCATCAAGTGACAGGAGTTTTATGTCTCTCCTTCCGTCCTTGGTAAATTTAGGGGATTTCTGGGGCACCTGGGTGGCTCAGTCGTTAAGCGTCTGCCTTCTGCTCGGGTCATGCTCCCATGGTCCTGGGATCGAGCCCCACATCGGGCTCCCCGCTCCATAGGAAGCCTGCTTCTCCCTCTCTCACTCCCCCTGCTTGTGTTCCCTCTCTTGCTGTGTCTCTCTCTGTCAAATAAATAAATAAAATCACTAAAAAAAAAAAAAATTGGGGGGATTTCTTTGCCAACTATTGGCTGCAATAAGGACACTATGAGGTGTTTTTGGTTTTTTTTAAATTTTGTTTACAAATACTATATATATATATATATATATATATATATCTCCATATAGGTAGTTAAATTTGAAAGTATTTTAACAATTACATGCAATATATTACAGAATTATGAAGTAGATCAAAATCTCTACTTTAAAACCATGATTTAGGACATTTCTAATCTTAACTTAGAAGAAATTCACAATATAATTTTAAATCATCTAGGACTTCTTTTTATTCTATATCATTATTGATTTTTACCAAAAACAAAACAAAGAAAAACCTTAATTATAAACAAAAAACTGAGATCTTAAGTCTAGTGACTTAGTTCTAGGAAAATATTACACATGATGAACCAAGAAGAACCTAAAAATTTGAAGAAAATACCAATTTCCCAAATTACATATTCTTTATCCAGACTAGTACTTGCTCCCACATAAAAATCTTGCTCCAGTAAGAGCAGGGGTAACATAAATCATAGGATCTAAATATGGAAGAAACCTAATTATTCACCACACCCCCACTCTATTCAAGCTTTGCCACAGAACATTTTCTCATAAGGCAAATGCTAAATGTCTCTGTACATAGCCTTGCAGCTGAAAAAAAAAAAAAAAGTAACAATGTCACTAAGAGTTCAGTACAAAAAAAAACTGTCATCATCTCAATCAAGCTTTCTGTTTTGTGGAATATTCTGAGATACTAAAAAAACATACTGTAAGACTATAATATACATGAACCTTCAAAAACACAGTTTGGAAAAAAAACAACTCATTGCCTGTTTTGCTCATAAAACTAATAATTAGCAAAATGCAGCTATATAAATATTTAAACGTATATATTAATACATCAACTTGTTTAAAAGTTTTACTCCTGAAGAATTCTGGATAGAATCTATTAACCAAATTTACCTTCAATGCATTAAGCAATGTTATACTTATAGAAATCCTTAAACTTTTAAATTTTTAAATTTTAAGAAGGATAAACAATAGATCCTAACTTAAAAAAAATCATGTACACATTTTAATATTTCCACATGAAACAAAAGAATGGAAGAATGAAAACAGACAAATAAATGAGGAGGACACTGGAATCATCCACGTAGAAAAATGAGTACCTAGCTATGAACATAAGAATAAGCCAGATCCAGATGCCCTGAGAATGAAGAGTCTCCAAGTCTTGGGAAATGTTTAGCCATGAGAGTAAGGAGAGGAAAAAGTCAAAGACAAACCCAAGATTCTGAGTTCAAGTAACAAGAATTTCAATGGTGTTAGTAGAAATAAAAGCATGGATTCTGGGAAGTAGAAAATGAGAGCTATTTGGGCACATGACTCTTGAGGTGACAAAGGAAATTTTGATGGCATGAAAAGAGGATAGAACTAGAGACAGAGATTTAGAAACCACGTGTGAAAGGAAATTGCTTGAGCCATTGGTACAAAGGCAATGGCAGAGGGAGAATGTAGAAGGAGAGGCCTAGAGGTGTTAGCAGCAAACTGGGAGAGAGACATACAAGGAGAAAACTAGAGGTGTGGCTCACTTGGGGAAGGGGAAGCCAAGCCGTAGCTACATCCGGCTTTAAAAGGTTGGTTTTAGGGGCGCCTGGGTGGCTCAGTTGGTTAAGCGACTGCCTTCGGCTCAGGTCATGATCCTGGAGTCCCTGGATCAAGTCCCGCATCGGGCTCCCTGCTCAGCAAGGAGCCTGCTTCTCCCTCTAACCCTCCCCCCTCTCATGTACTCTCTCTCAAATAAGTAAATAAATCTTTAAAAAAAAATAAAATAAAAGGTCGGTTTTAAAACCTCATCTGTTGAAAAAAAAAAAAAAAGTCATTGTGTGTCTTCATAACAGAGCAGCTAATTGGGGAATTGTCTAATTCTTTGCACAGTTCAAACAGGGCAGGCAGAGACTGAGTCCTGAGGGTAATGATCTCTGCTCTGAACAGTAGAAAGTACCCACGTCAGACTAAGGTCAGAGTTATCCCACGGCTCACAACAGCTATTGGGAAATGAAGCACAAGACATCATCACTGCTGCTGAGTCACACTATATTAAAAAAGAAGAAGAATAGAAAAGTACACTCATGGTACTGGATGAAAGCGCTCAAAAATCTGATCTAGAAATTGTTATATAGTAAAAAAAAATGATGCCAATGAAAAAGAAAAAAAAAACAATTTTAACTCTAAGAGCTGGGACTATGTGATCTATTATTTTCTTTGAAAATGAAAGCTCAGTTTGAACAACCTAAAATCTCGATGGACACAATTTTCTTTTTCTTCTCAGACTCCTCCTCAGGAGCAAAAACAAATTTGCCAAGTACCCGGAGTCCTCACAGGTAGCTACAAGGAAATAAGAAAAAATATTCTTTATTCCTCGTGGTTTTGTTTTCCCTTCAGGGATGACGGTGACCAGCTGGGGAGAACAGTGCCCCATCTGTAGTAGTGTCCTCACTAACATGTCTGACAGATCCTTGAGAAAAAAGGGCAGCCCTCCATGTGGGATCAGGTATGGGACATATTAGATAACCACAGAAACAGTAGGAAAATCTTCCTTACCTATAGAAAGCTTTATCTTGTTCCAGAAAGTGGTAGGAAAAGTGAACATTTTCAATATCCTTGTCCAGAAGGTGATATTCCAACCATTAAATTAAACTCAACAGAGCTATAAAATTTTACCCAAGATTCACAAATGTCTTGGGGGAAAAATATATAAATGACTTGTCCTTCTCTTGCCTCTTCCAGTAAAAAAAAAAAAAAAAAAAGGATTCATATTAGTGAGAAAAGTCTACGTGTCAGCTCTTCTGTTCACTGAATCAGACACCTACAAGGTACTTGGAAGTTTGAACTAGAGGTCTGCTGATATTCAAAACCCCTTCCATCTCTGAGATTCTACTATTTTGACTTTGCCTGAGAAGAGGGAAACTTTCTGAGAATCCATTTCTCGGGAGGTGACCCAGGCCATGTCTCCCCTTAGGCTGGATTACAGAAATCTTCTGTCAGGAAATGACCCCAGGACACGTATTCTATTGTACATCAGCTCTTCCTCGCCTCCAGGTAGAGCTTCTGCTGCAAGCCTCTAGAATTCTATTGCCAGTGGTTCCACCTTATCCACAGGAATAAGTAGCAAGCATTGAACCCCACTTTGCACTATTTGCCTGTCTTTAAAAAAGACCCATGGCCAGATGTTATTCTATATTTAAGGATGATCTATAAAGCACATATATACACGTGTACCAATGGGCCACAGTGAAATTTGGGGTCACCATGTGACTGTGACTAGCCATGCACTGTTTATTCTAGCATAGTAAAGAGGGACTTTGAATCCCTAGTCACTATTTTAAGATCTATTCCTGGTCTGCAAGACTCATAAAGTGTTCCTTAAGCTACTCTTGGGAGTAATTTGCACGGGCAACTGGTGATCATTAATTGGGTGACTGCAAATGTAGGCAATAGGAGCTTTCTTTTTTAATCACACTGCTCACCTCTAGGTTCAGAGTAAAAAAGAAGTTCTTATCCTCATGAACCACCTACTCTGTTGTGGAATACTAAATACAAAACTATATATCTTGCTCTTTAGCATACATAACATGGAGTTAAAACAATAAAAATAAATTAAGTGTCCAAGGGAGGTACCTTTCAATGAAGAAAAAAATTGAGGCTAAGTTTTAGGCACATAAAATAAGATAGGAAGAAGGGACAAATAGTATAAATCTCTATTGTCAGAGACAGAGTAAACATTTATTATACCCTTACCACATGCAAAACACTGGGCTAAACCCATTTTTTTTTTTAAAAATATTTACTTATCATTATTTTTTAATAAGTTCTATGCTCTATGCCCAATGTAGGGCTTGAACTCATGACCCTGAGATCAAGAATCGCATGTTCCACTGACTGAGCCAGCCAGATGCCCCTAAGCCCATTTTTATATGATATTTCTTTTAATCCATATAACCATCCTACAAAGCAGTTACTAATATTATCCTCATTTTATAGATGAGGAGATTGAGGCTTAAAGGGCTTAAGCAATTTGCTCGGGGTCACACAGCTAGAAAAGTATCAAGCCAGGCCAGTTTTTGTTTTTTGAGTCTTTCCAAACATTGAGGAAGTTACTTTGTTCAGTCCTTCCAGAAGGCAAACTGAAAAGAAACAGAGGCAACTTGTACTTCTCAGGTTTTTCCAGATGCCAAGCACTTTACTGGACACCTCACATATATATATGTATTTTTTTTAAGTAGGCTCCATACTCAGTGTGGAGCCCAGTGTGGGGCCTGAACTCATGACCCTGAGATCAAGACCTGAGCCAAGATCAAGAGTTGGATGCTTAACCCACTGAGCCACCCAGGTGCCCCTTCACGTAACTTTTTCTATGTTATCTACACAACAGCTCCCAGAGTAGTTATTATTACCTCCAATTTACAGAAAAGATCACATGGGATTCTGCCAGTCCCAAAGCCCTCCACAGCTTCTGTCTTAGGTCATCTCCTCCTGTTGTGAAAGACCCACAGCTCTCACCTCAGTGTCTGAGCCTCACTCAACCTTGGAGTCCCCTTAGGCTTGACCACATTGTGTCGCCCAGATTTCTCTCTCCTCCTCCTCCACCTCCTTAAAGTCATTGTCTGAAATGGGGGGGAGGGGTTCTTCCTCTGTTTCACATCTTTTTCTCCTCTGGCTCTATAAAGCCATAACAATGGAGAAGGTTCTCCCTTCCACACGCAGTTGCCTTTTGTTGATTTGCCAAAAGAGAAGAAAAAGATATTTAGAAGATCTCTTCTCAAGAAAATAGCCCAGTTTGTAAGAATATTATTGTGCTCTTTAATTCTACTCTTGAATGACAGAAACTGAATATTATCATGCATGGTCTTTTCTTAACAAATTCTAATCATCACCCCCTCCTATCACCCCAAGCAGATGGGTACCTTGAGAGACTAGGATGAATTTGTTCCAAAAAGGCAAAGGAGAAGTACACAATTATTTTTAATCATCATCCTCAATGCACAGACATCAATCTCCTTCCCTAGACTACTAGAATACAGAAGTGAACCTTATTCATCTTTGTATGCCCACCACCACATTAGATGTTCAATAAATGTTTACAGAGTAGATTTCTGTTGAGTGTTATCTGGATAGGAAATATCACTTGATCCAATGTTTAAAACTGATACCACAGTGAAAATTAGTTTAGTAGAATAATTACCCCAAGAAAGGTCCAAGGAACTAGGACACTAGAATATAAATTCCACTAGAATGAGGATCTTGTCTTCTTAGTAAGCACCTACGGCAGAGCCAGAGATAGAACAGGATCTCAGTAAAGATTAGTTGAATGAATGACTCATGAAGCAATACTTCCTAGGGGAAGCAGAAGAGAAAAATCTAAAATACGATAAACTATTAGAACAGGGACCTGATATGATTACGGGTAGAGAGCCCTAGAAGGAAACTCTGAGAACATGGGGAGAAATATGAGGGCTTGAGGTGTATGGGGAAGAGCACAACGGGATCTAATGAGAAATACAATTACATAGCCACGAGATTCTTAATTGTGCATAAAAGTATTCCTTTCTTTAACAATTACTCAAAATGGATTATTAGCTTTTTGTATATGGAAAGTAGAAAAGAATGGAGATTCTTGCTTTTTTTTTTTTAAAGATTTTATTTATTTATTCATGAGAGACAGAGAGAGAGAGAGAGAGAAGCAGGCTCCCAAGGAGCAGGGAGCCCAATGCAGGACTCGATCCCAGGACCCTGGGATCATGACCTGAGCCGAAGGCAGACGCTTAACCATCTGAGCCACCCAGGCGCCCCGAGATTCTTGCTTTTTAATAAGGAATTATATTTTGGGGGGTAGCTAGTACATGAAACAAATATGTGATTCCTGCTACCAATTGTCCATGTCTGAAAAAAAACTTGCATGTGACTACACTAGAGGAGTGTGGTCATGGTCATGTGCAGGAAGCCCCATGCCTCTCAACCTAATTCAGTCTTGGACATTATTTCTCTGTACAAAGAATGACAGTTATAAAGGTATTCATGGAAGCTCACATAACAAAATGATAACAGGGAGCCTCATTTTTCAAATGGCCAAACTGATGTTAGAGACCAATTCTGCTCTGGCGAATAATAGGGTAAGTTAAGTTTGTTTAGGTCACACATTGCCCTTCACACATACACAAACACAGCAAGCACACACACAAGGTAAAACCCTCCCTTGCATGTGGAAATTTGTTCTTTTTCTCCCTTCTTATCGGCCTGAGACCTTTTTATGGCTCCTGACCAAGAACTTTTCCAGGTTGCCACTGAGAAGAAAGATGTTAATTATCTACTTAGCACTTTCTTTTTAGACTCTCAGTAGTAACTGCTCTTCGTTTCTCTGCCAAGTTAATTCTTGGTCTATTACCGGAGCTCTGAGTTCCTTATGCCATCATTCTGACTCACAGCTGTGAATTGCCCTGCTCAAAACATAAGGGAGGAAGGACAATGCATATATAGTTAGGGTGTGCCCTACATCTCTCTTTAGTTACATATTAATGAAACATTTAGAAATGACAAGGTTATCATTTCTCCTGGTCCTATGTGAATTCTTTCATCTGCAATATTGTTCTCCTCTTAACATGCTATTAACAATATCAAGGTTCTTGTGGTGCTCAAATTAGGAATAACAGATAAATAACTACTTCTGAAGCATTTTGACTAAAAAAGATCTGGCCCTGTTCACGAGTTACTTCCACTAGATGCTGTTGGAGAGACCGAGACTCTTAGTGTTCTCAAGAGAACTTACAATGAAATGGCAACACACATACACAGAATAGTATTTTTGACTCAGGCTGAGATGCCAATATAAACATGTTTAATTTTTGGTGAATAAGAAGTCATTTGATTTTTCACAAGGCTTTATCTTAGAATTCCAATGTAGCAAATTCTACTAAGAAACCTAAGAATTTGAAAGGAGAGAGAATAGTAAAATAAACTTGAAAGAATGACAATATGATACAGTAGAATAGCACAGGGCTGGGAGTAGGAAGACATGGGTGGGAGCCTAATCCCTACCCCCACCTGCAGACTGAAGCTGGTGAGTGACTACTCTGATATATTCCTTACAAGAGGGAATGAGGGTAGTGAATGTAATGTTTAGGTTACTCTCTGCTTTTAAACTCTATGGCTTTATAGATTCTCATTACATTTGCTTTTTTAAAAAACAAATACATGGATTTTCATTCATGTTTGATTCTTTATAAAAGTAGAAGTTTTCAAATAGCTTAACAATGTTAACAATTTCTTTATATGTAACAATTTCTATATATGAGAAGCCCTTTTGATTTCAATACAGTTTTTCTTGTATCTTATCAAAGTCACCCTGGGTCTTTTAAAACCCAAATAAGAAATAATATAAAGTGATATTCTCATCCTACCAAGATTTTAAAACTTATTTCCCAAATGTTAATTAAAAAAAAAAAAAACCCTTTCTATGATGTAGTAGTGTCTTTTCTTTTTTTTTTAAGATTTTCTTTATTTATTTGACAGAGAGAGAGAGATAGCGACAGAGATATCGAGAGAGAGTGAGAAGCAGGCTCCCCGCCAAGCAGTAGCAGGGAGCCCGACACGGGGCTTGATCCCAGCACCCCGAGATCACGACCTGAGCCGGAGGCAGACTCTCAACCTATTGAGCTACCCAGATGCTCCCCAAATGTTAATTTTTTTTAAGGACCAAAGCTTTAAGCTTTTTCTTTTGTGTTGACAACTGACTGACCAAACACATTCTCATTTTTGTTCTTCTCATTTAATGCTGTAAAAATAGCTACCTTTGGTGAAATATATTTCCCTCACTTGGATATGGAGGGCAACATAAAAAAGCTGTATGTTAACATATCAAGGTTGTACTAAAGAATTCTCAGGGGATAACCAGCCAACAGAGTTGACAACAAGGCAATCGCCAGGCTAAAGAGAACTCTATATTTTTTGTTTTATTTTTAACATCTGTGATTCATATTCAGAAATTATCATTGTTAGTTGGCTTGGTTCAAAGGAAAGAAAAATCACTGACGTTTTTGTTTACAAATAAAAAATGTGGACTGAGTATTACTTCCAACAGAAGTACTAATTCTTAATGAGCTAACTAAAGAAAAACCTCACAGTAGGCCATTTTGAGAAAAAAAAAAAAAGGCTCCAGAACCACTTTTTTTTTTTTTTTAAGATTTTATTTATTTGAGAGAGAGAGAGAGCACAAGAGGGGGGAGCGGGAGAGGGAGAAGCAGACTCCCTGCTGAGCAGGGAGCCCGATGCAGGACTCGATCCCAGGACTCCAGGATCATGACCTGAGCCAAAGGCAGTCGCTTAACCAACTGAGCCACCCAGGCGCCCAAGAACCACTTGTTACGTAGATAACTTTGAGGATTAAAAATTAGAAAAGCACTTAAAACTTATTCTTAAAAAAAGGTTACATTTTGCCTCTGTGATACATCAGATTATCCCAGAAATTTTACATCTTAGAGACCACCAATATCTTTTAGTTGTGAATTGTTGGCATTCATTGGATAAATGAATAATGAGTAAGTGAACAATACACAGACTGACAAGCTAAAGGGAGAATAACCAACAGACTGATCAATTCACTTAAACAAATCATTTAATTTTATAAAATATTTCAGACTTTTATTTCCTCACAGAATTTGAAGGTACAAAATACTACCATAATTCAAACCTGGTAATTTGTAATCAGTACACAAAAGTACTAGTGAGCACAAGTATATTCCTTGGCAGGAAAAACAAATAAAATATTGAATAGTATTGGTTCAATGTTATTCACTCAGCAAATACTGACTGATAAGATCATCAGCGTACGGATACAGAGATGAAAAGCTTACAGTCTCTGCCTTCAAGCAGGTTTTCCAGCTACTTAATCATACATAATTATATGTATTCATGTATAAAATAACTACAAAAGAGGCAGACAAATGTGTAATTTCCAAAACAGAGTTATTTAGATGTGCTCTGGGATTTCAGAAAGGTAGAGCAATAAGAATGAAGGTGACATTTCATCTAGGTCTTCTTGAATATGTTGGGATTTCAACTAAAGCTCAATTAAGCAAGAAGAAGGCACTCAAAAGGTAGGCAGCTGGCCTGGGCTGACATTTAGTTGATATGCCTCACTTTACCCACAGCAGTTGTTAAAATACTGACATATCTATACCTGGTGGTAACCAGCTCTGCTCCAATTTTCCCCAGAGCCTTCCCACCATCCCAACGGCAGGGGACCCTCTCATGGGACCTCCTGCAATTGAGCAACCAAAATTTTAATTTGTGGCACAGCAAGGCTCCCTAAGACCCTGTTCCAGTTTTCAGTCTGTGCTTTTGCTCTATAAAATTTTAAATATATTATATATCAACCTTATACTGGGCATTTTAAGAAAAAAAAAAAAAACAGCCTGCAGTTTGGATTGTCTAGCATGCAAGGGACTACTGGAAAGGGTTCTTGAAATCTGATTATGTAGGACTTTATTTTCTTTTTTAAAAAAGATTTTATTTATTTATGAGAGGGAGAGAGAGTTGGGGGAGGGGCAAAGGAGAGGGAGAGAATCTCAAGCAGACTCCCCACTGAGCAGGGAGCCTGATGTGGGGCTCGATCTCAAGACCCTGAGATCATGACCTGAGCCAAAATCAAGAGTCAGATGCTTAATCAACTGAGCCACCCAGGCACCCCTATGTAGACTTTATATACCAAGTTAAGTAGTTTGGATTTCATTTGGAAAGCATTATGGGAGTGAGACCGTGAGAGGGAAGAAGAAGGCAATGGGTAGGAATAAAACTACATTTTAGGAAAACTGATCTGGAAGTAGTACATAGGATAGATTTGAGAGGAAGAGGCAGGAATCAAATATAACAGGCGCTACACTCTTTCAGTGCTTACTAGCTAACAGATACTCGGTGGTACTCACCACAACCTTGTACAGTAAGTACCATTATATTATAGACCAGAGACAAGGAGAGGCATTAAGAATCTTGTCCAGAAGACTCATACAGTTATTACATAGCAGAGCTGGGATTTTACTCCAGTCTATCTAGCTCCAGAGCCATCTTCTTAAGCAGAATGCTACACTATCTCTCAACAGACAAAGCAGAAGATAGTGAGGACTTGAATTAGGAATTAGACTACAGTTGACCCTTGAACAATGCAAGGGGTGGGGTGCTAACTCCCACAGAGTCAAAAATCCATGTATATCAAAAATCCCCCAAAATTTAACTAATAGCCTCTTGTTGACCAGAAGCCTTACCTGATAACATAAACAGTTGATTAACATGTATTTTGTATGTTACATGCATAATATACTGTATTCTTACAATAAACCAAGCTAGAGGAAAAAAAATGTTATTAAAATCATAAGGAAATTACATTTATAGTATTGCACTGTATTTATTAAAAAAAAAAAAAAATCTGTGTATAAGTGGACCTGCACAGCTCAAACCCATGCTTTCAAGGGTCAGATGTACTTAAAGAAAATATTTTTAATGACTGCAATATGACATGTGCATAAAAAAAGAGAGAGAAATCAAAAATGCCTCTAAGCTTCAAAGTCTGATAGAATGAAAGGTCCATTAGAAAAAAAAAAGGAAACTCAGGTGGAAAAACTAGCTTGGGAATAATAGGTGATGATTTCAGTGCCAGTGAGATTTGCCCATCAGTGTGCCCTTCAGTGCCATGACAGGATTCATGAAGACAGGATTACACCCTCTTTTGGAATAATTTTCAAGGAGAGTTAGTAGAAGTCAGGAGAGTGCTGGTCAGATAGAGAGCAGAATGAAAACTCGGGAAGACACTTAGATTTAAAGGTCTAGAAGAGGAGTGAACAAAGCTTATCTTAAATCTGAATTTGTCTGTGATATATGGGATAGATTGCAGGAAAAGTTAACTACTTACAAATATGCATACTGTGCTATATTTAACATTTTTATCTTATACTTCATGTTGATGAATGCTTTAAACTAATGATACAAAGTAAAAAAAAAGCATAAAATTGTATATAGTCAGGGTAAAAATTTGGGAAAAAAGATGCCTATTGGAAAAGAAAAAAAGGAATGTAATGTATGAAATTCTATCCAGTGGTTATGTGAGGTGTTGTTGTTATGAAAACTTTAATTTACTATTTTGATTTTCCATGTTTTATGCAATATGATCATATAAATTACATAAGAAGATACATTTATTAAAACATAGTTGCACTGACACAAACCAGTACGGCTCAACATTAATATACCTAAGTGTTCTACTAATAACATAATCAATTGTATTGATTGCATCTAATGTCTGTACTAATTTTTATGCTTGACCAGTAAAATTTGGGTACAGTAAAATTTATAGCACTTGATATTAATTCTAAATACTTTATGCAAATTGGATCTTTAGGTTTGTTTGGGTTTTGTTTTTTTGTTTTGCTTTTTTTTTTTTTTTTTTTTTTTTTTTTTTCAGAAAATAATAGAAACCACCATATACATGTATTTTCTGTAGGAGAAACCAAGCCCCATGGGTAATCTTTCCTCAGGTTCTAGACATTTTTCACTTCCACAGCTACCCAAATCTGTTCTCCAAATTTTGGGAAATTTCCCATGGGAAGGGACCCAGACTGTCCAACAGGTCAAAGCTTTAATGAGTACTTCATTAAAGATCAGTAATAGCTGAGTGTTGTCCTATTTTGTAAAGAACCCAATTCCCTATAAATGTTGAGGATAACATGGATTTGTGAGCCACTCTACAAAATTGGGAATAATGAACTATGTAAGTCAGGATTTCTTCAACTTGACTTAGAGCCAGCTCGTCTCTGTTCCTAAAAGGGGCAAATCTCAATTAAATGCCAAAATGGAGAAAAGGTGTCTATTTACTTTCCACCTCATGGTCTCTTCAGGATTCAAAAACCCATCTGCTTCCAAATTCCATTTAATCTGCTTTCACTTTCTCCCAATGCCCCATGCCTGAAAATCACCTCTCTTTCCTCCTGTATCCTCTGTCAAAAGCAGAAGAAAGCAATAAGATTAAGCTAATATGTACTAAGTTTTGAATAACAGGGAGTTTTTCCAAGAATATTTTCATTTCCACATGTAATGACACATATACATAACTGTTCGCAGAGGTGCATTAAGTATTCTCATGTGTCTTCTTCCTTGTCCCCCCTTTATCTTTTTTGTTTGATTCCTCCCTTTGGTCTTCCCATTTATACCCACATTTTTCATATATATCCATGCCTCTTCTCTTCCAGGCATCTATGTAAACAACCAATGGCTTTTTCTCTGTATTTATATAACCTTACACAGAGCTACCCTTATCAACACATGGGCAAAAGTACACACACAGAACACACAGTATGATAGATATAACATAAGCGTATACATTTACATAGGGATTTTTTATCACTGTTTTACCAAAAAAAGGAGGAAAATATTATACATATTATACATTATTATATATTACATGTTATTATACAGCATGTTATATAGTGTTATATAGGTATGTATTTTTGTTCTTGTTTTGTTTTGTTTTACTTATTGCTTTTCTCATTCAACAATACCTTTTGGAAAGCTCTCTAAGTCATCTGGTATAGTACTAATTTGTTCTTTTTAATAGTAGTATAATATTACATGAATATGACATAACTTATTCAATGATTTTCTTAATGGAAATTTACTGTATTTCCATTTTTTTTTTTTTGCCACAACAAACAACACTGAAATAAACATCCATTTACTTATATCTTTATACGTAGTGCATTTATTTCTATGGAATAGGATCTTATGAGTATATAGCTTTCATGTGTATATTTAATTTTAATAGATGCTGCCAGATTGCTTTCCAAACAGGCTGTATGCTTCACATTTCCAACAGCATTGTATGAAGTACCCTTTACCCCACATCCCAGTCAGCATTAGATTCTACAACTCTATTCTGGTTCTGTCAGGCTGATGAGTGTGAAGTGATATATCACTTATTTTCAGTTTGCCTTTCCCTGACTGCTAGTAAACTGAACATCTTTTCATATGCATATTGGACAAGTGCCCTGAAAAATAAAGAAGTTTTTTTTTTTTCCTTTTTTGGGGATAACCTACTCAGGCTTTTTAAAGTAACCCTAAGAAAAAGCTTAACTGGCCCATCCATGTGAGTAAAACAGGTTTCTGTCTAGATAGTTGAAATTAAGTCTGTCTGGAAAAGATACTCAGCTGTGTGTTATATAGAATCATTGAGGAATTCCCTCATTCCAACCTAAAGTATCTGAGAGTGTTCAAATTGGCCAAAGGTTTTGTTTTGTGTGGTTGTGGGTTGATAGAGAAAGAAAGTAAGGCACAAAATTGAAGTTCATTGGTGGATTCAGCTGAGTAGTCAGCATTGCCTTTGGACTTTTTATATTTCTGCATGTGCTACAATTCACAGGCCCATCTGCTCTCTGGTAGGACATATCCCATTGGGTAATAAATTATAGTGCTGAGGTATTATGGCAACATGAAACTTCATATGAATTCCCACAAGAGCCATAAGATAGAAATGTACTGTAAATCAAGGAAAATACACAAAAGACTCCATACAGAGTTCTAAGAGATGTCCACATATATATATATATATATATATATTTACATAATTAGTTTTCCTGGTCATGTTCCAATGTTGAATAATTCAGGGAAAAATATACATATGACATTAAAATCATGCCATTTGATTTTCAGTGGTAAGGAAAACTTAGTGAGCAGTAGATTGAATTTATATTCAAAAGTGTCTCTATTTTTTTCTTTTTCTTTTTTCATCTTAGTTGAGAGTAGTGGTGGAGTAAATACAAAAGTCTAGGATTATTTCCTTCCAAGAATGTACTCAATGGAATTTTAAACTTGAAGTGTTTCTCTAAAAGGACTGAAAAATAAAGGAGGAATTCATCAGGTAGGTCATAAAACCACTAAACGTTGTGAAATCAGAGCTGTAATGATGCTCCACATTAGCTTCCCTGAGGAGGGGATTCTGGCCACAGTCTTTGTTAAGTGCTGTAATGTGTAGTGAGTAAGATGAATTATTCATGTCATACTTGAACATACTCTGGGAATTCTGAAGGACTCCAGGAGAAAAATATGATTTGTCTTTCAGGAAATGAGAAGAATCTGGATCCTGATTTCAAGCAAATGATACAATCTAAGAGCAGCTTGCACTGATTTCATAACCTTTAGAATTTCCCCCCACTCTGTAAAAGCAGAGGAGATATAAGTTAATCAACTGGGTGAAAACCTGCACTGTTTATGTAGAGCATTCTTCTGAATTCTCAGAGGTGGGACTTCCATCCCTGATGCATGAGTTGCATTCTGCTTGCCTTTGCTAAGTACACAATTGCTGCTATTTGTGTATATGAATTATTTCTCCTATAACAAGGCGGGAATTACATTTGGGAATTTAACTCAAATTAAGTATTAATAATAGGAGCAACCTTCTTAATGTCATAAAAAATGCCATCAGTACTTAAAACATAAGTCATCACAAAGCATCCTCCCTTTCCGTGCATACATTCAGGTTCTAATTCCATCATTAAATTTTCTGTCAAATTATTTTCTAAGTTGTTACCAACGGAAGGAAGGGAATACAAGTGAGATTCAATGTTCGTTTACTTGAGACTGTTTTAAAATATTGATTTGTTTTGTTAAAAAGAGAATATACAGCAGATGTTTATTCCCTTTTGGTGGTGGGGGGGGTGGAGTTGGTGGCACAAATGACCTAGAAATGCTTTCAAAACCAAACAAACAAACAAACAAATAAGATTTACTCTAGCTGCATTACTTACGCTTAAGTGTTATTTATAAAAAGTTGGCTAATAAAGAATTAAGAAAATATGAACCCAGGATGATTCTAACTTTAAAATATTACTCAGCAGGGATGCCTGGGAGGCTCAGGTCATGATCTCAGGGTCCTGGGATCAAGTCCCACATTGGGCTCCTTGCTCAGCAGGGAGCCTGTTTCTCCCTCACCCTCTGCCTGCCACTCCCCCTGCTTGTGCTCTCTCTCTCTCTCACAAATAAATAAATAAAATCTTAAAAAAATATATTACTCAGTAAAGTAATGTTCTTTAAACTTTCAGGACTCGTGCCTTGGTTAATAGAAAAGTATTAGGGATGTCTCCCTTTGGAATGATAAAGTATTAATGAGTATATATTAAGAAACACACCCCTCAGACTGGTAGAGACCCAGACAATGGAAAGGTCCCAGTCACTGCTCTTCATACCCATCCTTCTCCTCTTCCTTCTGTTGACTATATCCTAGACCAACCTCTAGGCTGTTAAAGGCAACCCATCCTATATATCATGCTGATAGCTTACTGAAGAGAGAGACACAAAATTCTAGAATGAAGTCTTTTCTGAGACCTTGCCATTTGCCCACAAAATGAAGCTCCCCAGAGCAAGAGGTAGCTGCAGATCTGTAGCTTGATGAACCAGCTGGCTGGAGGTTGACCGAGTCCTACCTCAAACATTCTTAGTTGTCCTGTGCTGAAAAGAGGACTTAGTACACTCCTTCCACCCCCACCAGGGCCTCAAAATGCAACAAAACCACCCCTAGAAGCAGAATGAGGAAGAGGGCAGAGAAGGGGCCCAAGCTGTCTGGATTTGATGGTGCTGAGCATGGCCCCGCCTTTGTTCCCACACCCTCATCCCTGGATCTGTGTTTGTCTTGCTTGGCCTTGCCCTCCCATGTCATGGGAAGATAACCCTTTTGTCATTCTAATTTTGCCTCCAAAGACTCCAGTTATTTGGCAGAGATCTAGAAACCTTAATAAAAATGTAAATACCACTAAAAAGAATAATATGATATTTATGCTTCTCAAAACTTTGTCCTTTCCAGTAAAGTATAAATTATCTGAGGTCAAGAAACCATGTGCATTTCTGTTCATGCTATAAACACAATGACTAACACAGCACCTGGCACAGAGTAGCTGCTCAATAAATATGTTACCTGGTGGTTCTCAAATTTTAGTGGGTATCAGAATCACTGGAAGTTTTGTTAAACCAGATTACTAAACGCCACCCTAGGTTTCTGATGCATTAGATCTAGGGCGGGATCTGAGAATTTGCGTTTCTTTTTTTAAGATTTATTTATATATTTGAGAGACAGAGAGCACACGGTGTGGGGGGTGAGGGGAGCAGAGGGAGACGGAAAGAGAAACTCCAAGTAGACTGAGCACAGAGCCTGAGGCGGGGTTGGATCTCACAATCCTGAGATTGAACCAGAGCTCATAACCTGAGCTGAACCAGAGTCTGAAGCTCAATAGACTATGGACTGTGTCACCCAGGTACCCCTGGGAATGTGCGTTTCTAACAAGTTCCCAGGTGCTGTTGCTGCTAGCAGTCCAGAGACCGTATTTTAAGAAACACTGCATTAAACCACACAAAACTACCATTTTTCTTGGTCCAAAATGGCCAAATATTAGCAATTTTATATGATTTGACTTAATGTGTTTATGGGTTAAAATATATAAAGGAATGGGTAAGTATAATGTAAGCATTTAAATTCTTTGAGTTTATTCATATCCAGAAGACATAACAAGTGCATATGACAAGCTAGGGAACATGAGCTGTGGAACCAGACAGACCCACATTTAAATTCTCACTCCAACACTTACTAGGTGTGGAGCCCCAGATAAACCACTTATCTTCTTGGAGCCTCAGTTTTCTTGTCTCTAAAATGGGGGTGATGCACTAGCTGTGAGGATTGAATGAAATAATATATGAAAAACCCCGGCACTGTATCTGGCATATTGTAGATATTCAGTGAAAAGTAACCATCATCATTATTGTTAGTTTCATTTGTCCCACACTCTAGAAATTAGAACAACTCATGTTCTTCTCTGTGTTTTCTCTATGTAATAAGTAAACCAAAAGTGAGAAAGGCTACTTGAGAATTATTTCAAAACAGCAATGGTTCTTGCTACTGAGGAAGATGTTCTTGTTATAACACGTAACAGCTGCTCCAGTTCCAACAGTATGGTCAGAGAACCCAACATCCCAATCTAACAGTAGCAAAATTCAACTAAATTCAACAAAAAGTTGTTGAAATGAAAGTATCAGAAGACAGTGTTGGAGGTCTAAGTCAGCTTCAAACTCAATATTTGGGATAGTTGGGGAAAGTTACTTAGTCTTTCTCAGCCTGTTCTCTCAACTGGGAAAGGAAATTAACAGCACCTACTTCTTAGGCTTATTATGGGGATTGAATAAATATTGGGTGTACAAATGCATATAAAATGTAAAGCACACACAAATATCCTTTGTATAGTATGTAGTGAACAGTCTCGGTTTCAACCACACTATTCCACTGTCCCTATATATAAATCTACCCCTACATGTCACACCTATGTGTTACCTTAGAGTTTATAAAATGTGGTCAATGTAGCCGCACAGTGCATGTCAGGTCCTCAGCCATCTTTCTATGTTACCAGATGGCCCAAATACCTCCACCACCACCCCAGCCTCTCTGCACAGGCCTCCATGAGATTTTGGTTATTTAACAAAGCTACTAGTTACACAAAGAGGGAAAGAGACACACTGAGAATAGGATGATTATGGGCAGAAGGAAATGGAAGTGAACCCTGGAATAGTGGAAGGGTGATGGGAAAAGACCCTACACCCATATGAAGAATAGATCATGTGATAGAACAAGGTAAGAGAAGTGATTAAAGCCAGTCTGCTGCCTTGATTGGGGAAGAAAAAAAAAAAAAAAGACAAGGCATCATAGCTGTCCACCACAGGGAAGGAATGAGTCAGAGAAGGGTAAGAGAGAAAACAATATAAGCTGTATTAGAGGCTTTCTTCATTCCTATCTTGGGCATAGCTAGTTGAGACTTCTCTCTGCTCTTAAAGCCTAGGGAAGTCATGTAGATATGACCATATTAAAACAGCACATTTGATAAGTTCCAGTAAAGATTTTAAATCCCTTTGGCATGTCAAGGTGACCCAGTTACTGGGGCTCTCAAATAAATGAGAGAAAATAGTAAATTACCTGGGTTTGAGGGCTCATTTTCTTTTAGATTTCATAAACATCATTTTGCAGATGCTGTTTAGAGTAGCTATTTCTCATTCAATTGATGTTGAGAACATCAATGTTCTATTACGAGAATTTGGAGAAAGAGGAACAGAGTGATTAATGAAAGGGAATTAGCAGAGGGAACAAAAGAGTCCCCCTCCCACCTAACTTCACCTGCCCAACTATCACCCTCATAGAAAATCCAACCACCCCATCATACCTCCTTGGAAAGATCTAACGGACAGCTGTCTTCTTGACCAATCAACATGAAGAAAGCAAATGAAGAAACAAGAGACAAGCATTTGCAAGGCTTAGTCTTAAACTTCTGTAGAGCAGTATTTGATTCCTGGAAACTTGAATCTAAGATTTTACAAACATCAGTGAAAAAAACTGTCTTCACTCTACCCCTCCTATGTAATCTAGTGCCAGTCCCTAAAAGGGCTGTTAAGCTCTGCACAGACCACTTTATCATAATAGGCCCTTTTATCTTCTGCCAGAGAGCAACAAAAGAACTCTTGCATGTCTGTAGAGATTCTAGGATTATGTTAGGATGGATAATAGAAAGACAAATACTTACTAAAATACTGTCTGTTACTCCCAGAATCACTATAGCAATACCCAAGCCAAGCAACAGAGAAAAGCCTTAACACACTATGCAATTCAGCTGCAACTCATCAGTGCTGCTATAATTACAGGTGCCTGCCTTCCTCCTCTCAGATCTGGGGATAAAAGCCTAGGGCTGAGTTTGTATCTCAGCTGCACACTAGCAGTCAATAAACACATAGAACTCTGCATTTGACAGACAGTCTCTTACAGAATATAGAGCTAACCTATTTATTGTTCAACAGCTCTTCCACGCTCAGATTTTCAGGATAACGAAAAGGAAAGAGATGTTTCTGGATGCTTCCTAAGTGCAAGAACAAATTTCATTTAAGCCTCACAAGAATCCTGTAAGTGAGGTGTTATTATCCTTAATTTTTAAATAAGAAAAGTGAGACTCAAAGGTTGAGTAAGTTGCCCTGGGTTACACACCTTCTAAGTGATGGAATTGGCTCTGTATTCCCAATCTTTCAGACCACATTTTCCATGCCTTTTCCAGATCAGTCTGGAAGCAGGCTCCTGGCAAAAGTAGGTTATTGGCAATGGGTTGTGGCTCTCGTAACTTGGAAACACTCTTAAAAGCTGATGTATGACAATATTCAAAGAAGAATTCTGCACCCACATCCTTTTAGCGGGAGGTGGAGTGATTAGGATTTAAGATTCCACTGTGGATGTATCCATGTATGGGCAATCAGAAAATACTGAATTTAAAGGCAACCTAAAAGATTAGGAAGAGCCCATCAGGGTAGCTAGAGAAGGGATGTTTAGGGGGGCACAGAGTGGCAACACACAGAATCTCTAGAATCTCCGTCTTATTAAAATGGGATTGAAACATTAGTGCTAAGGTTCCATAGACTATTAAAGGAAGGGGATAGTATCGACCATCCACATGGAAATTTGCCTTCTTATGCATCTGGAAATCACCATCAGGCATTGTTGCTTTACTAACAGTGAAAACACTTCTTTCTCTCTGAGCAGGCCAACAGATACCTCCTTCCAGTGACAAAGACTCCTCTCAAATATAGTACCCAGATAATCACCTACAATTTCCCACTCTGTAGATCACAGCATTATTCCGGCGTAAAGGCTCCAACCACACATTTTTTATCATTTTGCTAGGGATTTATGAAACCTTGACATGTCCAGTTTTTAAAAAAGTATCATCTCAAATAAATAGAATCAATCTATTTAAAAGAATGCCCTTTAAAGAAAAATACTGGGTAAACTAACCTAGCAACAAACCCTGAGGAATTACCCATTTCCAAATGTTGTTATGTGGAAGTGGCTTTTGAAGTTCAATTTAATTTCCTGAAAGCCCCAAACAACTCTATTTCCCTACAGAAAATAATTAAGCATCAGGGATGATAATGTGATTAGCAAGTAAAACACCTGGAATTTGCTTAGCAAATCAAAAAGCAAAGAGAGGAGTGCTGTGAAACTATTGCTGCCCCTCCCCTACCCCTATCTCATCATCAGTGCTACAGGGCCTCAGTCCTGGAAGCAGGAAGAGCGGGCCAGGTCTACAACTGCAGAGAAACACCATGATATTTATATGTCACCTGTCTAATGGTCTGCTGGGTGCTGGTTGACCATCTGGCCCCTCATGTTCCTAAAGGGGACACTACTGGCCTGAAGGACATCACAGGACTTCTGTAGGGTCCAACCACCCTTGTGAGAACAGCGTAAGATCCACCAGTATCTAATCTAAACGAGCCTGAACCAATTACAGAAATCAAGTACTGCGTGTGGCAAAATCAATTAAATGATTGATTATATTAACACTTATTAGGTACTTAGATGCCAGGTACATCACCAAGCACTATATGTGTATTATCTCTTTTAATTCCCAAAATAACTGTGTATGGTAGGTAATATTAATATTCCCATTTTACAGGTAAGGAAACTTGGGACGACTCAGCAGCGCATGCCCATCACATAGCTCACAGCAGCAGAGCCAATTTCAAACTCAGGTATGTCTGGATCCAAAACCCAAGCACATGATCCTATAGTAGAGGGACTGGTTGATAAATGACAAGCATCTATACAATGGAAAGCCAGACACTTAAAAATTGTTACAGAAAAATATTTGATGACAGAAAAATATCCCAATAAACTGTTGAGTGAAAAATAAACTAAGTAACAAACATGTACAGTAAGATGCAAGGATAAATCTCAAAATGTCACCCATGGTGAGTTAATAGGTGACATATACTCACATTATGATTTTCTATATATTTTCCATTTTCTGCAATGAATATGTATTACTCTGATAATCAACCAAAGTATTTTGCTTTAATTTTTTAAAAAGCTAGTAAATAGAAACAAAATGATAATAATGGTTTTGGCTGAATGTCGTAATTATGAGAAGTTTTATTTTCATTTTTACACGTCTCTATATTATCCAAATGTGCTACAAAGCATTGCTTTATGACCACACACACACACACCAAAAAAATTAAAAACTCTAAAAAGTTCCTTCCTAAAATGTTTAATTGGATGCCCATAGGAGAAAATAGCAGTGGTGCTTCAATATTCACTCTCCATGTCTTCTATGGGAATAGAACCGGAAATCTTCAGCTGTGCACATTTCGTGTTAAGGGCTTCAATTCTCAGCCTCCTGTCTGCTCAGGTGTAGCCACATGACTCAGTTCCTGCCAATAGGATATGAGGTAAAATGCTCTGTACAATATCCAGGAGGTGTCCGTCCATCTTGCTATTAGGAATGTGCATGAGATCACTAAATCTCCACTTTAGACCATGAGAAAGGTCACACGAGATGATAGATACAGATGCTAGAATAGAGAACTGGAAACACCATGAACCCCGGAAAGCTGTAGATCCACTACACCATCCCTGAACTACCCAAATCTAGACTTGTGTGTGAAAGAGAAGTGAACATCTATCTTGTTTTATTTTGATTTTCCAGAGAGTAGAGGGATGTTTCTATGATATGTCACTGATTCTACATCCTAACTAATAAAGTATTCAAATACTTAAAATAATTTAGACTAGTTCTTCTCTCTCTTTCTACTCCTCTGTGTGTGTGTGCACCCGTGTGTGGGGGGGGTGGGTGTGTACAGAACAAATACAGTAATGGCATCACTATGATTTGAGACAGGAGGCCCAGCTAAAGACTCCTGGTGCTGGGGCCAGTGGAGAGAAGGAAAGCAAACAGTACGGCCATTCGGAGCTGATATTAACAATGGAACTTCAGAATAAAGCCCTCAGTGGATCACAAGTCTTAGGGAAAGGTGCAAACAACACACCTTAGAAACCCCTCCTTGGGGCGCCTGGGTGGTTCAGTTGGTTAAGCGACTGCCTTTGGCTCAGGTCATGATCCTGGAGTCCCGGGATGGAGTCCCATATGGGGCTCCCTGCTCAGCAGGGGGTCTGCTTCTCCCTCTGACCCTCTTCCCTCTCGTGCTGTCTCTCATTCTCTCTCTCAAATAAATAAAATCTTAAAAAAAAAAAAAAGAAACCCCTCCTTGTAGATGCAGTTCAATGCTTCTCTTCATGTTAGAATGATTATTTACATATTATTGTGTGCACTTGTCACATTGTTTTGCAATTTTCCTTTATTTGGCTACTTACACCTAAAGAACATGAGATCCATGATGCAGAGACCATGTTCTTTTTACTCTCAAATTCTTAGTATCCTAGAGCCCACCACAGTATCTGGCATATGGTAATCAATTAAACATTTGTTAAATGAATGATTAAAAGAATGAATGAATAGATAATGAATTGGAGTATTGACTGCTTGCACAGAGATGTAAATATTATAGATATGTATACATTAGAAATATGCAATATATTATGTGGTATATATCAGAGTGTATACTCTAAGTATTAGAGGAAAGTTATTTCCATATATGTACATTTTAATAAATTATATCAAACTAAATGTAAATTCCTTAAAAGTCAATAAAGTGAATCTTCATTCTAGCAAGGTACTGAAATAAAATATTGAAATAGAACCTATAGAATGGAATTGAAAAACATACAGTTTGGGTGCTTGGGTGGCTCAGTAGGTTAAGGGGCCAACTCTTGATCAGGTCATAATCTCAGGGTTTTGGGATTGAGCCCCAAGTTGGGCTCTGCACTCAGAAGGGAGTTCTCTCTCTGCCCCTTCCCCTGCTCATTCGCTCTCTCTCATTCTCTCTAAAATAAATAATCTTTAAAAAAAAAAAAAAAGAAAAACATACATCTTGCTGCCTGTCAGTAAAAAACAGCACCATTAGGAACCTTCATATAATGTATTTTTTTAAATAATAAACTATATCTTAGGGAAAATTTCATATTTACTGAAGCTTTAATTATATCTTATTTCCCAATTATTGTATTATGTCAATAATCAAAGAACTGAACCAGATACCCGTGCTGAATTTATTCAGCCAATGCTTGGTGAATTGAATGGCAATTTAAATTGAAAATGGAATCAAAATTGAGAGTTGAGGGGAAGTTTTCAGCATCCTTCTTACAACCATAGTATAAAGCATTACTTTATCTTCTGATAAACGATTTAGCTTTATCACTCTTTCTTGAAGAATAATTTTAATAAAAGAGAGGAAGAGAGATTACTTATACTAAATAGGGCTTTTTCTTATTAACATGTAGTGATTTTTTTTATATTCAAGTTTAGTGGCTTTATAATATATACAGTATAGAAAAACAATAAACAAATTGGAGGGTTAAAATTCTCTTCACAGTTCGCTTACAAAATATGACACTTCGAAATCTTAGCTAAGATTCTATCCTTGTTTGTATTAAAAATGTTGATGTAGTCTGGCTACCTGCTAGGAAATAAAAGGTACAAAATTCAAAGAACTTAGAGAAATTCACTTCCTTTAATATTTACTTATGGATATCAAATTTAATAAAGTCAGAGACTCCAACCTAGAGCCAATAAATGAATATCCTTGAATAAATCTAAATTTATTAATTTTTTATCTACTGTGAGCATTTTATATACCCTACATATATATAAGTTCATCCTACACAAATGGAGAGGTTAAAAACATCATAATTCTGGAACTACAATTGGATGAATATATGTGAATAAAACCTACTGTGAAATTCATGTCATATAAAAGAATTTTTCATAATTTGTCTTCCAGAGAACTGCAGACCAGCAGATACATTTTTCTGAAATTACATATTTACATGTTCTCAATTGTTAAATCCCCTCTGAACCATTTTAATTAAAAGACTTTATAATATTTGAATACATATTGGTAAACATAGTTGAGCCCAATTAAAAAAAAACTTCTGAGGAATAGTAAACTTAATTTGATGAATTTCTTCAATATTCATCTTAAAATTATGATTAGCATGTGATTATGATGATTTTAATACATTAGACTATCTAACCAATCTACGCATATTAAATTATACCATCAATAAGGTGTCTTCTGTATATAATTCTGTATAGTCTCCCAGTTAAATTATAGGAATATACTTAATAAACTAATGTTTTACCTAGTAGGCAATAAATATGAAAAACACTTACTTACCAATAATTTGGACAGATAAAGAAATTATCAGTTTTAATGTTAAAGTGGCATATGGAATGATTGACAGTGTCTAAAACAAATACATAAGAGCATTCTGGTTTTAACTCAAACATCATGTCCAGATTTCAATTCTTGGCACCATGACCTAACAATGACCCAGAGACTGTAATCAGAGCAATGAAGCTGGGGGTAGGGGTGAGCATAGAATTGTCCAAGAGGTTTCCAATGAACACCACCTAGGTTAGACTCCTATTTTTAGCCTAGATCTAGGCCATTTGCATATATTCATGGCAACCGAGTCAGTGTCCTCTCAACTATAGCAACTGTCTACCAGAATTATTTTCTGATAGATTTTGGGGAAACAAAACTTTAAATTGATCTGTTAGGGGCTCCCTTGGTAGGAGGTTAAGAGGGAAAGGTCCCACAACTATACATCATCTTAGACATTATTTGTAAAATAATACCTGTTTAAGGTCCCTTTGGGCTGTGGGCTCAGTTATATGAGTATGAATACTCAAATGTTTAGGTTTTAAAGAATCAGTCAGCTTTTCCAGTGGTATGCCGAGAGCCCAACACTATGTATGTTATGAGGGGTAGTAAAATATCTAAGCCACAATCCTCACCTATAAAACTTACTCATTTCTATACAGTCTGATCATGATCATCAACTGCCAATCCAGAAAGCTGAAGCATTTGCTCATTATAAACAGAGGGATTGTAAATTATAAGGTCAAAACTCTTTGGAGTTTCTAGCTCAGTAATTGATTCTCAGCCTGTCTTGGAGTTTTATTTCTTTTATGTACACTACATAGGAGTTTAACAAAAAAAAAAAAAAAAAGCAAAGGTACTACAACTATGCAGCTGTTAAAAACTGAAACATTTTAAATAGGTTAAA
Organism: Mirounga leonina; assembly: GCF_011800145.1. NCBI lineage: Eukaryota > Metazoa > Chordata > Mammalia > Carnivora > Phocidae > Mirounga > Mirounga leonina. Next base: position 57,987,356 of record NW_023270807.1, on the reverse strand, counting down.
AACAGAGAAGGAGACAAACCAGTAAAAGACTCTGAATTATAGAGAACAAACTGGGTTGCTGGAGGGGAGGTGGGGGGGGGAGGCTTAATTGGGTGATGGGCATTAAGGAGAGCACTTCATATAATGAGCACTGGGTGTTATATGCAACCGATGAATCACTAAAGTCTACTTCTGAAACTAATAATACACTGTATGTTAACTAACTTGAATCTAAATAAAACCAAAAAAAATGAAACATTTTAATCCACAAAATACCTAGGTTTGGGAACCAGGAATTTAAATTATTTAAAGCTCCTTCCATTCTGAGTGAAACGAGGTTTGGGAGCCATTGGTCTGATCAAAGTTTGTTGCCAATGCTTGAATTTACCCTATGGAATTCCTATCTAAACACAGACCTTTTGGAAGAAGCAAACTTGATCTAGATTGTAAAGGACAATCAGTGTATGGAAGAGCAAAAGGAAGAGAAGTGTATGTTACAGAACAAGCTGAGGATGAGTGACTGGAATATTACCCCTTATCTCCAGGTAGGCTTCATGAGGGATCAACCTAGAATCCTCAGAGAAAGATGACTGAATGGAAAACTGCCCTTTCCTTCACCCCTGGAGGCAAGAACTCAACTGTATTTTCACCTACTCTAGCATCAATTCTGCCATGATGGGCAGGCTGCTTCCAGGAAACCCAAAAACTAGACTTAAGATAGGAAAGTGTTTTTCAACTTGTATTTAGTCCATTCCTCCTACAGATTATCATAAAAATCTTAAGACTGCTCTCCTTGATCCCCCTCTTGACAGTTGAGATTCGCTGATCCAAAACCTCATTATCCTCAACATCCAAGAAACTTTCCTAATAAACTTCATATTTTGAAGTTTTGAAAACTTAAAAAAAATTCCATACATAAAAGTGTATTATAAGTTGAACACACTTTTCCAAATGGTCCCCTGGATTCTCCAATGTGGCAGGTGAGGTAGAAGGAGGCATCTTCATCTGTCTCTATCCACCTCTATGCTGAGCCCCCCAACACTGGGTTAGATCTTGGGAAAAAAATAGCCAAAGGTAAGTTAGGAACACCTTGGGAAAGATAGTGAGGTTAATGGTGTAAGGGTGGCACCGAAGTCTATCCTATGCCTTAAAGAGTAAGCTCCAGAAAGACTGCCTAACACAGCTCCTTGATAAAGATACCTGTGTAATCATAGAAAAGTCCCACTTATCTATCCCAAACAGCTGTAACAAATCTGTTTATGTAATGTTCCTGAATCAACACAAATGGATCAAATACAGTTCCTTGTGTGACTTGAAATACAAAACTTGAATAACAGCTAAAAATTCATCATGGGCAGATGGATGAAGAATGAAGTATATATGAAATCACACACAGTTTTCCAGAAAATGTTTGTGAATACAAACAAATAGAAAAACTATGCAGTTGTGAAAAATCTTAAAGCAAAGGACTTAGCATAATATCTTTGCATATTATTTTTTATTTTAGCTATGACTTGTTTCCTACTAGTGTTCTGGGTATTTGATAATGCCAAACTCCTGATGTTAAAGAAGAAACAGAAACTATGGCCCTGCTCTTCTATAAAACTACTAACTCAGAATAAGTTTGTTCTATTAGACAATAAATCCTTTTTCAATGTGTTTATAATAGCTTCAAGTGCATTCTGAAGAAGAGTATTTGAGGGTAATTTAGAAAAGACAGACTATCTTAAATGTTTATGCACAGTTTAAGAAGTTGAATTAAATGTACATGAAATTAACAAATATTACTTTGCTTCAAACACATGGTAAATAAACAATTACACTTTCAATTCCAAAAGTTATTTTCTGCTATTAAGCAGAATGTTCTATACATTTTCATATTAATTCCAATATTTTCCTTGGAAGATAGACACATAGCAAATAATATCCATTCTCTAGAAATGGAAATCAAGGCCCAGCACAATTTAATGATTTTTCCTAATTTATGATTACTAGATGACAAAGTCAAGAGTAACATTCATAACTCAACTAAACTCAGAGTCTTAGGTCCTAAATGCATGTAGAATTAGAAAATATTATTAACAATGAACTTACTCTACTAAAATTATTTTTAAATTTAACTTTTAATTCTGATTTAAAATAATTTTATTACATTATATATAACTATAACACAGTGATATATATATATAATTATTATATAGATACACATATATAATGCTTCAAGGAAGGGGGAGCTCTTCAAGTTAGACAACAAACATTGAGAATTTCTTGGAGGCAATTTATTTTTATTCCTCAAAGAAGCTAATAGTACTTTTAAATTGTCCTCCCGTGCATTTTTCCTTGGATTAACTGGAAACTTTTCCTTGCTTAATCACGTCATCTGGCCATATGTTAAAAGAACATTGCTTCATTTCATTTCAGGATTTCACTTCAGAGGTATCTGTGACCCCAGACCAAGAACTTCTTAAAGGCTTCAATGATTGAGGACAAGGATGGGTCCTTTGCTTTCATTTCAGTAAGACAGAGAAGGGAGATCCACTTAGTCTTCATAAAACACAAGCAGTAGTCTGAGAAACCACTTGACTACTGTTGCACGCTAAATAAAGCTCATCCTTTCACCTTCAGTGGCTTTCCAGAAGCTACATACAGGAGTCCAAATCCTATGACCTAAATATTAAAGCTCTGAAAAAGCAAGGCCTTATCTATCCTCTATAGATAGAAAGATAGATATGAGGACAGAGCTGGTCCATTCCGTCTCCCAAAGCTCACCTTCTTAATTTCTAACTAAATTTCTTTTCTTGTGCTGAGTCTTTTGTCAATGATACAGCCCCCTGTTCCCTATCACCCCCACCCCCACCTCCCCATCACAATTTTTTATAGGCCCCAACCAGAGTCCCATCTCTTCTATAAAAATTCAAACCCACAATAATCTCCTTTAAACACCTATTGTATATCTTTTCTGCACCTCTCCCTCTATATAGGCAATATTTTTTCTTTAATTAGACTACAAACTCTTTGAGGCAGAAGCTGGGTCTTAGATTTCTATTTGCCTGACACATAATATATACTCAATTACTATTCATTGTATGAGTAGAAGTGGTTAAAGCTTTGGATGTGGGGGAAAAAGGACCTTGGCAGGCACAGAAGAGGGGAAAGGAGAATGACAAAAAAGAAGGAGAAAAAGAAAGAAGGGATAACCTATCAGATAATGTTCTATGAAAGAAAGATGAAGAAAACAAAGTAGGCAAATGTTTAAGGGAGCTACCAGAACCAGTGGCTTTTCCTAAAATTGATACAAAGCACAGAGTCAGAGGCTACATTGGAAAAATAACATAATTCACTGAAAAACATCACTAGACTGAGAGTCAAGATATTCATGTTTGGGTGTAAAATCTGACACTAATTATCTGTGACTGAAGCTATTTAACTGCTCTTGGCAATTCATCTCTAAACTGAGGATCCTAGATCTGATGATCTCTAAAGCCCCCTTCATCTTGACAGAATATTCATTTCTTCTGGGCAGGGAAGGACCTCTACATTACAAGCTATGATAATCTGAATACAGAAGCTTCAGCTGGCAAAAAGAAGGGCAATATTAAAAATAGATCTATAAAATAGATCAAATCCCTATTATATGGAAACAGGACATTTCTTTAATATTTGCTTTGCTTCGTTGATCATTTAAGCTGAGCAGTATTCCCATCGTGATCAGTCAAGGACTCAGAGTAAGGGAAATGGGAATTAGAGGCAACACCTTACAAATACTTGCTCTAGTTCAATGATGGAAAAGTAGTTGTTGATTTTAAAGGGTATGCAAAGCATTTAAAGATCCTTTTGATTGGGAAGAGATATGTCAATGTAAGAATATCACTGACATCTTATTTAAAATAATTACATATGCTCAAACATGTGGACCAATACAAGCAAAAAGATCAATTTACAAAGCACTGAGATGCTAGGCAGTAAATCTAGAAAAGACTGTATCCAATGGCATTTGATTTCTGTTTTCTCAGTCTCCCCTTCACATCAGTGCTAATCACTCAGCACTCCCTTAGGCACTGGGTATTCTCTTTTGTATCTGAGCACCTCTGTCACAGACAGAATCCATCAATCTAATAAACTCATCCTAACTTTACAGTCTAGGGACTATGTGCCCTCCCTTCCAGAATATACTTGTCTTACAACAAGGCCATGGAAGAGGGCAGATGCGCAACCAAAAGGGAAGACTGACAGAATTACATGTATCTGTGGGGAAAATATCTGAAAGCCACAACCTCCCCAGACTCTTTCTTTAAAAAAAAAAAAAAAAAAAAAAGATTTTATTTATTTATTTGAGAGAGAGAGAGAAAGCACAGAGGGAGAGGGAGAAGCAGACTCCCCGCTGAGCAGGGAGCCCAATGCAGGGGCTCAATCCCAGGATCCTGAGATCATGACCTGAGCCAAAGGTAGACATAACCAACTGCACCACCCAGGGCCCCTCCCCAGACTCTTTCAGATCTTCACACATAAGCCCTACTGTCTAGTGACCTGGCTCTCCACTAAATCCAGAGAAGAATGTTGAGTTTTTAGTTTAGGAAATAAATGGTTTGAAAGCAATCTATAAGCAAATACTATATTTGAATGCTGCCATAAATGCAGAGGTATGTCAAAGCCCAAATACAAAAATAACATGAAAAATGTTTAAAAATCTTACAGATAGATTTTGATGGTCATCTCTAACCTCCTACTCACATAGGTTTTATCAGATTGGTTTTATTAAACCAATTGCTTTTAAACTTGTTGCTTTGAAAATACAATACGAAATGTTCGGCCCTAAAGGTGTGAGACAAAGGAGGCTTACTTGTTTGGGGATCAAGAAAGAGTGAGAAAAGTCTGTGTTCCTTAGAGAACCTGTGGAATGTGGGGCGGGCTGGAGGGTGAAAACTGGTGACCTCTAGGCTGCTTGCTGCTTTTGATTTCCTCAATTCAGATTTTTTTTTTTTAAGATTTTTATTTTATTTATTCATGAGAGAGAGAGAGAGGCAGAGCGAGAAGCAGGCTCCCAAGGAGCAGGGAGCCCGATGTGGGACTCGATCCCAGGACCCTGAGATCATGACCTGAGCCAAAGGCAGACGCTTAACCATCTGAGCCACCCAGGCGCCCTCAATTCAGATTTTTTAAAACAAATTTTTAAATTGTGTACAATTAAAATCTTGGAGGTTTTTATATGAAAACTTGGATTTGGGGTTTCTTTTTGGAATTATCGAAGGAATGGACAGCTTTCAGTAGACAATTCCACAAGGAAAGAAACAGCTGGCGGGGTGAACAATCTCATAACAGATTGAGGCTTGACTTTTACGTTGGGACTGGCTGTTCTTCAGTGTTTCCAATGTAAAGCAGGGAACCGCCCTTCTTGGGGGGGGAAGGGACCTGAATGGACTAAAGTGTGGTAACCTGAATGCAGAACTTTCAGTGAGAAGAAAAAAAAAAGGACAGGATTAAAAAGACAACATAAAACATCAAAAATCTATGACTATATTGAGAACTTCTTTATTACCTATGCAGTTTCTCTACTATAGACAAGCTTTGTTTATAAGTAAAAAAAAAAAAAAAAAATGATGAAACTTTAAACAACGAAATTTGTTATTTTCAGTTACAGAAAAGAAAGAATTCATCATCACCTACCTTCAACACCCTGTATACTCTCAAAGAATTTTAAATGCCTTTTGTGTTTGAAATAAGAGACATAATTCAATTTGTTAGGTCAGCTCTTAAAAATATTTCCTTATTGAAACTTGCTCCTAAACCTAGGTTCACATATATGATGAAGATCTAAAGAAAGCTTATTTAACCTACATTAAATCTTGATAATGCATTAATGAGTCTTTTAAAGGGATAATTTTAATTCCCCAATCTTCAACCATAAAGACTATATAGTGCTAATCTGCCTTGCCCTTTCGATTAAACTTGTTAAGGGCATTCTATTCAGTCAGCACCAGGAATGGGCCATTAAAATTCTTGTTCGGTAAGAGTTGTGTTTAGTGCTCTGTTGTTTTAAATTCCATTAAATCCAAATGGTCTTTATCGCCCCATGACCACCGTGACTTCAATCAGCCAATTTAATTACCTTACAAAATTGTCAGTAGAAGCAGCAAAGAAAAACAGGAAGCCCTATGACGTTATCAGATTGAAATCTTCCTCTTTCATGTTTAATCTAGACCAGTCAATAATGATGATGTGCACCTACTTCCTTCCCTCTCAGGGGCTTTTGACCTTACCTTTCATGCTAAGATTTAGGGTTTAAGATACATTTGAAGCATTTCTAGTACCTTGATAACTGGACTATGAATTGAATGCCCATAGAAGATAATACTACATCATCACCCAAATTCGAGACAATCAACAATTCCATTTCAATACATCAGACTACTCTACCAGGGAAAACCTAAGGTCTCCCACAAACCCCAGGTATTATGGATGCAGTGGATTAATGATTTAAATATAGTGCAATTGAAAAATAGTGAACTGCTTTCTACTCTGATGTGTAAAAACGGACATTGATAATTTTCAGGGAACAAGTATAAGTAGACCTACAATAACACAGTAAAATCTTAAGGACAGAAAGAGAAAATGAATTGCTCACCCTTGAATTTCTGCTACAAAAAAGCAAAGCATTTTCTGTATCAGAAATGTTGACAATTAAAAGAAAATCAAAGATTATGTCATCTTTATCACAGACAACACTTTATTTAATGGTGAATAGACTTGAAAAGGCTCTGATAATCAATGATACATCCCGTGTTTGGTCTATGGTATGTTCCTCCTTTGTGTGGGAGCAATTCACATTAACTTTCCTGTGCTGAGTAAATGTTGAAACAGTGTCATCTGAGAATTCAGGGAATGTACACACTGCAATAATCACTTGAATTAAACCAAAGAGCAGAAGGTGTCTATCTAAAAAATTGTCTACTGACATATAAACTCTGTTCACTTCTGAAAGACAACCTCACAAAGCCTGAAAATGTGTTGAGTTCCATGTGTCTGGGTGGAGAAGGGGTGCTATTTCTAGAGGACGAAAAGATCGTTTTTCAAAGTCATTTTCTGACATGAGTGTGCCTCTGTTGATGGATCACATCAGAGTTAGTCTTTGAAGCTTTAAGAATAAGTGAGAACTTATGTGAAAAACAGAATTTTTTTAGTGGCCATTGTGTTGGCAATTCTTGGAAAGATTTCCCTCCCCTGCTTTCCAGAGCTCAGCTGAGCAGGTGTTCGGGCTTTATCTGTTGCAAACAGTAGCCGCTATTACTCCCCCATCCCCGCCTCTCAAGAGCCAGTTTTCCTGCTTCCAGATGTAAGGCCACTCCTCCCTCCCGCCCACCTCACCTCCCAAAAGAAGAAAAATGGGTTTCAAAGAACTAGCAGAGAGTGGCGGCTTCTAAGCTCAGTCAATTCACTCACCCTCCTTCATGCTGTAGTACATCTGCTACTAATTATTCTATCTGGGAGCACATGGGATGTCCAGCAAATAGGGGGATTTCCATAGGAACTCTTTCCACTCCTTCTCACGTCATGGGTTTTATTATCTGAGCTGTCACCTTCGCCATGTGTGCTGGGAGGTGGCTACGTGCTGCGCCATAGAGTGCTGGCCAGCAAAGAGGTCTGAGCTCATCTGCGCGGGGGGAGACCTCGCCTGCGAAGCCTTTAAAAAAAGCCGTTCTACTGGCAAGCTCAAAAGAAAAGCTAAGTCGAAACAGCTTAAGGAAAGAAGTGGCCTATATCTCACACGCTCAGCTCCTCGGATACCACTAGCTTGGAGAAGCTGTCCAAGAGTTTGGGAGAAAGTTTGGGTTGATGTCTTCGCTCCTGGCGTTCTAAATGCCAGTTCAGATAAGGACTGAAAAATAACCCGACCTCAAAGATCGGAAACAAGTGGTAGCTTGAGGAGTGACTGCTCAAAGAAGATGCCAACACCCCCAAACTACAAAAGGGACTGCTAGCCCAGTATAGCCCCCACCCCCCGCAGAGCCACTTTTTACCCCCACGCTTTCCCAGGAGCAGAGGTCTGAACGGAACAGGAAGAAAGGGAGTCTACTGTAACAGAAGCAGTGTTCAAGTACTGAGAGCGGCAGTAGTTTAGCAGGGAGACTGTGGTATTGGGGGCACGCCCCCGCGAACGGAAGGATCCTGCCTTTGCCCTCTCCAACTACGCGCAAGGCCAGGACGCAGCTGCGGCGACACAAAGGTGCCTCATTTACATAGCCCTGGGACCCACAATGCCTGGGCAGCGGCGGGGGTGGGAGCTCCTCCCGCACCTGGAAAAGCTGGCTCTGAGAACGTTGGACCTGACCTGGAGTGGGGGAACTGACTCTAACTGTCCGGGATCCACTTTGTCCCCTGATAGCCTCTCACTAGGTGGGCACTGTGGAGAAGCCAAGATGTGCACAGCCAGGATCGAAGACGGAAACTGCCACAACCCACGGAGAGACACCTGCCCTCTCATTTCCGAGAAGCTGACTCAGCTGACCACAGGTCCCTTCCCTCACTGTCCTGGGCTGTCTTAAAGCTTAGGGAAACCGCCCTAGGGTCAGCGCTCCGGACACCTTTTCTCGGAGATGTTTGCTACGTGGTACGAGGAACAGGCCCGGGTGTGAAGCTCAGTAGGAGGCAGTCGGGGTGGGAGGGGTGTGTGCCCGGACAGAGGCGCTCCCAGGCGTAGCTGCCTAAGTTTTTTGAGCACTAGAGAGGAGTCATTGTGCCAAAGTGTCAGACTTGCATCGCGAGAGTGCATTTGCCTGTGGGTGGGTGGGTGGGTGTGTGTGTGTGGGTGTGTGTGTGTGTGTATGAGAGAGAGAGGAGGGAGAGAGCGAGAGCGAAATGAGAGAGCGCGGGTAAGAAAGCCCCTGCGCAAGTGAGTGAAGCTTTGTACCCGGAAGACCTGCGGGCGGGGGACTGAAAGCGATTAGGCAAGGGTCAGCGCCCTGTGCAGACAGCTCCCCAATCCACAGACTTTGATAGGAGGACACGGGTTCTGGGTCAAGTTATGGCCCTTGGGTGGGGGGAGGGGATGTGGAGGGCGGGGGTTAAGGGTAGAAAGGACAGCATAGAGCCCTTGAGGGTGGTTTTCCACCACCTGACGGGAATTGGGGCCGGGACAGCTTCCTGGCTGGGCTCAGCAGTTGCCATAGCACCGAGGCGAGGCAGAGTTGCAGGGTGGCTGGCGGCTCCTAGTCAAGCCTAGTCGGTGGAGGAAGTGGGGAAGGGACTAGTTGCCACCTCTTCAGCAGAGGCAGTGCTTCTCACCAGCACCTGGTAGGCCACTGCCCAGGGGTAGCTGCTTCAGCAGCAAATCCAAACCCTACCCTTACAAGAAACGGATCTAAGGATGAGGCTTTGGTTGATCCTTGGAGTCAAATTTGAAATTAACCTTTCTCAAGAATGGCTTATACACTCTCAACCAACCATCCAGTCCACTCAAAACATGTTTCCCCAGAAGGAAAAAAAAAAAATAAACCACTGCATCCAAATAGCCCCAACAGGGGAAATGGTCCAATGATTACAATGTACACAATCCTTCCCCATAACTCAGGTCAGAAATCAGAGAAAATAGATCTCCACGTGGAAGATGTCTGAAGTTAATGGAGAAAATAACAGGTTATCTAAAAACTGAGCTGTTGGTTTAGGGTATCAAGGCACTGCAAGAAAGTCTTTGCCTACTCTCCTATTTCTTAAGGACATTCTTAGTAAGCATTGGTCTAGGAAAATATATTTTTGTGTGTGTGTCAGCTCTTTTAGAAAGCTGCTACACACTCTGCTATAGTCGCCAAGATTTTTAATATGAAGATATGAAATGATCAGCGAATGTAACAATCTAATGATTCAGCAAATATTGTGCTGCAAGACCAGACCAGCAATAATTAAATCTTTAGAGTATCGGTGGCAGTTTTTCAGCTCCAAGTCTTCTTTTTTTTTCCCCACCCAGTCCGCAAGCAAACACACTAAGGCACACTCATTCACAAACACATTTCAGAAGATACCTCAGTATTCCAAATAAGTACGTTGTACTACTCAAAATATTGGGCAAAACTACCATACTGTAGCATTTACCATGCTTGAAAGAGAACAGCTGAACGCACACACATTTTTAATGATACAGGGACCTGTTTAATCTCATCCAAAAAAACAGGCATTCCTGTGGACGCTTGTTGCTAAGAGCAACGTGCTTAAGTACCATCTAAAGGCATGAAGAAAGCAAAAAAAAAAAAAAAAAAAAAAAAAAAACTACAGTAGGAATTTAGATAGACCTGTTGTCTCTGTCATTACCAGCCTTCTGGACTCCAGGTGTTTATGTGTTGAATGGGGGGAGGGGAAGGTAGGATTCCCTTTTTTTTTTTTTTTTTAAAGATTTTATTTATTTGTTTGACAGAGAGATAGAGAGAGAACACAAGTAGGCAGAGGGAGAGGGAGAAGCAGGCTGCCCGCAGAGCAGGGAGCCCGATGCGAGACTCGATCCCAGAACGCTGGGATCATGACCTGAGCCGAAGGCAGCCGCTTAACCGACTGAGCCACCCAGGTGCCCCCTTTTTTTTTTTTTAATATGTGAAAAGCATTCATTCCTACCCTGGTTTCACAAAGCCTGAGAAAGATGAGAGATTTTATCATTACAGAAAAAGCACATGAAAAAAAGGAAAGAGAAGAGATGCTGTTGACATGAAAGGATATGCAGGCAATCACTTCAACTTAAATTTGACTGACTTAATGTATCTGTTTTTATCTCAAAGACGCATGCTCAGGATTATATGGTTTCTCGCACTCTTTGGTCTAAATCCACTTGAACTGTCAAAGGAGGCGCCCACAGTGGGAGCATTTACCTTGTTGGCTTTCTCCTCTCTCCCTCTTACCTACTTAAGGGAACTTTCCCTGACTAGTTCTTCTCCTACTAAAACTCCATTGGCCATCCACAGCAGCTGAGTGTTGCCCACGCTTCATTTCCTCCAAGCAGACCTTCTGACCAGCGTTTTCACGGAATCCCATGTTTAGATTTCCCTTTGAGCTCTAAAGGCACCCCGATTGCTTAGGAAAGTAATAGATTCCTCTAATATATAACTGCCACTCGACTCTTTTATCATGCCACAGTGAAATAAAGATGCATACTTAGACTCCCATACACAACTCCTCTCCGCCCCATTCACCACTGTTAATCATTCATTAGATCAGGACAGGTAAGAAAGCTGGGAGTGGAGGACTCACAAGTTCAAAACAAAACAAAACAAAAAAAAAACAAAAAAAAACCTTTCTTAGGCCGCTATTTCTCTTCAGCTAAGCAGCTGTCTCCTCCTGCTAAGTAGAGCCTCTACCTTACAACAATATTTTTCAAAGCCCCGCGTCCCCGTAAAGGCACCAGGGGCTGGAAAAGCGGTGAAATTAACCTAAAAGGCTCTCTGATGACAAAAGAAATCAAAAGGGTTAGCGCCTTTCACTCGCGGACCTGTCCGAGTCCCAGACCGAAGCGGACAGACGCCAACTTGCCAAGGAGTTCCCAGATACTGACTCTTCAGCCCCGCAAGCGGAGAGGCGTGGAGCCCTGACGCGCGCTTCCAGCCCGCCAAGCCCGGAAGGCTCCCGCCGAGAGAGGCGGGCGCAAGCCGGCGGTGCCCCAGCATCATCACCGTCTGCGGCTACTGTGTGGAGGTAATGCAGCGACCACCACCACCACACTGGCACTCACTTCACCCTCCCGGGGCTAATTTTTTTTTTTTTTTTTTTAATAAAAGAAAGAGAAAAGGAAATGAAAATGACGCGCGGGGGTTCTTTAAAACCCCGGGAGGCTCCGGAGCAGTGAACAGGTTGCAACGCATTGAGCCCACCCGCCCGTCAGAGTGAGCCCGCCTGTTTACATCCGGCTGCCTCGGAGCCGGATACCCCGCAAGAGAAAGAGATGGGGAATCTTACCAAATCTTAATACATGTGTGGTTCCTTGGGAATATCCAAACCACAGTAAGCAGAGCAGGAGTTTAATGGTGCGCCTGAAGACTGGATTACTTAGAATCGGGGAAATAATCTTCATGGTGTTTCTGTGTCCACACGCGCGGCACCCACTTCCCCGATCTAGCGTTAGGCTCCCGGTGCGGATAGGAATGAGGATGCGTCGAGTGGTGGCCGCAGACACGATCACGGCATGGTCACAGAGAGGAAGGAGTCTCCGCTTCCCAAACCCATTAGCAATCGCTGCATGTTCCTCACTCACTGCGCCAAGGAGCAACCTTCCACTGCAAGGGATGGTGGGACATCCATGTTAGTCGGGGAGCATCCGGGAGAAATCCAGCACGCACACCCACAATGTCCGGCCGCGCGAGCCTGGGGAAGCAAAGGAGGAGGAAATCAATAGGAAATCCAGCCTTGGGAACCTCCGAGGCGTCGGTAATGAGCCACTGTCCCAGCACAAAAGGCGCTTTGCTCGCAAAGGTTTTGCCAGGCCCTATTCTACTGCACTGCCGCACAGCTTCTGACGTGAAGCCAAGATTAAGTGAGAAAAATTGAGATAGCTGCTTGCCTGTTAAGGCTCTCCGCCAGCGAGCTTCCCCAATATCTCTTATGCAACCTATCTCAACGCCCGCCTTGAGTTTCAAGAAAGAAGTCGGATTTATTTACGTGGAGAAAAGTGCTTTTATTTTCCATAAGAGTCTTTGCTAAGAGAGTGACTGGTGTATGCAAGCGGACTTCTTACAATCCACCGATGAATTTTAATAAATGACAAGTTAAACCAAAGTCACTTTGCCTGTAAGTTGTATAAAAGGAAGTGGTCTAAGGCAGAGGAATTTACTGCAAATATAACCTGTGTTTAGGCTGAAAGAAAGTCTTGTTTATATTCTTAAAATTTTGTCCAGGAGTGAATATAGATTAGAGTGCAATTGCAGAAGTCAAGATAGTCTTTAAAAACTTGAGTGGACATTCCTTGATTACTACCCAGGAATAAAAAAATAGATTTCTTCAAGTGGTCTTTTTAGGAGGAAAATTGTTGAGTTAAAATGAAGGAATCATACTTTCCCACCCATTTTTTTTTTTTTAGCTCATCTAAAATAATTGTGCCTATATAAAAAGACAATGATGTTTAAGTTGGTATAACAAACTCCAAAAGCTTCAATAATTTATGCCCAAATTTGTTCTCATTTTGGTTTTTTGAATATGTTTTTCTTTCAGAGGCAGAATATGGGATCATAGCTTGGGCGACACTGAGTGTCACAGTTTTGTCTAAAAATGCCTTATTATTGCCTAGTGTTCTGGTCAGAATATTTAGAGTCTTCAAGCAGTGACGGACTGTCTTGGCTTTCACCACGTGCAATTTATTCAATGAAAAGAAAAGTACATAAGTATATATTCTTTTAACATGAAAATACATTTTGCTGTTGAAATAAGTAATATGCTGTCATCCAGGCATAGAGATTAAAATACCCAGTCTTAATATTTTACATTCATAAGTGAAACTGAAATGGTTAGTAGTAAGCATATTACTACATATTAGTATTTTAAGTGATCAAGTAGCACGAAACGCAAACTGCTGGACTTGTTTCTTAAAATTAATCTGTTTTTCATAACCAACTCACAGGGCATAGGTTAAACCTTATGAAAAAATTATAAGATTCTACCTTATTTGAAGAATATCTAATTTTTTAATAAGGAGGGATATGAGTACTATTTATTCCAGATAGCAAGAAAACGATGTAATGTTTTCATTCCATCATAGCGATTTTTTTCATTCTACTTTTTTCTTAAGGCATTATAAAATGCTGATTTGAGAATAAAGCTACATTTTGCAAAAGCATTAAGTGCGCATTGACTTTTTAAAAAAGTGGAGGCATAACTGCAGTGTCAAAAATAAGTATCATGAATGACTAGTTCTGCAGTGTAGCAGGCAATTCAATCAAATAATTTGACTATTTGAGCACTTTAAAAGGAACACCTTGTGCTAAAACCAAGGGTATCTAGCGACTCCTTCAGTCCATGTTTAAAATATCTCTTCTAAGACATGTATAGTCCAATATGTTCTGTATTTGTTGTCTCATTTATCCTATTCTGTTTGTTCTTTCTCTTTTTGATCCTAGCAGATATAATAATGACAGCCAGAGCAACAATAAATATTCTTAGTTTTTTCATCTGTCAACATGATTGACATACACTACCTGAAAAGAGCATGTTCTATTGTGACTAATCAAAATACTGCAGTTTTGCAGTATAGTTAGCATTTAATAAAACCTGGGAAAACAAAATGTACCATAACTCCTTGTTAACATAATGGCATTTGACATTACAGTTGTAACTTCTCTACTTAAAACTAATATTTTAAACTATCTGGCTTTTGTGGGATTATTTACTGGATTTCTAGTTGGAAAAGTGAAAGATCAAGCTTCCAGATTCATGAAGTTCTTACCCAGTATATTAAACAGTAAAAAGTCTATCATAAATTTTTCTTACTATTAATTGGTCCCCAAAGACCCAATTTTGCACATATGCTAAATTAGGTTCATTTACATCCATCAACTAATCCGAAAGACTTCAGCATCACAGACAACAACTCCACCTGCCTAATTGAACTTCGGCAGGATAGGAGAAGACCTTTCTTCAGGACCGCGGACAGCGCTCCAGGCATTGATTTATTCTGGAGTAGTACATTGAAAGTAGTACATTGAATGGGTAATGTGCCATTTGAAGTGACAATGTGAATATTTCTACTACACAGAGTCTGGGAATTTGAACTATTGCATTGTTCACATTGTCAAGAGGACTATTTTGTCAACTGTGTTGTGTGTATATTTCAGTGTGCCTTACTGGGTTTGCTTAGCATACCCAGGATGTGCTAATAGTCATCCCTTTCCAGGGCATAGTACTACAAAAGCCATCTACATTAACTGTGAGTTCCCTCATGAGCACTAAACTACTGTTTCTCAGTATTTAAAAAAACGCCGGAAAGACCACCAAGAATTCAGAATACTGAATAACATGCTGTCAATATTCAGTGGCTAAAGACATTTCTAAAATGTACAATTAGTTATTGCTTGAATTCTCCACCTTCAGCTTTTCATCTGTTACAAGGGTAATCAGGTTAATTCCCATTCTTTTTCATTAAACTCTGCTCACTCCCAGGACAAAAACAACAACCCTAAAAAAACCTAAAACAAAAACAACAAAAATCCTAAGATTACCTCCCCAATAATAGAATGGAATAGAATAGATTGTAGAGAAGATACCTCAGAGTAGGGCAATTTTGAAGTTATTGCAAGTTTCTCCCCAATACTGATACCACACATCATAATTCTAAGGCTATATGAAGGATTGATAAAGTCATTATATAGTATTCACTGACCAGATTGAACTCTTTTTAAAATTGTGTCAGTTCTGTAATTTGCTCCTTTCTCAAAGGGAAAAAAAATACTATTTGGTGTCAGACAATCATATATTTACCAATAGTGAGATTTACACACCTTATTGCGTAGTTTCATTTGCTTTTTGTCTCTATTTTAACCATATGGCAACCTTGATTTCTAGGAGCCAAAGCTCTGTAGGTTCCAAGGTCAAAGCAGAGATGACAAACAGCAAATGCACACATATATGCACACATAGAGAGAAGCTTTATCTAAAGTAAGCCTACACACACACACAAACACACAAACACAGAAGGCTGACATGAAGAGATATCAAGCCTGTGATAAATTAGCAAAGAACAAAATGTATATCGTGTTCATGCAAAGCTTGTTCCAACAACAACAAAGTGCCATTACCTTCATCTTTCACTGTGTTTTTATATTTACTGACACTAATGACCTCTTATTCTTGGGCACTATTACTTGAGAAGCAATTTTAGTTTTCTATTCTCCCAGTGAAAATGAATCTTATTCTAGTTAGCTGCCACCTGCTGGGGCATGTACAAATGTGTAATAATCCTTACAGCATAACATTTAAAAAGACAATGCCTATACCTTTTGCAAGAAACAGCAAATACATATCCCAGGACAACCTGAATTTCAAAGGTGTTTCAAAGGTTCTTCCATGCCATATCTGTATTTAAATTTTTTTCACATGGAATTCTTTCTAAGGATTCTACTTGACTTGTCACCAAAGTCCTGCTGTTATGTGACATTTGAGAAACCTCATCTAATAGTAACACCTGACCTATTCTTCCATGTGTGTAGCCTGTTGTATGGAAGCTGAGCTAAAATAAACAGGCTGTTCATCCATGGCATTAGAGGTGCCAGAGAATAAAGTCAGAGCTGATATCAGTTAAAAACACACTGTTGCATACTTGCACTTCGCTCTTTCTAACTATGAATGCTATGCTATGCAATCCCTTGTGATTCTGAACACATACCAGCTGTTCCACCAACATTCTGCTGCACTGATGATTAAAGACATTTAGAGCTTTAATTAATTTTTAGATGCCAAAAATAAGTGTACCTTAATTAAGAAATTGAATTGGAATCGCTTTACATGTCCTGGAATCTTTTTTATTTTTAAAAATTTTAGTCTGTGCAATCCCCAATGCATTTTAAAATAGAAGAAAACAAACAGGTAAGACTCCAGGCATCATTTATTTCTCAATCACTTTCCTTCTGTGTGTTTCATTTTGTTTGTTTGTTTATTTGATTGTTTAATTAGTTTCTAAGGCCACTGAAACCTGTCTCGATGGTTACAGGAACGGTTCCTATAAAAAGTTAGGCAAATCAAAATTGAAATATTATCATCTATCTTCCAGTAACTAAACTACAAGCTAATTAAGATTCAAATGAATCAATCACCTCTTTTGAAATAAAAATAATCATTAATCCGTAAGGTAATTTCTGATGACAGAATACTTACAGTATGAAGATGAAGAAATGCTAGAAGGTAATCTGTGTGTTACCAAGAGGATAGTAGTAGTAAGTTTTCTAACGTCCGTCCCCTATTCTCTAAACTGGAAATCATTACCCAGGGAGCCTCAGCCTAAGTCGTGGTATTTAGTAAAGAACTCCTTGGAGGTAAAAATATCAGGGGGTGAGAGTCATTAAAAGTTTTTAACGTTTATGATCCACCCTGGTGGGTGACTCCCCCTACCCTAATGGGACACCCTCCGAGTTTTTTTAGAAGCTCTCAACACTGGCACTGGTTAAAATGAATGTCTGTAGTTCAGCACAGAACTAAAGAGCAGGGTTAATGGAAAAATGGGCGGATGGAAGGAAGGCTGGGGAGTTCTTCAGACCCGCAGGCAGATACACAGATTCTTGCCATCTGTCTCTCTTCGCCTCGCGTGAGTCCCAGTAGCTGAGGCCACTTCCTGACACGTCCACTTATTATTTTATATGGAGAAAGCGAGCGCCCGCAGCCAACTGAGCCAGTTGTATCCTTGACGGGAATTGGCTGAGGCGAGCGGGACAAAGCCACTCGCAGCGAATCGGTCCCGCGGGTGCCCTGAGCGCACCGGGCTCCGCGGCGCTGCTGTTCGCCTTCTTCCTCTCCAGCCGTTAAAAGCCCCTCGCCCACCCCTGGTCCCTCCTGTGGGAACATACACCTCGGGAGGCAGCCCAGAGCAGAGCCCACCGGGGGGAGTCCTTACCTCTCGCTGCGGGTGAGGTAGGCAGGGAGGGGGAGGGGTGGCCCTCGGGGAGGAGCAGCCGGAGGAAGTCGGGTGGGAAATCTGCGGCTCCCGGACAGAGGAGCGCAGCCGCGGGCGCCCAGCGCGAGTGACGGCGGCGGCGGAGACGGAGACCGCGGAGCAGCGGCGGCGGCGGCGGCGGAGACAGACACGCCTCCTGGCGGGGGTTCCTCGCCTCTTGCTTTAAAGGCGCCGCGCTCCTTTCCCCGCGGCCCCTGCACACACCCAGCGGCTGCAGCCACCAGGGCGCAGCGCTCGCCCCTGGACCTAGACCGCAGGAGCGAAAGTGCGATAATTCTGGGTGCCTCCAGGCTTGGACGTTAAAAATCCCCTGGCCGGGACTTCATCTCCTGCGCACACCCCCGCCTGCTCTGGGATGGAGGGACGGGGACTGAGATGTTCGGTCAGGGAGTGCTGCAAACCCCCAAGGAATTCGCCTGCCCCCCGCCCCCCAACACAAACAAGGAGCCCGAGCACGTTTGGTTCTGGGTGGTGGCTTTTATACCTCTTCGAAACCATAGCAACGAAACTTCTCTGCTGCCAGGATCTGGGGAGCAGCTGGTAGTCTCCAAAGTGGCCCTTTTAGTCCAACTACTGTAATTTCCCTTTGAGGTTTGCGGTAAAGATTTTGACCTGCGACTTACCTCCAACTACGCCTCCTGTGTACACTACTAATGCTCTGCCCACCGCGCTGCCCATACCCACTTAGACGCCTGGAATCCGCGCACCTCACCTCGCGTCTCCTCCGTTGCTGAAAGCAATCACTTCTCCCGAGTGTCAGGGGGAGGGGGTGTTGGCGAGAAGTCTCTGTGACTGTCTGGTGCCTAATGACAAACGGCTTCGACCCCCCCCCCGCCCCCCGCGCCCCGCCCAGGTCCTTGAACTATCAACCCAAGCAAATTGCAGAAAGAAGTTGGGGTTTGACATCTGGTGCGCGCAGAACCTGAGGTCGCAAACTCAAAGGTCGGAGAAAGGAGCCTGGAGATCAGTCCCGGCCAGGCGGCCGCCCGTCTAAATTCCCTGGAGGATTTTTTTATTGGGCCCGAGGTGGGGAGGAGCACCGAAAACCAGGAATCTTCCCGTGGCTCGGCTTCAGGGAGGAGCCGCTGGCGGCGAGCACTAAAGGCTTCCCCTGCTTCTCAGCAGAAACGATTAGCTTCTGCAAACAATCTCTGATTTCTGCTCCTCTGGGTCGGATAAGTCAACATCTATTCAATACCATTGCTATTTTATCCTCGGCCCTACGATATTAACTAGAGCAGAGACTTAGCAAGTTGCCCCGGGAGGAAGTTGGCGAGCAGGGATTCGCGAAAAGGTTTAAATGAGGCTAAGCGGGCGCAGGCCGCCCCTGAGCCTGGAGACAATTTGCAAACGGGCTGTAAGAGGAAGTGGCCAGGTGAGATCCTGCGGAGTCCTCCAGCAGCTCTGTTCCCCGGAGGCACTCAAATCTGTAATTTTGAAGGCCCGGAAGTAGAGAGGCTCTGCGTCTCCAGGCACTGATTGTCTTGGCTGGAGACAAGAGTTTGCCCTTTGGTTGCTTCTTTCTTTGCAACCCCCTTACAATTAAGCCCCCGCCGGAGCCTGGCTCAGCATTGCCACCCTGCACGCCCTGGGGCTAGCGCCTGATTCAGCCTAGTCCTGCAACAAACCGAAACGGTCCTCCCAAACCCTACCTGGCTCTCAAGCAAGACCACCAGCCTCTAGCTTCTTGGACACCACTGCGGAATCTCTGTACCTCCTACATGCCTCCTGCGCCCGCCCAGGTTGGGGAGGCTCAGGACTCAGAGAGGTTAAGGAGAGATTAGTTAGCGGCAATGGAGAGTCTGTTAGTCATTTAAAGATCCAGGGGGTGGCAGGGAGGCTCCTGTAATTAAGTCAACAGCAGCCTTGTTGTACGGAGTAAATAAATAGTCAATGACTCCATTGTGCCTCGTGGAGCGGGCAGCACAGACGCGTGACTGGCTCTGGGCGCCTGGGCTCCAGCTGCTGTGACCTGCAGCCTAATGGGCCCTCGAGGCACAGCCCAGTTTGGGCCAGGCCCGGAAAAAATACCCTATTCAGCCCCATTCCCCCCGCAGGAGGAATGGAGACAACTTGTCTCCTGGCCAAAGACACTCTCGTCATCATAGAATCCAGCTTTCCCACTTCCAGGGAGGGAGGAGCAAAATGCTGTGCACAGAGTAGATTCCAGAGCAAATCCCTGGGTGAGGGCATCCGGCTCTGTTTTGTCGTGGCTGTGAGAGAGTAGAACAGGGAGTATGTCTCATTTGACTTTAAGTGTTCAGCATAGGGTTTGGCATGCAGTGGGTGCTGAAGGAAAGAATGAGGGGATTACTGGATCAACCTTCCACATTCCACACTGTTGTCCCCTCCCTCCTTTTATCTGGGAAAGGAGAGGCTTCAAACAACTTCCTCTAAGTGCTGTGTGTATTCTTAGAACCTAGTCATAAATTTCTTTTCCAGAGCAACCAGGACACATTTATAAAGAAAGAAATAACAGGCACTAGCAAGGGCTTGGCGGGCAGGGGGAAAGAGCTAAGAGAATGAAACAAATCAAAATTATGCATGTTATGACAAATTCATTTCCTCAATAACAAAATGTTACCTGAATTCTAATGAGAAAAGTAGAATAACAAGGGAGCATTAGACTACACACACCCATTTAACCCTTCAAAATAAAATTCTTCAACACTATAAGGAGACATTTTCCATAATTTATTTCAGTGTTTATGAGGTTATACTTTAAGGAATCAGACCCCAGGTCTCTTTAGGGGCAACAGTGAAGTTTTTCTTCTCCATTCCCAGTCATCCATCCATAAGAATTAATCTTCTGTGTCTGAGGAGGTCACTGAGTCCCTCAGCTAGAGTCCTATGCAGGAACCACCTATCTTCCCTTTCTTCCCTCTTAAAGTACTCTTAGAACTTTAGCAGGTCTACAATTCTGCCTCCTGAGGGCCCAGCAAGGACCAGTCTGAATTCCCAAACTCACTACAGGTTTTGTTTGTTTGTTTGTCTTCTCCATCAGCTTTGTTTATATTGAATTACAATCAAAAGGTATTACTTTGGATCATTTAGTCCCAACCTTTCATCTTACAAGTCACACAAAACAAAGCAAAGAAGAGGAGTGACTTGCTCAGGATGTGGCAGAATGAAGACTGCCTTCTAGCTGTGTAGAGCAGCATCAGGCTGTCTCCTGCCATCCTCTTTCAAAACTTAGAATCATATGAAGTTAAGACTAAAAGAGACTTCAAGGACTTCTACTCTATTTCAGGGTCACAGAACTTTCTCTCATCTGGAAAAAAAAAAAATGTACACGTTTACATGGCCTTGAAATTTTTCATACAGCAATAGGAGATGCACATATCCCCTGAAACTCATTGTGGGGGAATCCAGTCCCTAGATCCTAGGCTAAAAACCTCCAATCTAGTCCAACAACATCATTTTACAGCTGGTGAAATCTAAGCAACAACAACAAGAACTTTAGAGTCAGAGTGCATTAAGGACAATTCCCGGATGCTAGGTGTCCTGATTCCCACCTGTCCCTACTCCCTCAAGTTTTCTTAGTTGTAACTGGACATAAATTACACTGAGGTATTAATAACTCATAATGACTTAATGGATTTTTCTCTCAGAAAAATTAATACGTGACCTTGAAGAATGGATCTATTATTCATTTCTGAAACCTCTCAGTATATTTACTGAGTACATACTCTCTGTCGGGCAGTGCTCTAGCGCTAGCAAATGACAGTAAACAAATTAAACAAAAGCCCTGCCCTCACTGAAGGCAGTTTAGTGGCAGAAAGATAAATAATAAACAAATAGACAAGCAAATATATAAGATGTCAGATAGCAAGAAGTGTTACAGAGAAAACTAAGGCAAAGTGAGCAGAATAGGGCATGCTGGGAACACGGGCATGCGGGAAGGTGTTGTTTTACATAAGGTGGTCAGGGAAGGTCTCCCTGAGTAGTTGACATTGGAGTAGAACTCTGAAGGCAGTTAAGGGAGAGATCTAGGTACATAGCTGGAAGAAGAGGAAACAGCAAGTGTTAAGGTCCTGTGATTGGAACAAGTGTAAAGCCCCTAAGGAAAATCAGTGAAGCCAATTCCCAGAGATGAGAAAGGAGATTGATAAAAAAAAAATCCAGTCAAGAGAGTGTTGGGTCCTAGAGGAGTTTCGATTTTCCACTAAAAACAATACCGAAGCCTTGGGAGGGGACTGACCAGAGGAGAAGTATGATCTGACATAAATGTAAAAGGATATCTCTGGCTGTGCTATTAAGATTGCCTACACTTAATAAAAGGCAGCATGTAAGCAAGACAACCATTTAGGAGGTTACTAATAATCCAGAGAAGAGCCAACTGTGGACAGCACCAGGATAGTAGCATGAGGATGGTAAAAAAAAAAAAAAAAAAGGTCAGATTACAGATTTTTTTTTTTTTTTTAGATTTTATTTATTTATTTGACAGAGAAAGACACAGCAAGAGAGGGAACACAAGCAGGGGGAGTGGGAGAGGGAGAAACAGGCTTCCCGCCAAGCAGGGAGCCCAATGCAGGACTCGATCCCAGGACCCCAGGATCATGACCTGAGCCGAAGGCAGACGCTGAACAACTAAGCCAGCCAGGCACCCCAGATTACAGATTATTTTTAAGTAAAGCTGAGAAAACCAAGATTTTTCCCAAAAGCCTGGTGAATGAAGTAATCTCCCAAATGAGTGACTGCTCAGCTCTGCTAAATGCTGCTGATAGGTGAAAGGAGTGAGTGCTAAGAATTGACCACTTGATTTAATGATGTGGAAGCCACTAGTGAGCTTGATGAGAGCATGCTGGAGTAGTGGTAGAGATTAAAGCATGCCTAAAATAAGTTCAGGAGAGAATAGGAGGAGAGGAATTGAAGAGGAGAATAAAACCATTTTTCATCCAAGGAAATTTTCTCTAAAGTAGAGAGGAGAAACAGAGCAGTATCTAAAGGACAAAGTGGAGTCAAGGGATTTTATTTTTAAACAGAAGATAAAACAGAATATTAGTATTCTGATGGGAGTAAATCAACTGATATTGGAGAAGAGATGGATGGATGTCCTTAACTAGTCAAGAGAGGATGGGATTGAGTAGACAAGTGGAGGGGTTAGCCTTGAATAGAAGGGTCCATTAATTCAAGTAACAGGAGGAATTGGTAATAGGTAAAGTGGTTTATAAGTGTGGTGTTGAGGGCCTACTTTTGCTATGTGAGCTCTAAAGCCCCATCCCAGGCTGCCTTGCTGCATAGACACCTTCCTTAACTATTCTCTGGTTCCTACCATCCTAACTCTCATAAAAGTGCCTGCTTGCTTGGTGAGGATACAGAGAAGCAAGACAGGATCAAGAAAGCTAATAGAATAGTGGGATCACTCTTCGGTAGAAGTTTTGATATAGCTGGGGTAGTGAAGAGAGTGAATGAGTTGAAAAGGTAGGAGGTGATGGTTTAAAAGTTGTTAGTATACTTGAATTTAAAATTATAGAGAGGATATAGCTTTGGATAATGATAAAAGTCCAGGACCTCATTGTTAAAGATAGCAACTAGTCACATGTGGCTATTTAAATTTAAACACTGATTAATTAAAATTAGCTGTCATGGTGAATTTGTTGAAAAAGATCACCAGCCTTGTAGGATTGGCTGTATGTGAGAGTCCACACAAAAGGCTAAGAATACTGTATACAAAGATTCTTTAAAAAAAAAAGATTTACTTACTTATTTTAGAGTGTGTGTGTGAGCACCCGGGGAAGGGCAGATGGAGAGGGACAGAGAGAATCCTGAAGCAGACTCTCTGCTGAGCAGGGAGCCCAATGCAGGGCTGATCCCAGGACCCTGAGATCATGACCTGAGCTGAAATCAAGACTTGACTGCTCTATCGACTGAGACACCCAGGCGCCCCTGTACACAAAGATTCTTGATGATCTTGAGCAAATTCCTAAAAATTCAGCATATAGAAAGTACGCAGAACAGATTACAAATGAAAAGCTTATTATGGTTAAAGAAGAACCAGATGCTAAGAAATTAGAAGACTAACTTCAGGGTGGCCAACTAGAAGAGGTGATTCTTCAGGCTGAAAATGAACTAAGTCTGACAAGAAAAATGATACAGTGGAAACCATGGGACCCTTTGGTGGAAGAGCCTCCTGCCAACCAATGGAAAGGGCCAATATGATCATTATTAAGTGAGAGTGTGTTGATGGGAAACTGATGTAATTAAATGTTCTGTTACATGAAAAAATAAATAAATAAAAAATGCAGTTCCTCAGTCAATCAGCCACTTTTCTAATAGTCAATAGCCACATGTGTCTGATGGCTACCATATTGGGCCATCGGACACATCAGATATAGAATATTTCCACCATTACAGGAAGTTCTGGTAGGATAGTGCTGGGGGAAGTCTGGGAGTGGGTGATGGAGGTAGGTAGAGGACAAGATAGTTAGAGGAGTAACAGTCTGAGGAGAGAGGCCAGGATATTAGAAGTATTGTTGATTTGGATATTGAAATCATCAATAATGATCACAGGAATAGTTCTGGTGAGAGTGACAATGAGATGTCTTCAAGGAATGGACTGCGAGTAACATTGGTACAGAAAGAAAGGTTAACAAGTGGTAAATTTTGTTGGCATAAACTTTAAAGTTCAAGGGTTTTAGGAAGGAAGAGTGAACACTGATATCTGGAAGCAGCAAGAACACCTACTCCATCTCCAGGCTTAGTGGCAGCAGAGGTGAGGAAGAGAAACAGCCATCACATGAGAGGTCTGCAATTCTCTGAAGGAAAAATTCAGAGAAGAAGCTGGTAACAGACTAAAAATTCACAGGGGTACAGGGGGAGGGTTTTGATTTGGGGATCTACATAGCAATTTGGAAATAAGAAGTGATATGGGATGATCTCCAAGCCCAAGGGCTCCTTGTAAGGGCTGATATAAATAGAAATGAAGGTCAAGTTGGGGTTAAGCCTCATGGTCTCCAAGGCATAATATAGAGCTGAGATTGCATTATTGTGGGGTAGATGAGTGGGATTGTTCTGGGATCCTCTTTTTACTTCTAGGTCAGGGAAGGTCATTGTTGCCAGACCTCAGAACTCTTGAAACTTCTGCCTGCTATTATTCTTAAAGGAGATGTCCATCCATTGTCTGGGGAAGAAGAGGTGGCAGGGAGAGATATGAACACCTCCTCCAGTATATTTTCTCCCTCTCACCATGAATATAGAACATACAATTGATCCTCTTTATCTTGGAAAACATCATATCCAGACTCAACAATTCTATGAGACCTCCGGACCACCTGAAATGACTAAATCATTAGCTTATATAGTCAGTCCATTGCTTCATATGTAAACCTGTTTCCACTCAGTATATTTCGTATTTACTGCATCCCAACTTTATCAGAATCAAAATTTGGTCACTTAGTCACTTTATTTTTGCCTGGATTCCTGGGATCATACCAAGACCTAAATACTCCTCAAGTACCCTACTTTGATGACTTACAAATCTTTAAATGTTCCAAAGATTCTCACTCACCTTTTCTATCAGTATAAATTTTAGATTCCTGAGGTTACTTTGTGCCGTCTCCCCTCATCCACCTCATTACTACTGTCCCTTCTCTCACTAATTTCTATACCTCCAAGTCCTACTCACCTCCTAGCTAAGTAACTTTTTTAGCAAGTATTTATTGATTATATACTGTGTTTCAGAGAAATGAGGACAAAACAGTGAGAAAAAAATGTAAACAGTACACTTTGTAAGGTATTTCTAAAGACATATGGTAATTTCTGTTAGCAAGACTAGGACATTCTTGCTTCTCCCTTTGTAGGAAGCACTGATATAAAGGCAGATATGGGGCGCCTGGGTGGCTCAGTCGGTTGAGTGTCAGACTCTTGATTTCAGTTCAGGTCATGATCTCAGGGTCGTGGGATGGAGGCCCCACATCGGGCTCCGCACTCAACATGGAGTCTGCTTGTCCCTCTCCCTCTCCTCACACCCCTGCCCCTGCCAACTCAAATAAATAAATAAATAAATAAATAAACAAACAAATAAATAAATAAATAAAATCTTTAAAAAAATAATAAAGGCAGGAATGTATCAGCAGTATATACCTAAGCGGCATCTTTTAGAGAGGCATTACCAGAAAATATTTCTTTCTGGACTCCCCATCCCACCCCTAACAAAGGAGGAAATAAGCCATATAAAGGCAGTGAAGATCATTAGGAGTATGAAAAAAATGGAGAAGGATTCCCACTCTGGGTGGGATAAGAAGGCATACAGGGACAGAAGTACTCGTTCCCCCAAAGCAAAGGAACAAATCTGCCAGATCAAGAGGGCATTGCCAAATATAAATCCTCAGGATCATACTCTACCTACCCTGACTGATCTCTACTCTTTCTTGGAGGCTTAATGTCAGCTTTCAGGGGAAGAAAATTATTATTTACATAAGTCCCACTCTATCGTAAGAACACTTTCACATAAAATATCACATTTAATTCTTTGAACAGTCTTATCAAATTCATAATTCCTATTTTAAGGATGATAAAAAACTAATACAGAGAGAGGTCATGTAACTTGCCTATGGGCATACAGCTTGCAAATGCAAAACTAGGATTCAAACCTTTGTAGTTTATTATTCTTGCAAGTACATTGGAGAAAGCAGGTAGAATACAGTAGTATCTGTCCCAGCTCTCTGCCTCCTTTCCCAAAGGGTGTCATATGTTGCTTATAAACTGTTAGGGATAAAGCCCTACAGATTAGGTGGAGGATGCCCAGGGCTGGAGAATATGGAGCAACTAGGATGGAGCAGATTTGCTCCCTCAGCAAACCCCTGAGAAAAGGCTTTGTCTGGAGCCCAAAAATTGTTCCAATTTTAGTATATGTGCTGCCGAAGGGAGCACTGGAGCCCAAAAATCAGAAACAGCTGCCTCTCAGAGAGGAGGCCAGCTTAAAAGCAAGCAGAAGGCTCTTCCTCTCAGACTTTATCAGAGTCCAAGGAAAACCCCAGAACTTGATCTTATCCCTTGAGTATTCTCAACAGAACCTAAAGGATATTCTTCACCAAGAGCTCATTTCTTGCAGTAAGTCAGAACTAAAGACAAAAACTTCTAGTAATGATCCTTTATCCATAATGATACTATCTTCCTGGTTATTCCTTCTCTGGGAGAATCTATACCTGCTAGCTACACTCTCACTTTCTCACTATACAACTGTTTGGTGCCTTCCAAAATGGGAACTGGGGATTATTTCAAAGAACACTGTGTTCATGGGTTGTTTCAATCAATGATAGGATAGAGTTCACTTGTCTATGTCACAGGATTCAAGCAAACTTTGTAAACTGGTTCAGAATGTCAAATAGGGCTTTATAGTTATTTTTTTTTATTCAACACTGAAACATTCCGATTGATTCACTTCATCATAAAAGAAGTTGTTGGATGCAGAATTAAAGCTGTTCCCTTAATGGGCCCTGCCCGGAGAAGTCATCTGTGCTGTAGAAAACTGCTATATAGGAATTTAGAAACTGACTAGGGTGCCAATAGATTTTCCTCCTTTACTTTAAAGTGGTGATTCTAATTAGCAAAGTTTTCAAGTTTCTTATTGCAGGTGAGCCCAGCTTCAAGGGCTGACATTCATTAAGGATATGGACACTGCTGACCGCCTACCTTTCATATTCCTTCCCACGGAAGGATCACATGGGCTGCTGGAGCTGGGCTGTCATGGCCTTGTTTGGATGTGCACTGTTGGAGAGCACACAACAGAGGTAATAGAATTCAGTTATGGTTTTTAATTCTGTAAATTAATGGAAGAGGCAATAAGTTTAAAATGAAGAGGAAAGGAAAGGAGACTAGAATGGAAATGTAGGCCCATATTCTGTATACTAAAGGAAAATGTGAGAAGCAGACAATAAACTTTTATTTTGCAATCTGTTGTCCTGACAAACTTTTAATATATAACTGTTTAATCTGCTGACAGATCAGTGTCCCTTTGTAAACATATGTTAAATTTGAGTGCAAAGAGATGAACAGTAGCAATGCATCACTTAACTGCATCAACATTTTACGTAATTGATCATGTAAAAATCAAAAGCCGATTTAGGCTTTTCTGTGGACTGTAGGGACTAAGGGTCTGTTGACCACATTTCACTTCACAAACAGAGCTATCCAACCAAGACCTGTTTACAAACTGCAAATGTGGTCAAACACACTGTCCTTGATATTTTATTTGCTCTTCTAGACTGACAAATTGATAACTTTGGAGTTATTTCTACAAAACTAGATACATATATAACTAGGAAAATAGAAGAAAAGAATCTGTGATATGGAAATGAAAGATATCTGATAATCAGAAATTGTATTTTGGTAGGTAAAACAGAAGAAATGTAGTAATTTCCATATTTTCCAATATTTACTCATTTTAAAGCAAGACATAGGGTTCATATTTATATGCACTTCATTATACTTATTATGTTACAATAAGGGAATTAGGAATTAAGATCCAATTGTCAGAAGCCAGAATTATGGAAAATGGTCTCAGTTACAAGAGGGTGAATATAGGATTTGCAGATCTTTTTCACTTATTTCTCTTCATTCTATACTTATCATAACCATTACAGAGAGTCAAGGGATACAGTCTCCTCACTTTATAAATGAAGAACAAAATGTTCAGAACAATTTTATGGCACAGCAAAAACAACACTACACTAAGAGTTCCACCAACTGAATTTCTATTTAAATAGAATGTCTTTGGTAATTCAGTTAACACCTATATGCTTCTGGTTTCTCATTTGTAAAATCAGGAGCAGGAATTTATTTTGAAATCTATGACGTCCTTGCAATTAAAACAAACAAACAAAAAAGAATAGTTTCTTGCAGAACGAGGATCTCACTAAAGTCACTGGTGGAACAGGGGCAGTACTCAGGCTTCCAGACTGACTATTATCCAGATAATGAAACGTATCTGAAATCAAAAGCTAAGCTGCAGAAGATGTATAGTTCTCTGCTTTTTTCCTTCATTTAGAGTCATCAGGAACATACAAAACTTACAATCTAACTTGAAACTCTATCTTCCTACCAAAGAAAGGTAAATTTTGTTCACTTAGCAAAAACCACTAAAAATACTAATCTGATATATTTTTGCCTAAAGTTAACATATACAGGAAATGATAACATAAACATTTTTATAAACATCACCCTGATTAAACTCACCCATTATTTCGACACAAGCAGCTAAACATTTCTAAAGAAATTATACAACTGAATGTACTGGGTTGAAATTGATGTCCACCTAAAATTCATGTCCAGCTAGAACCTGTGAATGTGACCTTATTTGGAAAGAGAAGCTTTGTAGCTGTAATCAAGTTAAGATGAGGTCGTACTGGATTAGGGTGGGCCCTAAATCCAATATGGCTGGTATCTTAGAAGAAAAGGGAAATTTGGACACAGATACACACACAGAGGGAGGTATGCCACGTGAAGATGGAGGCAGAGATAGGAGTGATATGTCTACAAGCCAAGGAACACCAGGATTGCCAGAAACCACCAGAAGCTAAGGGAGGCGCATGGAATAATTTCTCCCTCAGAAATCCCAGAAGGAACCAACCCTGCCAACACCTTCATTTTGGATTTCTGCCCTCCAGGATTTATTCTTTGAGAGAATAAACTGCTGTTGTTTTAAGCCACCCCTGTTGTGGCACTTTGTTATGGAAGACCTAGAAAACTAATACGTGGACAGTCTGACCAAACAGTATTAATAACTACTCATTTCACTTGAACTCTCAACACAGACCTGCTATTTTGCTCTCCAACTGTTCTATAAAATTATTTCACATCTCCTGCTTTCCCCTCCAAACCCTCATCTCAGCTTATAACATGCTTCGTTCCTACTCAAGACAAAAGAAGCCATTGGACAGGAATTCTCTCCTCACCCCTCAGCAAGTATACTCTGCTGTTGCCACCGGTTTCCACATCATGGCATATATTTGATCTTCCAAAAGATGGCATGATCCTACTTTATCTTTTGAAGGTCATCCTGTGACTTGTGTCCTGGATTCTGTACCTTCACACATTTTGATCCTGTTGTTAAGCATCTCTTTCTTAAAAAAGAAAAGAAAGAACTTTCCATCCCATATCTCTCTTCAGCTGCAGTCCCGTTTCTTTGCTTATCTTCAAAGCAGAAGTTTTGGGGTCATCTGAGCCTGTTTCTATTTCCCTACATCACCTTCTTGCTCCATTTGAGCATCTATCTCCTGCATTCCATTAAAATTGCTCTTGACAAGATCACCATCCTGTTCCATGTTGCTCAGTCCCGTGTTCCTGTTTTTCTCTTTATCTTCTTGATTGTTCAAAAGCATTTCACACTTGTAGACCAGTATCACTTTCTTCAAACGCTTTTATGATGATGACTTAAAATGCTTTTATTAATGTCCTTTGTTGTTATAATTATTTTAATATTAGTTGTACCATGTTTTTCTGCTTTTCTTTTTCAGTCTCCTTTATGGGATCTCCCTTGTGTTGCTGACTTCTGAATGTTGGAGTGATCCAGTTTTAGATCTTCTCTTATACTTCCAAGTGAATTAATCCAGTGCCATGGCTTTAAAACACCATCTATAGGCTAAAGACCTAAAATATTTTATCTTCAATTCTTACTTCTCTCATAAGCTCTAGACTCATACTCAATTCCATTTGAATGTCTAATAGGACCATGTCCCAAACAGAACTCCAAATCCACCTGAAAGTTTTTACTTTTAGTCTATCCCATACCATAAATAACAGCAACATCTACTCCATTGTTCGAGTCAAAACCATGAGTCACTCATGATTCTCCTCTTTCTGTCACCACCACCCCCATTGTAAATTCATCACCAAGTCCTGTTAGCTCTCCCTCCAAAATCTACCGAAAATCTATCCACCTTTTCATGTTCATTTCCATGACCTTGACCCAAGCCACCATCATGTCTCATCTAGCCGACTGCCATACAAATTAAATTGTATCCTTACTTTCTGCTCTTGTCCCCTACAATCCATTCCCCACATAGCACCAGTTATTGTACATGCCATCTCCCTGCTTGAAACTCTCTGATACCTGTTCCATTCAATGAAGTTTATAATACTCAACTCCTTACCATGGTCCTACAAAATGTACTCATCTCTCTAACTTAATTTCCTATCGAGTTCACCCTCTGTCACAATGGCCCCAGGCACACTGTTTGTTTTTCCCTTTTATCTGAACACACAATGTATTTTTAGCCCTCATGATCTTTGTGCTCATTTGTTCACTTTGCCACACTTTCTGTTCCTTCTGCCTAGAGTTCTCTTGCTGTAGATATTCATGTGGTTGAATTTTTCCCATCTTTCAGGTCTTAGTTCAATCGTTACCTTCTCCAAGATGGCTTTCTTAGCCATCCAACCCCACCTGCTATCGTCCATCATGTTTTCCTGTTTCCATTTCTTCTTAGCATGTATCACTATCTGCTTCTCTGTAATATAAGCCTCATAAAAATAGGGACCATGATTTCTTTATTTATCACTCTCTTCCCAGAACTTGACGTAGATTAAGTAGACAACATATATTTATTGATGAACTCTTATTATCTCACAAGTACTATGCAAAATACAACTGACTTAGATACATAGATATTATAATTTCTCACATGTAAAACACATTATATTATATTTATCTCATATTTTTCATATCACATGCGATTTAAATTATGAATTATGTCCATTCATAATTACTAGTTAAAATATTATAATAATTATTTCTCTAACTTATAAACTTCAAACCCTTTTTTTTCTTCCAGAAATAGAATTTCACAATTAAATATGAGGAATAAAGTGATCACTGCAGATGACCAATTTTCAGAGTAAGCCTCTGTTGTTTTCTGGTCATTGGACAGCAATCCCAGAAGACAGCAATTCCATCTATGCTCAAAAGGACCAGGGCTTTTAGGCCATATACTAGCAGTGCATTGGCCCTTTTACTGTCAACAAAACAAAATTATTGGGAACGTTCCTTATATTCTATTTCTTCTTTTCCCAAGATTACTTGTTTGTGATTGTTTAAGGCTCTGTCAGGTGATCTATATTCAACTTTCTCCTATAATATCTGATGGGAGCATCGAAAAGAGAAAACTATGTATTGTTTTTTCTGGGTCCTTATATCACTTTGAGGATTGAAGAAGGAACACATCTTTATTGAAAACTGTTATATGCAGACAGTCTCTTGGGTGTTTTGCATATTTTACTTCATTAAATTCTGCTAAAACAATCCTTCAAAAAAGGTGTGGAGATTAACTCTGAGGCGTCTTCAGATGTTAGTTCTACTCAGTGATTGTTGGGCCTAGTTCTGCTTAGTTCCGAAGTTCATACTCTTTCCACTGGGCTCTCTGAGAATGACTTTGATAACAAGGAAATAGCGTTTTTAAAGTGGTATGTATTAGGTCAGATAGGAGGCCTTCTCCCGGCTGAGCATATGCTTTGATAATATGCTTGGTTTCACATCAGTAGTGTCAAGGAATTTTTAAAATAGTGTTCCCTATTTTCTATAAAGGTGGTTTTATTCCAGAAGGACAACTCTGAAACATTTTGAAAGTAAACTAATTTTCAGGGCCTTATCTCAGCATATTGTTGAAATATCTCATTTATATGTCAGTTTTCTTATACTGTTTCATACAGACAACAACAACAACAACAAAACCACTGTGGGTTTGTTTTTTCCTGGTTGAAATACCTTTAAACAGAAAAGAATCCTAACTTCCGACTCCATTGACCCTATATTAAACTCTTCAAGGTAAAACTGGTTTTAAGTCTGGCAGTTTCTATTGCCTACAATATAAAGGAGAAGGAAATCTAAGATTAGACCTTCAAATGTGGGAAAGAAAGATGTAATTGATTATATACATCATGTATACTCCTTAATGCAAGTTTGGAATGCATGATCTGAATACGGAACAAAATAATAGAGATCAGAAACTTTTGAGAATATTTTACTTATATTTACAGATGAATGCATGTTTTCTAATTAGAAAACATACACACACACACACACACACACACACGAGAATATCTCATAACACGGGTACTTGTTTACAAGTATAGAATTTCTGCATTTACTTTTTAACCTCCTCTATCTCCCTTAAGAGTACACAGACAGTGATTTTTGTCTTTGTCAAAGAAAGTGCTACAATTTCTAAAGCTGCCCATTGAGTGTTTCTGAGCCATAGCCAAGAGCTATTTCAAAATGAGGACAGATTTTTCTCCCCAGGGACAGACAACATGATGCTTCTTCAGCCCTGCATTCTAAACCTTTTCTCCCTCAGATCTTGTCCAATCCCAGGCGCAAAAAGACACTTCTTCCACTATTAAAATGCTGACAGCAATCAAGGTGGGAGTAAGTCCATTTTTTATTCATTTCATGTTAAATTAAATCATCTGTAAGTCTGTAACCATGAATTTAGCCATTCACTTAAAGAGAAACAAAAGAGATTTCAACCTCTCCATTGGAAAAGAAACAACTACCAAATTGTTCTCAGATATGGGGTCAAGAACAGGTCATTGTGAAAGAAGTTAAACATAATTATGACATACATTCATAATTCCGGGCATTGTTTCCATTCTCTTCAAAGACCATGCAAAGAGAGTGCTTTAGATACCAGTGGTTACAACCATCTTATCTATCTGACCCATTGTTGTGTTTTCTCAAGACTGGCTTCCCCCATCCATCTTATTTGCATCTACTATAGTAAAACAACCATGCATTTTGTTATTGTTGCATTGTTTTTCCAATACAGTGGCTTTTTCATATTTTCATAGGGCTTGAACAACCTGCATATAAATTCTCACAACATCTCTTCAGACTTCCCACATGGATTCAAACACAATATGCAATTATGTCATTTATATCAGTACAGAGAAACCAAGAAAGGTTAATGTTCCAATGCTTTTAACAGAATTCTTTCTGCATCATACCATTTTATTTCTCTGTGAGGAAAAAAATGCAGTTATAGATGGTGATAAAAGAATTGAACCAGATAAGTCAGTATTATATTACTGATATTGAGTCAAGCCCTGGCTCTCAGATTCTCTCTAACTTGCTACAATACTAGCACACATGAAGTTACCGACATCCTTCTCCACTATTTGGATTTTCTACCTATTTAACATCAGGATGGGAGAGGGAATGGGAGAAGGGAAAGTAATACATTTTGCATGTGAATCATTTGCTTTATAAAGAATGAGGGAAAGAAAAATAAAATAAGATAAAAACAGAAAGGGAGGCAAACCGTAAGAGATTCTTGACTATAGGAAACAAACTGAGGGTTGCTGGAGGGGAGGTGCATGGGGGGATGGGGTAACTGGGTGATGGGCATTAAGGAGGGCACTTGATGTAATGAGCACTGGGTGTTATATGCAACTGATGAATCACTACATTCTACCCCTGAAACTAATAATACACTATATGTTAGCTAAATTGCATTAAATAAAAACAACAACACAACGACAAAAAAATGCTTCTATCTTCATAATAAAAAAGAACAATAGTGTTAATTGGTAAGTTTCAAAAATCCCTAATATCAATCCCATTTAGAAATGAAAACAAGAAAAAAGATATTTTAATAACTCATCTCAACTACTATTTCAGTGTTTTTGTTTGTTAGTTTGGTGCAGAGGGTGTATGCGTGTCTGTGAATTTTTTACTGAATGCATTTGACCACTGCAGAATTCTCTCATCAGGACCAAGATCCAGTTTGTTGCTTGGAACAGGCTTACATTTAACCAGGAACAAGTGCACAAACATTTCTATACCATTACTACTGTCCCCTACCTATCAACGACCATACCAGCATTCCAGCAAAAATGGGCCTTCACACAAGAGAAGGCCAAACTTGTGGGTTGAACAGAAAGCCAGGGACTTTACACAAACAACAGCTGCCAGTGAGCTACCAGGCTATGCTCATGAAGAAACATGGATCTAAGATGAGAGATGAATGAAAAAAAGAAGGATAGCAAACAGAATCTACGTTCCGCAAGCCAAGGATCAAGATCTAAGCAGCAGAGTTGGAGACTCAGACATTTAGAGGAAGCACGTGGGGCCAAATCTAGGTACCAAGAGACTTGAAGTCAAGGGCAGGAATCCAGACAATTAAAGATGGTGCCATCTTCATCCAAAAAATAAAATAAAATAAATAAGAAAAAAAATGAGCTATCTAACCATAAAAAGACATGGAAGAATCTTAGATATCTATTAGTAAGTGAAAGAAGTCAACCTGGAAAGGCTACATATTTTATGATTCCAACTAAATGACAATCTGGACAAGGCAAAACTATGGAGACAGTAAAAAAATCAGGTCACAAGGGGTTAGAAGGGAGGGATGAACAAGCAGGGTGCAGAGGATTTTTAGGGCAGTGTCTGATATTACAATGCTGGATATATGTCATTATGCGTTTGTCAAAACCCAGAGGATGTACAACACCAAGAGTGAATCCTAGTGTAAACTATGAGCTTTGGGTGATAATGATATGTCAGTGTAGGTTCATCGATTGTGACAAATGTACTACTCTGGTGCAGGATGTTGATAGTGGGGAAAGCTGTGTGTGTTGTGTGTGTATGTGTGGAGGGATGTACAGAGGTATATGGGAACTTTACTTTCTACTCCATTTTTCTATGAACCTGAAACTGCTCCAAAAAATAAAATCTTAAAAAAAAAAAAAAAAAAAAAAAGATGATACCATTAAGGTCAGAGTAGAACCAGTAGTAAGACAGCTTCAGCACTGACCCAGAACATCAGGCGGAAAGAATCCCAAGCATCTTGCTCTCCAGAGCCAGGCTCAACATTAGGGATAAAAAAACAAGATTGAACCTAGAGTTAGATGGTGCTATAAACTGAATTGTGTCCTCCCAAAATTCACATTTTGAAGCCTTAACTCTCAATGTGATGGTATTTGGAGATGGGACCTCTAGGAGATAATTAATTTAGATGAGGTCATGAGAGTTAGACCCTCATGATGAAACTAGAGTCCTTATAAGGAAAGATACCAGAACACACACACACACACACATTCTCTCCCCCACCCCCCCAATCTCTCTCTGCCATGTGAGGGCAGTGAGAAGTTGGCCACCTGAAAACCCAGAAGAGAGCTCTCAGCAGAACCCAACCGTGCTGGCACCCTGATCTCAGAATTCCAGCCTCCAGAACTGTGAGGAAGTAAGTTTCTGTTGGTTAAGCCACCAAGTCTATGGTATTTTGTTATGGTAGCCTGAGCAGACTAAGACAAGTATTACCTGCCAAGTCTCACTTCTCTTAAACAGAGGTCCCTAAGGCCCAACCCTAAAAATTTTGATGTGGTAGATATTGACTATAGTCTTCCATAACTGCAAACTTCCAGGCCTTTCTGTCTTTGTTCAGTAGCCAGATGTATTTAAATCTTTCACTAGGTGTGGAAAAAATTGCCGAAGGCTAGAGAAAGTATTTAGATATCTACAATCCAATTTGCTTTGCAAAGGAATGCTATGTTACTCTAGATGAATACCTATTCTTCAGTATAAAACTGTGAAAAAAATTTTAAGAATATAAAAGTAAGTATGGTAGTAAAGGTACCCACAAGATCTGTTGGCCTTTCTGTGTTAAGCGTAAAAGCAAAAAAAAAAGGAGGAAATATGATGCTTTATTTTATTATTTTTAAAAGGCCTGTCATTAAAATCACTTCAAAGAAGAGTCACCCTCTGTTTTTTTTCTTATTCATGGATTTGCTGAATAATTCCACATTCATCATAGACATTCCCTACTCTTATTTCCAGAGTAACGCAGCCTTGTCATTTCAATCTATATTCAGAAGCTGCCCTAGTGGTTTTTTTTGTTTGCTCATTTTATTTTTGCTCTTCCCTCAAGGGACAATGATTAGAATCTGGTGATATGCCCCCAGGCAATGGCACACTGCAGCTTTGTGAAGGGTCACTGATAAAAGTTGTCTGTATCCCTCCTGAATGTGGTCAGGGACTGAGGATGGGGGTGTGGAGTCAAGACCCTGCTTCTGTGAAGCCATCCATATGCACAGAAATCTATATGTAAGGCAATCACACCCTGTGCTTTCATCAGCCACAGTAAGAAAATAAAACTGAAAATTCATTTTTGATTTGATGCCTAAAAGACAGTAACAATACTAGAAACTCAAAATGAACTTGATCTCAACTAAAGAATTGCAACATTTCCATAGACATTAAAAGAAGGAAGTCTGAGGACCTTCTAGAGAAGGGGGAGTGGGAGAAATAACATTCAGGGGCTAAGGCAGCTGTCAGTGGTCACCTGCCCCCCTTGGTAGCCTATTTCGAGGATGTGATGTTACTAAAGAGCCACACGGAAAGGTGTGGCCATTACAGTTCTTCCTGGCTCTACAACTGCTCCCCCGCAGGGAAGGCTATGTCTCCACATGCTTGGTCTCCAAAGGCACTCTTCCCTCTCAAGATATCCTCTTCTGGAGGCATCTATTTCTCCCCAGTACAATTTATTAAAATGACAAATGCTTGTACTAGTACCATGTATTGAAGGCCTACTAAGAGCACATTCTCTCATATAATACTTAGAACAAACTCTCTAAGTGTCTTTTCTCTCTACATTCTATACAGAACACAGAGATTGAGAGCTGGGAAGCAACTTGACGGAGGTCACAATGCCAGCAAGGATGAGAGACATAAGCTTAGTCCATGCTTCTCAAACTATAGCCCATTTAGCCAGAAGTTTGTGGTGCTGTATTAGGGTTTTAACTAGAAGGCAATTTAACACATCATTTTATATTAAAATAAGTATGCATGGCTTTTTATATAACACACTGTCAATTTTATAAGGATTTTAGGAAGGCATGGGACATCAAAGACATTTCTAGGTGCATTAGGCCACTCTGGGCCATGTCCCAGATCCTCCTCCAGTTTTATTCTCCTGTGTTATTAGATGTTGTTGGGTTGAAAAGTGGAGGGTATACTTCTTCCATGAAACTACTTTTATAGCAGGCAGAATTTCAGCTTTTATAAATAAATTTTCTGAGAACAAATGGAAGAAAGCATGCTTCACAAAACCACAAGAGCTTCAACATATAAATAAAATTTAGAATCCATTGTGTTTGGGTTGACATGAACTTCAAGTTCCCATTTCACTCCTGTCTCACTGGGCGCTAGACAAAACTACCAGGATAGCCAGCCTGATGTGGACTTGAGTTGCCACTGTGCTTAGATCTGGACAGTCTTATCCCTTGCCCCCTTTCAGGGCCACTTGCCACAACTGGTCCTGGCTCTGCTCCTCTTCAGCTCCACAGCCATCCTGACCTGAAGGAACACCGCCCAATCTGGCTCCAAATATCCCGCCAGCAACCCATTTTACACTAACTCTGAAGATGACTTCGCCCCCTGAGAGCCAGGGACGCATGCTTATAGATTCCTCCCCTACGGTGCTTCCTTGTTGAGGCACTACCGGAACAGGACCTACCCCTTTCCCCCTTCTTCATTCCTTTGAACCATAACAACTCTCCGGACTGCTATTTTAAGATGGTCTCACCGCCCAGCCTACATGAGTACAAGAAGCTGCTCTCCTGAGCATTCCAATGACCTCAGTATCTGCTGATATCATCCAAGCAGAATCTCTATCTCATGATACTCCCAACCAGGTTGAGGCCATCACTACCTGACAGGAATGTTTTCCCAAGGTGGGAAAATTTGGCAATGACAGCTGAGAAATCCTGGAGTCCTACCCTAGGTTTCTGTAATCCAAAACCAAGTGAAAGTCTATTATATACAGTAGACATAGGGTTTTAAAAATGGAGGCAAGACCTTGGAACACGTATCTGAGCTACATGTCTCCAGAGGCACAATCTCCTTTACCTCTTTTTCTTTTCTTTTCTTTTCTTTTTTTTTAAGATTTTATTTATATATTTGACAGAGAGAGACACAGTGAGAGAGGGAACACAAGCAGGGGGAGTGGGAGAGGGAGAAGCAGGCTTCCCGCTGAGCAGGGAGCCCGATGCGGGGCTCGATCCCAGGACTCTGGGATCATGACCAGAGCCGAAGGCAGACACTTAACGACTGAGCCACCCTGGCGCCCCTCCTTTACCTCTTTTTCTTTTCTATCCACTGTGCTCCCATCACAATGTCCAGTCACTGAAACAGATACTAAGGCAGTTTACAGGAAGTGGTAAATGAACAGTAAGCCGAAACTTCCCTCTCCAAATGAGAACTTACTGACTCAAGTGAATCTCCCCTCTAGTGGGTGGGAGAGTTCCTGCTGCAGGCAGGGGGCCGCTGCTGTTTCCATCACCACCTTACAAACTGGGAGAGCTGGCAGCAAAATTCATGCAGTCACATGGCCTAATGCCATTCCCCCGCTGTCCTTTTACCTTTGAAAACAGCTTCGTTCCCCCTTAGTAAAACAGTAAAAACAGTCTTTCAATTGCAAAGAATATATTTTAGAAACGTATGGTGGAAAGTATCCAAATATAGAGGTTTCCTATCCTGTTTTTTCCTATTTTTGCTTTGCAGCAAATTCTATAATGAAAAACTGGAAAGAAATAACTCTTCATTGTCCCCATCCCTTTCCAAATGAATTTGCAAATCTTCTGGTTTGCCCTTCCATCAAAAAATTACGAGTTTTGAAAGCCTGCAAGATATGACCCAAATTCACTCCATTCTGCCTCCAATCACAAAAGCATAATACTCTTTCATTTTTTAACAGAATATGACTTTGGTGTAGAAGTTCTTTATTTTGATACAAATCTCATTCTGCAAGAAAACATGAATAGTCAATATTTCCTCATGTATCACGCTGTTCATCTACAGTAACCAATTTATTCAAAGAGATTTATTACCTTGCCCCAGCCCACTGCTTAGCACTGACAAAGCTGATAAGAAATCCACTATATTTATGAAACTACAACTTTTTTGGCTAGGTAAAAAGGAGGTACACATAAAGATGGGCAATGAGTATGCTCTTACATAACTGGAGACGGAATCACAGGGTGTTGAAACCGACAGAGCTATCTCAAAGAGCCAAGTGCTGGCAAACTGGCTGAGGGTCCCCCGGGCTCCCACTTAGAAGCACTTCTATTAAGCAGAAACCGTATGTACGAAAATGCCAACTCCTCCATATCTTGACAAGTATGTGTCAGAGTTAAGTTTCCATTAAATGCAAATTTGATCTTTTGTAAAATCATGCTTAAAGCTAATATCACAGAGCATCAATTAGACTTCTGTATGCTTTTAGAAGGCTGAATAATTGCATTCATTTAGAAGCCACCGTCTTATGTGTATAAAACCAAAATTTCATCAAGTTTAACTAATTACAACATAAGTCAAGTTCCATTCTCAAATGTAAATAAAGCCATCCTACTATTTGTTTACTTACTTGGTTTCTTTTTCCTCTGAAGAATTCTGGTCCTTGAAATCAATAGTAACTGATTTATTCTGCAGTAATATTTTATTTACCGGCCATGAGATTTTGGAAAAGGGAGGCTTGTAGCTCCTTTAAACTCTATTTTTAAACTTTAAAAATGTTAATCATCATAACATAATCTTATAAATATATTTAAATTACCCAAAGAACATACATTTATTCAGTTAGATCTTAATCCTTTCCTTTACTCTGCAAGGTATGGAAAACAAGTGCTTTTACTGAGCAGAGGGAAAAAACTAAATCTCGGAGAAGCCAAATGACTTTTTTCAAAGTCACTTAGTGAAAGAACACAATATCGAAATCTTCAGACTCAACAAAAGTGCTCTTTTTGTCAATAAAGTCTTTTGAAAATATATTTAGTTCTCTGCTTTATAAAATAGAAGTTTCTCAAAATATTTCAAAATTTTCTTGATGAATCAAAATTTTTTATGAATAACTGACAAATTGAACCATGCAGTAATATATTGCTATTTTCTGCTCTTTGGAGTATGAAAGATTGCTTTCCCCAACACTGTATAATTCCAGAATGCTGTGCTGTTCTAATTGGTGAGATTTAGTCTTAAATTGGCACTAAGAATCCCTAGAGGGTTACTGAGTCGTACAGAACTTAACTTGCCCTTATATTAAATGTCCTCAGAATGCTGTAGTTCTCTAATGGGTGTTTCTCTCCCTCTCGCCGTTGTTATCTGCAGATACTCCCACCATTGTTCAGGTGTCAGCAAGTTGTCCCACCACCATTTTTAATCCCCAAAGGTACTTCCAATATCACCTTTTTTGCTGTTCCTATTTTTCCCTGTCTCTGTCTGCTTTAGTCTTGCTAAGATTTAAGTTATCACATTCAGTGAGACTGTTGCCACATTTTTATGTTTGTATCTGTCATTCTTTTCAGCAATTTTTTCACTGTTCTTTATCTATCTATCTATGATCTATCTATCTATGATCTATCTATTTGAATTTGTGGTTGCTTAAAACTGACTACAAATAAGTGAGAACATGGCTGTTCTAAATAAGACAAATTATTCAGAATATATAGTACTTAAATTGTCATTGAATTGCTAAAATGAGAGAAAATGGTAAGTCCCAGTGTAGTAGGTGAAGTAATTCAAAGAATATTTTGGATCCCTTTGGTCCCTGATACAGAGAATGAGGGATATCTCTAGTGGAAAAAAATGGGATCATGGAATGTTATGGAGTAGAGAGCCTAGGGACCATCTGAATTAGGCCCTGAAGTTCTCAACCTTTTTTTCTGAGTCCACGTATAAGTTGATTCTCACAAGCATGAACTACTTTCTAAGTTTATTCCTGATACACAAACCACAAATCTATCCTCTTTCCTCCCACTCCAAATTACATATAGGAATAAAAATTAGTGTGAATGATACTATTCTAGGGATAGCCACCCTAAAATAAAATGTAAATCCTTCTTGGCAAATTTGGCACTTCATCTATCAGTAGAAACAAATTCATCACAAAACATAACCTACAGGACTGCTATAGCAAAGTGTCAGAATGAGAGTCCAAATTTCTATGCAGAAACTGAGTTCCAGAGAGGTAGAGTGACTTACCTAAGATCACATTGTAGGTAGTGGTAGGGCCAAGGTTGGAGACCACATCTTTAAGTCTACTGATATTCAGAGTGTATCATGCAGCCTCACAATTAAAATGTAAGGCCAATAGGTCAATTATACTTTGATAATAAAAATTTAAAAAAAAGAAAACAGGAAAAAAATAAAATGTAATGACATTTTAAATATAAAATAAAATGATATTAAAACACCAGAGAGGGCGCCTGGGTGGCTCAGTTGGTTGGGCGACTGCCTTCGGCTCAGGTCATGATCCTGGAGACCTGGAATCGAGTCCCGCGTCCGGCTCCCTGCTCGGCGGGGAGTCTGCTTCTCCCTCTGACCCTCCCCCCTCTCATGCTCTCTCTCTCATTCTCTCTCTCTCAAATAAATAAATAAAATCTTTTAAAAAAATAATAAAAATAAAAATAAATAAAAATAAAACACCAGAGAAAGGCAACACGATGATTTTCAAGCTGCATTATAATATTAGGGCAGAATATTATTTTTTAATAAGGTAAGCTATTATAATTAGTAAAAAAGTATTAGCAGTGATAAGTTAACAACCAATGAGAAATTTCTGGCATGTAAAAATTACCCAAAGGACAAAAAAAAAAAAAAAGTCCACAAAGACTTTTAAAGTGGAACTAGTTAGCCCATTGGTTATCACAAATATCCTATTTTTATGCCATATTAGTAAAAAAAAAAAGTTCCAAAGCAATAGCACCATATAATCAATAAACATGTCTGTGATACAAGATGCAATTTTGATTCTGAACAAAGTAGTTTCTAGTAAGCTTGTATCTACATGTCCAAAGTAGCAGGTGGAAAAGTAAAACTGTCACACAATTATTTAGTGTATCTGACTTAATTCATTTTTAACTGAATTGGCTGATGGAGTTGGAATCCGGTGGAGTCCTTGCCCTTTCAGCACTAATAGTTGAAAGGAGACAACATCTTTGTTGGTACTAACAGTAACCTGTGAACTA
The DNA here is from genome assembly GCF_011800145.1 of Mirounga leonina. Lineage (NCBI taxonomy): Eukaryota > Metazoa > Chordata > Mammalia > Carnivora > Phocidae > Mirounga > Mirounga leonina. Next base: position 57,944,803 of record NW_023270807.1, on the reverse strand, counting down.
AAGAAGGTACCTCAATCACATAGTTTAAAAAGTTAGTATGCATTTTATCACAAAGCTATGTAAAATTAATCTAAAGGGAAAATGTGCAAAGGAAGTATGGATCTATCTTAGTTCAGGATGCTGTAACAAAATACCATACACTGAGTGCCTTAAACAACAGATATTTATCTCTCATACTTCTGGAGGCTGCATAGTCAGGTTCTGGTGAGCATCGTCTTGCTGGCTTACAGCCTGGTACTTTCTTGCTGGTGCTTTTCTAGCCTCACATGGCAGAAAGAAAGAACGCTCTCTGGGTCTCTTCTTGTAAGGGCACCAATCCCAGCATGACTTCCCACCCTCATGACTTCCTCTAAACCTAAGTACCTCCCAAAGGCCCCATCTCCTAATACCATCAAGTTGAGAGTTAGAGTTTCAATATAAAAACTTTGAGGGGACACAAACATTCAGTCCTTAACAAGATCAAAGTGTTAGGTTTTGTGATTTAATGGCAGAAGTAAATTTTTTTTCACTGTCTAATAATTAGCATACATATAGAATCTTTTTTAAAAATTTATACATTCAAAAAACACTACTTGTGATTTAATAGCCTATGTCTTGCTGACATAGTGATTTTAATTCCATTAGGCTAACTGTGGACAATCTGCTTGTCAGATACATGAAATATCCCATCTATTTCACATACAGTTCACTTATCTGCAGTGATAAAACTACATTCCACATATTCTTTGGGAGTGAAAAAAATTAACATCCTACTCTTTGCTTGATCCCGAACCACCTCTTCTATTCTCTGTCATTGCCTATTACCCTTTATGGGTGATAATGTAAATTATATAGAATAAGATGCACTTGACTTGAAACCATTCTGGCATCAAAGCAGTGCTTAGTGCTGCCCATCTATCTGCTTTTTTGACATAGGATAGGAAAATCCTCTACCTAAGTTTAGCACCCTTTTAAAGTACAGCAAACCAACAGACCACTGGAAAACAATCAAGACAGATCAATGAAATTGGCCATTGTCAATCAGAAGCTTATGATTTGTCTTGAACAAAGATCCTGGAAAACAAAAATAGAAACAAATTGAAAGAGTCACAGACTAATGGTTGCTTGAATTGTACTCTCACATTGCAAGAAGAGAACAGTCTTTAGACATGTGATAAAAATTTTCTCCAAAAGTGAAAGCCAAATCTTGTAAAGATAGTTGAATAGTTAAATAATTTTTGTAAAACCTGGATAACAGATTTATTTTTGAGCAATCTTTTTCTCCCAACGCACATTAGGGAATTCAGAATGTGCTTAGTATAAATAGATTTAAATGTGGAATGATTTCAAGTCGCAAATATGCATCTAAAATATTTAATGCTTCGAAGACTATATATGTCAAGTGCTTTGAACTTACAGACAACCATCAACAAACAATCATTAGCCATCCATGGCAGGGGCGGGAGAGGACGAAAAAACATCTAGGCTGTTCAACTTCTTAAAGACACAAATCTATTTTAGAAAGAGTTGAGGCTAATTGAGGACATTAAATAAGTGGTAAGAAAAATATGAGTTTCAGTTAAACCATTTTGCTCCAAAGTTTAATAGAATGAATTTTATTCTTTAACTATCAGCTTAATACTCATAAACTTGTGTTAATTTAATTATGAAAAGAAAATTTAAAAAAATCTCTACATAGAAACTTGAGAAATTCAGTTATGGTTACATAAAATAATTTGAAGAATATTGACCAAATGGATATGTTAGAAAATAAATAAGCCTCTATTCTAAATACCCTTGATTTCTAAATTCCAACCTTAATACAAGAACTCAATACATTAAGGAAATTTGAGGAGTAACAAATCAAAACTATTAAAGTACTTCAAAGGTATTAATTTTGTAATTAATTTCAAATACACACAACAAACCTGTCAATTAACCCCATATAGATTCTACTTTTAATCATCAGATTCATTTCCTATATAGTACACTTAAGCTCATAAGTTGTTTATGAATGTGCATTTCTAAAGCATTTAAGAAACTAATTCCAGAGTAGTTCAAACATCACTCAAGTCCCAGTTTATTAACCTGCATCTTTAATAGGAAGATTTTTCTAAGCAAAACAGGATACACCTAGCCCCTGTCCAATTGTCTTAATCTAAAATTAATTTAGATTTTAGGACTCGGTATTGATGTGTTGTTTTTTTTTTTTAGAGTGTAAACTCCAAGAGGGCATCTTTGTCTGTTTTGCTCAGAACTTTATCTCCAGCACCTAGAATAATGTTGAGCATAGGATGGGTACTAAAGTCTTTGTTGAATGTTGAATGAATACATTGTATTCCTAGTCCTACTCCCGGAGAGTATCTCATTCCTTTCTCTGGTAGAGCAAGGTTTGCAAGAGAGAGGCTCTACAATTTGACTTTTTCATGTAGTCCCGGCTTGTCTCAGTCCCAGAGTTAATATTTTCTCCAATAATTGTGTGCTGTTATTTTTAGAAATATGATTTTATTATATAATGTCACTTTTAATCATATTGAATTGCAGTATCTTTTAGAATGTATAAAGTCACTTGGGTATACTTAAGGAAAAAAAGCTCCTTGCTAAGCTTCCTCTTCAAGGAAGTTAACTGGCTAAGTGCAAATGTTCCAATTTATTCACTGTAACCAAGAGACTGATGTGAGCTGGAAATTTTTAAATGTTCGAAGGATTAGCATTTCAAAAAGACATATTACTAAATCCTTTTCTTAAAACTCCTCATACTCAATTTACTCTGAGAACATTTCTCAAACATTAGTAGAAATGTTTCAGTAATGTTTCAAAAGATAAAATAAGGAAAATCACAAAGATTAGAAAAAGCCCCCCCCCCCCTTCTTTTAGCATACCCATTGACAGAAGTTAGTAAGTAGAACACTGCATGGAGTTCATCTCTTTCAAGGCAATATATTTCAGAACTCATATAAGAGAGATCAGATTGAACATTTTGCTATCTATTACCCAGAAATAATCCATCATTTTTTATTTCTCAGAAACTATGTTTAGAGATACTGTATGCATCCTTCAACTTGACTTGTAGTCTTGGATCTATTAGATGAAGCAAAGACCCAAAATATGTTTCAGAGATGTCTTTACATTTACTGCTTCCTTTTAATCTTTTTAAAGTTCTCCTTTTACTTATGTTTAAAAAAATACACACTCACTAAGAAAATGCAAACATTAGCAAAACGTGTGCCTTAAAAACTGAAAATAACCAAACCCCAAACTAATGACTATTAACAGGTAATGAACATACTTCCTTTTTTTCACTCTGTGTACTAAAATGTGTGCTGTGTATCAGATAACTATGCTTGTATGTTTTTACAAAAATGTAATCATACAAAATACAGTGTATTATATTGTATCCTTTTTTGTCTAACAACATATCTTGTAAACCTTCCCATGTTAGTAAAAGTAGATAAATCCATTTTGTAAAACAGCATCACTTTATGACTCTACTGTAAAATGTTTATCTAATACCAGACTTGTGGACATGAAACTTTTTCCTTTTTTTCCCCTTTTACAAGTAAATCTTATTGAACTCAGATCTTTCTTGTGCATTTCTGTAAGACGAGTTTTCTAGAAATGGAATTTCTGGATCAAAGTATATATATTTTAAAAATTTTAATAGTCAAATTTCTCTAGAAAAAGATTATATCAATTTACCTTTTCACCGATATGAATCAGAACAACTTCATTACACTTTTTCCAACACTGAGTACTAATGTTTTTAATACCTGAAAATAACTTAGATAATAAATATTTTAATTTACATTTTAATTATTGCTAAAGTTACTGGGTAGTTTATGTAGTTTATTTCTTTGTGGATTATTCAAGAATTTGTTGTATATTAGGAATATTTGCCTTTAGCCAGTCTTACTGTAGCAATTTTTTCCCCATGTTTTTGCTTATTTTTTAGTTTGATCATGATATTTATACATTTTTGCCATAGAGATGGTTTGTGACATGCTTAGTAGGATCTTCCCTAAATATAGACATATACAACATAAGTATATTCAAAGGTGAGAGTAGCCTCGAAATATTTAGCACTATCCCAACTTGAGTTTAGATTTATGCACTAAAAGGGTAGAAATAGATACTCAGATATGCTGTATATCCCACACTACTAGTATGCTTGTACTGGTTTGCACAAACTGAGTATCAATCCTGCTTCTATGTTTTCCTTTATTTCTTTTATAGTTCAAATTTTTACATTTAAGGCTTTCATTCACATGGAATTAATTTAGTATAAAAAATGAGTAGGAAATATAACCCAATCCCCCCAAAGGCTAAATAATTATTATCACCTATTGAATAAATCATTTTACTCCAGTGATGTGAAATGCAATCTTTATTTTGTATACATTGTACAGATATTTCAGGGGAAGGGCATTCCAGGAAAACAAAGTAGCTAGTGCAAAGGCTCTAGCAGAGGAGGCCTAGAGTGTTCAGAAAAGAGCAAGGAAGCCAGTGTGACTGGAGAGGAGTGAGCTGGAGTCAAAGGATCAGGAGATGGAGGGTTACATGGGAAGTGAGAGGACTCACATCATGTAGGGCCTCCTAACCCACTCCATCTGAAGGATTTTTACTGCTTTCCTTTGCTTAGACTAGCTAGTTGGTTTGATTGTTGGTGGCTAGGGATGGGAATAGAATTTTTTTAATCTCATAATTTATCTCATTATTTGTTCAGTTAAATTGTCTTTCCTTTTTAGATCAATTTTGATTGTTTATTTTCTTCAATAACATCTATTTCATCTAGGATTTTCCCCGAATTCATTAACATGGAAAGGTGCAAAGAAATTGTTTGACATTTAAAGCATATATTTTCCCTCAATTCATAAGTAAGGTTTTTTTCTATCCCTATTTATGCTTCCCTTTCCTTTTTTTTTCTTCATTAAGCTATCTCGTAGCTTAGTTTTTTTTTCATGAACTAGCTCTCAGATTTATCTGTGTTGCTATTTTCCATTTTATTAATTCTTTAATTTACACTTTTATTGTTTTCTGTATTCTGTGAGTTATTTTTTTCTTAATTTCTTGAGTTTGATATTCAAGTAATTCATTTTTATTCTTTTATGTTCAATAAGTTAAATGCTTAATGCTTGGAATTTTCGTCTGGATAAATTCTAACCATATCCTATAGCTTTTGATTTATAATGTGGTATCTTTATGTCCTAGAAGTTCTACAGTTTGTTTTGATCTTTTCTTTGACCTATGAATTAAATTATATAGGAGAGAGGTTTGGGGGTGTGTGTGTGTGTGTTTACCAGTATCAATATTTTCAGTTCCTATTTTTGCTATAACTTCCTATTTTATTGTTTTATAAAAATATTGTTTCTACTGCTTTTATGCCCTAAGACCTTTAAGTTTTACATTTGTAGTCAATATGAGATTCTTTCAAAAAATTAATAGGTGTATTTAGACTTAATAGTGAGCCTGAATTCAGCATTTGAAATCTATTCAAAATATTTTTCACTCTTTCTCTGAACTGATAAGAATCATAGAATAAATTGAAATCACTACTTATTCAAAGAATAAGCTGAAATTACTACTTGGCATTAATACATTGATGATGCAATCAAATCCAATCAATCCAACCAATCCAATAATGTGTTAGGCTATCTACTAATATGTGGGATAGAATCATAAATGAGCCACAACCCTTTCTCTCTCACTGGAAACGGTTTAGCCATTAAGAAAATTGTGGGTAATTACAAAAAAAAAAAAAAAAAAGACAGAAGGTCACACACAAAGTGTGGTGAGAGAACAGAGTAGGGAGAAAGTAATTCTGAGAGGAGAATCAATGAAGGCAATAATGAATCATTGCCTTTCTCTAACAGGGTCTCCAATATATATTACTCAACACAGCCTATGATAGAGATCAGAAAAGACAGACTCTCATAATATATAAATTTGGTCTCAAAATACCATGAAGTCTGTGCTGTAGATGTCATGGTTTGGATCATAAACCTAAAGTCAGAAATATTTCATTACATATCTTCAAATGCAGATTTTCTGGCAAGACTTACCAAACTATTTCTCAGATTAGAACAACCCCCTACCCTGCTTCAACCCACACAATTGAAAAATATATGTCTTAAGGGAATTTATATTTGAAAGCATGAATCTCTGAGGCCATACTAAAAGCTAGTAAGAAAAAGACTGTCAGAAAGGGAAAATAAGGTTTTATAAAACAAAACAGGACATTTCTCTTATTATTAAAAGATGCCAAAGAACCCTAGGGATTGTGGTACTCAGGTGCAGAATAATGAGCCTTGATTTGGCAATGGAAAATTCCATGCAGGGTCCAATAATATGTTATGCTTTGTTACTATAAAAATTTTTACATTTATATTGTGATTTTCATCCTTCATTATCCCAAAATGCTTTATTAACTGAAGCTACTATGAAGAAAATCTCACCACTAGCTTGGGAGAAGTTCCTAGTGATACATTTTTAAATTAAAATATCAAAAACAATTTTCTTTAGGGAACGGAGAACAAAATGATACCTAAATGGAAGTTTCATAAATAACCTAAAGCTAGCAAATATTAGCACCATCACATTTATAGTTTAGATTTTTACATTTATTTGCACTGAGAGTAAGGGCAAAGGGCTGGCCTGAGGTGATAGGTTTTGTTTGTTTGTTTGTTGTTTTTTGGGTATTGTTTTTAAACATTTTATTTATTTATTTGACAGAGAGAGAGAGAGAGCACAAGCATGGGGAGTGGCAGGCAGAGGGAGAGGGAGAAGCAGGCTCTTCGCAGAGCAGGGAGCCCGAGGTAGGACTCGATTCCAGGACCCTGGGATCATGACCCAAGCCAAAGGCAGACGCCTAGCCAACAGAGCCACCCAGGCCCCTGGTGTGATAGCTTAACAAGAATTTGGTCATCCACCCTCTGCCAGGCAAAATCCTTGAATGACAATCTCTGGAACACTTGTGTTCACGGCACTTGTGACAAGAAATTCTGTAGTCTGTCCAATCCCCTGCCCCTGAGAAATATGATTTAATTCTCACCTGGCCCCTTCCCTTCTACCTAAGGCTTTCTCTGATGCTCTTACTAGAGGACATGTGGAGAGAGAACACAGGAGAAAGTGGAGGCCTTTCCCTAGACTAGCTAGTAAAGGGGAGATCTCCCACCCACTGCAAAAACACATTCCCTGGACAGAAATTGGCATTTCCTATTCTGCTTTGGAGAAGCCAGACTCAGGGAGTCACACCAGTGCTCTTGGCTTGGGGTTCACTGAGGAGCGCATGGGCTACTTCCAAGGGCACCTTCCCCAGGATAGAACCAGCAGCCTCATCCATAGCAAATTGTCAGGGATAGCCAATAGTCAGTAGTGGCAGGGGAAAGTGGTCAGAAGGAACAAATCAAGTCTCTCTTCCCTGACAATGTCACCATGATCATGTCACCTCTGTAGGCTTCTGTTTTGAAGCAGGATAATATATGAAATGATTTTTCAACAAAGCTAATGTACATTTTTATGCATCAGAAAAGCAGAAGATTAGATTTGATCTCTAAAAGCCCTTTACTGCCAAAAAATTCTAATTCTTTCAGACCTTGGGTGTGCTCTGCCCAATATATAATCTTTAATACCTACTTCCTCAGAACTTAAAACTATTTCCTATGTTGACTTCTTTTTTTTTTTCCTGATAGCGTAGGAGTATGGACTCTTGAGCTTATGATTTGGGTGACCTTTGGAAAATCACTGATTCATTCCTTGCCTACACATCCCCACATATAATATAGGAAAAATAATCATACTTACTATCATAGGTTAACAAGGGAAACACTTAGAATAGTACTTCACAATAAAATGTACTTTATTCAAACTATTATAGTTAATGGTCAGGTTATACAAGGTATATTCAATTACAAAATTTTGAAAATACAAAACAACAAGCTGTATAAAAATTAGAAATCAAATTAACCACCAAAGCAACACTTTACACATTTACATATTTAAAGGCAGATGTTTCACATTTTATCATGCCCATTTCCCTTAATATTATAATGGGAGCGTGTTCTCCGGTCATGAATAATGTCAATAATGGTTTTAGTGGTTTTACTATAGTCTCTTGGTCAACAGGAATTAACATTCTCAGGGCTCTCTATATGTAGCTCTCAATTGCTTTCCCAAAGAGATATCTTAATTGTAACTGCAGGTGCTGGAGTTTGAGGGTCCTTGTTGAATTACACCTTAATCAGTGTTAACTATTACCTTTAAGTAATCTTTGATAATTTGATAGATAAAAATTGTATATTAATTAATGTGTTCCTTTGAATGTCTGTTGTATTTCTTCTGTGAATTGTCTGTTCACATCTTTTTTTTTTTTTTAAGATTTATTTATTTGAGAGAGAGAGAGTGAGAGTGTGTGAGCAGGGGGAAGGGCAGAGGGAGAGAGAGACAAGCAGACTCACCCACTGAGCGGGGAGCCTGCTGTGGGGCTCCATCCCAGGACCCTGAGATCATGGCCTGAGCTGAAAGCAAGAAAGCAAGAATCGGATGTTTAACCTACTGAGCCAGCCAGGAGACCCTGTTCACATCTTTTGACCATCATTTTTTAATACTATTTGTCTTTTATTATGATATTGTTTTATTATATAACCCTTTGTCATATTTTGACAATTTTTTCTTCACAGTTCCTATTTATGTCTTACTTTTGTTTCCAGTGATATTTTATTCATTCAACAATTATTTATTGAGCACCACCTATGTGCTGGGCACTACTCCAGGCTCTGGGGATCTAAGACAGTGTACTCTGCAAAGTAAATAAGACAGAGAAGTCCTTGATTTCATAGAACTTGCAGTTTAGTTAGGGAAATAGATATTAAATAAGAAAATAAGCAATTAAATAATATAATAAATAATGTAATAAAATTGATCTTCAAATGGTATTGATCATTTCCAATCTGCCAGAATACTACAATAAATGTGTCATTCATTGATTATAAAGTTTAGGGAGTATTTCCCAGAACACAAAAACTAGAGGGTTTTTTTTTTTTTTTTTCCTGACAGGTTACAGGGTAATAAAAACTTTCCTTTTCTTCCTAAAAGATGATTCTCAACTCAAGCTGCACACTAGAAACACCAGCTTTTTAAATATCCATGCCTATCCACCCCTCCTACCCCATGAATTGGTTTTGGGTAAGGGTTGGGCATAGATATTTCTTTAAAGCTTGCCGGATGATTCTAATCAGCTTGAATACAAGAAGACTAAGACCTGGCTTTTATGTTGAAACAAAAGATACTAATCTAGGTCACCTTGGGATATGATGAGAGATACAACTCTCTTCATTCCTGGGAAAAATCCAGATAACTGGAAGTCAGATCTCAAATCATCTGCTAATAATTAAAGGGAAGGACTTTGGGAATACAACTAATACCATAACTGAAGATAAAACTAAAGAAACACATTGTATGAAAGGAAAACTGAATAGTAGTAAAACATATACACCATGAAAGTCTGTATTAGTCAGGATAGGATTACGCTACAGCATTCATGATAATTTTTGTGGTTAAAAACCACAGAAGTTTATTTCTTGCTCAGGGTAAATATCCTAAAGAGTTGGCAGGGAGCTCTGGTTCACAGGCACACTCAGAATTTCAGGCTCACACATGACTTTAAACACAAAGAAAGAAAAGAAAAGAAAAATCAAAGTACCATATCTTTCTAAGTTGCCGTGCCATAAGAATACTTTTTTTTGCCCTACCTTCTCAAAAAGAATGGTAGCTGGTACCTACTCTGATACCTGCATTGAAGTGCTCCATAGACATTTATTATTATTAATGGTCAGACTAAACCTCAAGGCAAAACGGGGCTTATAATTCCCTATTCAAAGCTGAACTCAGCATGGTGAAGGAAGAAAATAAATGTGAGTTAATGAATTTGTAACACATGTTGCCCCTGTCCACCAGGGGTATGGTTTAAAAATGTGACCACCTAGATTAGCAACTCCTCCTCACATCTGGATGGGTGTAAGGGTGACTAGTGGATGGAGCTAAGAAGGCAGAGACACCAAGCTGTTTACTGCTACTACATGGTACTTTACAATTAGGAATAATGAAGTGAGTGGAATGTATTTTATTTTTCTAAACTGCTCTAGCATAGTGAAGTAGGTGAAAAAGAATCACAAGACCTGACAAAGTCAAGAAACAAAGGGCATCCCTCCTCCAAAAGAAAACATCAAGGAATACTGACACAATGTATTTTTTAATATCATTATCTGACACATGCTGACTCAAGTGAATGTTATTGTATGGGGCATTACTTCAGTTGATTGAACGCCATGTTCCTGAAAAATAAGTCAACAGTGTGATCCAAAGAAACCTCTTCCCCAGATCCCTATGTGACCATCCACCTCTTAGAAATACGAAAGGATAAAAAAAAAAAAAGAAAAAGAAAAAGAAATACGAAAGGATAATAGGAAAAAGGCTAGATGGATCCGTTTAAATACTTCCCCATAGTCAGGGAAAGAAGTCAGAGTATGAGTATGGGTCTCTTTTAATCTTAAATACTACACTCCAGGAGTGAACTAGGAGTCCTTCCCCAGCTTCTGCTATGTTCTTGAAATATTCTGCTGTAAAAAATTTCACTACTGAGGAATTTAGGATGAGGTGGAAAAGGTTTTAGGGAATTGATGACATAAGGAGACCTGTGAAAGCCCTGTAGATATTTTTACATTAACCAAAATAAAAGGAAAATATAGTAGAGTAAGTAGAATAGCAAGAATGCATTAAATATCCATACATGAATAACTAATACTTAGTTTCTATTTTCTGTTTCTTCTTTACTGGGGCTACTTCGGGATCTTCTGTCCCCATTTTTTTCGTAAGTGACTTATAAATTGTTTTTGTTTTGTTACAGTTTATAAATATACTGAAGAGGAGTCTGGTATCTTATAAAATTTTTGATGTACTTCTGCTCTTGTGACCTAAATTGTTGAGTTCTGCTTCCAGAGATCCAAGAAAACCAAAATAATTTGTATACTTGTTATCTGAGATTAAGGGGGAAAAGGTGAAGACAACAACAAAATTGGGGTAATCTTATCACTTCTTCAGTGTATTACAGAAAAGTAGACCTTATCAAGGCCTAACTCCCACATCTTTAATATGCCCTGAAGACCAAAGACAGAGTTATTTAGGATTAGCTTCATCCATGAACCTAACCAAAGCCAGGATAAATTAGAACACAGCAAAAGACTTGAACCTGGCTCTGTGAAAACCTCAGACATTTTTTAACAGCTTCCTACCTAACAGAGAAGGGTTAAAGTTATTTGTTATTTGCTTCATTTTCCTATTTCTCCCTTAATTCAGCATTGCAAAACCTTCTATCATACATTGCTGACCACCATTGTTTTATCTATTGTTATGCCCCCTTCCTGGAGTGTGGTGTTAGGTGCTTCCCACATTTGATGGACTAGTCAATCTCTGTTTTTATCTTCTGCCTTGACCAAAAAATAAATAAATGAACAAAAAGGAAAAAAGGCAAAAAAAAAAAAAAGTAAAAAAATGTTTACCCTGTCTGTTAAGAACTGGAATGTGCCACCCCCACCCCCAAATTCATATATTGAGTCTTACTCCCCAGTGTGATGGTATTTGAAGATGGGGTCTTTGGGAGGTAATTAGGTCATAAGGGTGGAGCCCCCACAATGGAATTAGTGCCCTTATAAGAAAAGACATAAGTTTCTTTCAGTCATCCTCTCCCTCTCCCTCTTCCCTTCTCCCCCCCCACCCCCCCGCTCTATCTCTCTCTACTTGTCATGTGAGAGTACAGCAAGAAGACGGCCTTCTGGAAGCCAGCAAGGAAGTCTTTATCAGGAATCTGATACCTTGATCTTGGATTACCCAACCTCCAGAACTGTGAGAAATAAATGTATGTTGTTTAAGCCCCCCAGTCTATGGAATTTTGTTACTACATCCAGAGTAGACTAAGACACTGTTCCAGATGATGATTTATTTTTCATATTTGGAGGTACTGTGGACAATTCTATTATGTTTCTAAGAGTTACCATTTTTTCGTCTTATTCAGAACCTGGGACACTACTGTGATACTGGGGAGAGGCAACCAGACTATCCTCCACCCCTGATCTCTCCCTACACTTCCCCCGGGGCTCCTTTTCTTCCCAAGTCTCACTCCCTCCCTCATTTTCCACCCCAAATTGCTTCAAGATCTATATCGACTAAAACTGAGATTCTCTGTGTTATGAAGTACTTTTTGAACCAAATTTTCAAGGGAAAGAAATGTATATGAGGACAGACTAAATTAAGAAGTTGCAACTTGAAAATCTGTTATTGTGTTTTTTGCATTACACATATGGTACTGTACATTAATAAGGTAAAAGTTTAATTTAACAGAATTAGCCTCAAATGAAAGCATTTGTTCTTTCCCTAGCTTTAAGCAGACTTTAAAATTGTGACTGATTCCTTGTCAATGTTATCTCTAAGAGTGTGAGGATATAAAAATAACCTCACGTTTTGATTTTAGAAGAAAAAAATATTATTTTGTGTATGAAGCCCTGTAGGCTGTTTGTTCAAGGCCTTCTTAGACACAATTTGGTGAACACAAGTATGTTAGAGATGTGATCTCCTTTGGGGCCGGACCTCATTACGGACCCTAGGGAGAGGTGGACTATTTTAGGATACCCTAATGTGGTTCTGATCTCTGCTGCTGCACTAACCTTGGTGCCTTAGTTCTTTCTCTTCAAAGGACAGTCTGGGTCTCAAAGGACTTCAGTGTTGTCCTCATGTTTTATGGGTTCTTCGGACTATAATATCCAAGGTGGACCTATAATGGAACTCCTAGGGGAGCTTTGAGATGGTCTGAAGCATGAGTTGGAGACTCGCAAAATTAATATACACGTATTGAAGACCTACTGTGTTTCCGCCACATTTTTTCTTTTCTTCTCTATTTGCAGGTAAAGTGAATTTCAGTTTACCAATTCATAGCTGCATTTTTCTTCAAAGGCAAATATTTTCATGAAATCATTTTGGCATTCTTCCACTTCTAATAAAATAAGGCAGCATGATTTGGAACCTCTAACCCCTTTGCAAGAGTCTCAGAAGATACTAAACTTATAAATCACTGCTACTGCTAATCATTTCGAATTCTAAGGACTACCATGATGTTTCTTCTGTATTTTCCTTTATGTTTGTTTTCCCTGTGTTTAAGTGCTAATGACATTCATTGCTTTTGAGATTTATCATATTAACACCACTGTAACAGTTTATGGTGTTACATTTTACAAGATTCACTTAATATAATTTTAATTATCACTGAAAAATAGCTTTTAGTCATAAAAGTACTTTAAAAATTACAAGCTAAACCCACCCTAAATTAAAAGTCAGGGCTTGTGCTGTTAATAATAGTTTTATAAAATGAGAACATCACATGGCACAGTAGCTCAAAATTGAAATATCCATTTTTAAATAACAAAAATACATTTTGAAATATAAAACTGCCAAGTAAAATGGTTTCTTCGTGATCATATTTTATAGCACTGTAGAAAATTACTGGTATGATAATTACAGATTAACAATGCATATTATTTAAAAAAAAAAACAAGGTTTAGCTTGAAATCTTGGTATTCTATCACTATATGGTGGCTACAAAATATTATAATATCATGGTGAAAACAGTGCAAGAAGCCATTGGACGCTAAGCACCATGAAGATTATTCTTGCATAAAAGATAAACCTAGTTTTGAATCATCTACAAATAGAAACTCAATAAAAGCTGTAAATAATGATTCTGAGAAACCAACATTGCCAAGGATCTCTAATGATTCTGGGAAATTTTTAAAATCTAGAAGGTCCATTTTAGAAGATACTATAAACAAAGTATCAAAACTCTTTATTCCTATCAAAGCCACTATATAAATTAGGACCTTTGTTATTTCACATAATTACTTCTGCCTTCCTAAACATGCTGGATGAGTTCAACCTCTCTAATATGGCTGAAATTAGTTTTCTTACCTCTTATTAGGATGTTTTCTCTGTTTCTCAGTAATTCCCTACTACCCATCTCAATTTGTATTAGGTCTTATAAGACTTTGCTCAAATTTGATAGCTATAAAAAATTTCAGGATTATACATAATTCCTGTCAAGGGTTAGACAAGTGTTGGGTCCTGAAAGTTTGGGCAATGGCAGGGATTAAGGATATTAGTAACTTAAAGCATGAGATTGTGGGTCCAAGGGCAGATATGAAATTTGGAGATGAGTTAATCAGGGGAAAAAACACATAGGATCAAAACATGACTAGTCTAAGATTCTCTACCTTGTCTGAAATTCAAGGCATCCATTTAAGCCAGGGCATTTAGTGATAGCAAAAAAGAGCAGGAAGATAAATAACTAGCACTTGGAAATCTTGCAACAGGTATTAGAAAACCAGTTCTGAGAGGTTGGCTCAAAGACAGAAAATTCATTCTCTGGGAGGTCTCAGGCAGTAGGTAGGGACTCAACAACAGTAGCCCAATGGAGGCTCGATTACTAGGAACTTGAGACAAAAGACAAGAATTCACTCACAGTTTCACAATACAGGAACTCAGATAATGGAGTGCTGAGGTTAGAGTGGAGGCAAAACTCCTCTAAGAATCAGATTGGCCAAAGTCTTTAAGCAGAAGACAGCCTACACTGGGAGTCAGAAGTCTCAGCCATGAAAAGGAGAAAACCTGACTCCCCCATGAAAAATAAGGACATAAAAACAGAACTTCCCATGACATTTCAGGATGTTCTTGCCATTTATGAATTCCATCCATGGATCCTTTGGTGGTACATAGATCACTTCACAAACAAGTTTCAAAATACGGGATTGAAACATAGAAGACCATTGCCCTACTCAATGGAACTTCCTACCTGCCCCAGCTTCGACTTTTGAACTCCTGTAAGAAATATTATTTCCCTCATTTATCTGACACATAGGATATTCTACCAGTGTGTAGTTTTAAAATATATATTCATATTTATTATCTTTCTTTCCCCTAAAGTCTGAGATAATATTTTTAATCTCCTTGCCCTTTATTTCCCAGGAGCATGACACACTCCATACCTATAAAAGTTTGCAGTTGATGGTGAGTTTATAAGACAGGATAAGGAGAGCCAGCAAAGACATTGATTTTGGACACTGAAAATGTCTAACAATTTTGAGGGAAAGAAGTAAATTTATTTACCTTGAAAACTGGATATGCTCCAGTGAGCTTCCAAATATCAGATAAACAGCTGTTCAGATTAGCCAGATAAACTTCACATCCTTGCCAGGGGAATCTCACACTCCTCAATATTATGAGAAAAGGAGGGAGGGTGAGAGAGAGAGAGAGAGAGAGAGAGAGAGAGAGAGAGAAAGGGTGCAGTATGATTAACTTAAAATTATTTAAATGAGTAGAATTTTTATAATTATCTTCCAAATACTTAGAGAAAAAAATTGATTAAATACATTGAAAAGAGAAAGTGTTAAGAGGCTTTACAAGTATATGATTAAGATGAAATGAATGGAAAGAAGACAAAGAAAATGAGGCTCAAAATCAGGAAAGATTTTGGTAGCAGAGCCATTATCCTGAAGTATACAAAAGCGCATAGCAGGATTAAAGATACTGTGAATAGACAAAACTTCTCATCACCCTAGAGAACAGACTAGATTTCTGAATTAATCTTTCCCCATCCAACTAGTGAGATGCTTTGTGAACTAATTGGTACCACTGTGGTTCCGAAAGTCTTGCTCTCATTTTGCTTATAAGAGTGTTTGTGTTTATGAAAGGACTGATGTTTTTCTATCTCAAGATCATATCTTCTTTTGTGCTGGTGAAGGCTCATATTTACACATTCATTCAACAAGTACACACACACAGCAGATAAAGAGAAACTGGTGTTCCATGTAGCTTTGAGATATGAACTTAGAGATATCTTACTTGAAACTTCTTGAGTACTGTCCCAGAACAGCCTAACATGTAATCCTTAGATGGAGAAATTCAGGCACGGTGAAGCAAGGTTATTTGTCTTAGGTCATACACCTGGTTAGCAAGGGCAGATCGACCAACATTTCAGACTTTTTGGAGCCAAGGCTGTGAGTAAGACTCCGTGTTACCGGCAGTTTGCTAACCAATGCCTGCAAAAGATTTTCATTTAGAAGACAAGGGCAAGTCTCTATGTATAAATAACGGAAAAATGTATTGGCTGCCATAATTTTAAAAACTCCTTTCATTTGTACAGATATCCATTCCTGTTAGTAGTGACGACTTCAAAGAAGAATGATCATCAAGCATCCATCCATAAACATAATAAGCAGTATCATCTTCACTCAAATCTCTCACTTAGCAACAGTAGCCCTAATAATTGAATTTGGTAGTTTTGCTCTACTCAGGGAAAGCCCCTGCAAATGCAGTATGCTTCCTGGCTTAAAAAAAATGTGCCCGCATTTTATTCCATTGGTCTCCTAAGCACACATTCATTTCTTCATTCACCCTGTCATCCAATAAATATTTGTGTGCTCCTGCTATGTTCCAGACACCATTCTAGGTTACAGGAGTAAGTACAGTGACAAAGCAGGAAAGTCCTTTCTATCATTGAACTTAAATTCTGGTGCATACAATAAAATAGAACAGACAGAATATCATGTGACTTCTATGAGGATTCACATTTATAATTGAAACTATCTCTTCCAAAGGGAAAGAGAGATTTACCTAAATAATTTTCTACTGTCTTTTTCAGCTTTACCATTTTAGACCTGTCACAGTCATTGCTAGATATTAGAAGTGTAATAACAACTGAGAATTACAAACTCCCATTCAAAGTACAAAACCACAGTATCCAAATATGTTGCTTTCTCTCTCTCTTTTTTTTTTTTTTTCCGTTGGGCAGTCCCATTTATATTTTCTGTGGATAATCACCATTCCTGTCCCTCACTTCAGAGTAATAAATTATACCAGGGAAAAGTTTAAAAATTCTTACCCAGTAATCTAGGAACCAGACAATCTGAGCCAAGTTCAAGGCAACCTCAACTCCCTTTTAACCTTCCTTCCTTCACTTCCTCTTGCTCTTCCTCCCAGCACTGGTGTGATACCCAAGGCTCCATAAATTGAGCACTTGCTGTGATGAAAACAAGAAGTCACTTTCCCCTTGAGCCCTTCTGTGGAGCCCAACGGAGAGAAAATGTACCAGCTATGTTTTCTGAAGCTAATCAATGTAGATCCATACCCTAAATGTAACTCAGATCAGGTGCATGTGGGGGAAAATGAGAAAATAAAATAACACAACCTCAAATACTCCATTCCTTTCTATTTTGATATAAGTGCTCTGATGTACAAAAGATTTAACATCGAAAAAAACTAAAATAAAATCTTGTGATATAATCAGCAAATAGTTTGCTTTGCATTTATTAGCTTTGTTCTTAAAAAATACAATTACTTGCATTTCTATATTCTCTAATTCCACTCTCCTAAACTTGATTTCCTGAGGAATATTAATATTAAATCACTGTGAAGTGGCATATTATGCATAGGAAATGTAGTTGCCAACTAAACAATGTATCAAAATTCAAGTTTGATTTTTTAAAATTTCATGTTTTTATTTATTGCTCCTGAGAAATGCTTGTGTGCCTCTGAAACCCGAGGAGAGTATAGGGTCCTGTGCTTTTCTTAATCAACAAATATTTATGTGGTAAATAGAATGCCTTTGGCCAAGAATTCGCATGTCGACTCGCATCCTGATGAAAACTTAAATAGCTGATTAAACATCTCAAACACAGGCTTTATAATGGATGCCACTATCATTTTGCAAAGTAATTTAATGCATATTTAGTGCAATTACTATGTACTCTCTTTTCATAAGGAGACCCAGCTGTGATTCTGCAAGTGCAAGAAAGAGAGCAATTGGTATAAGGACAGCAGTTTGTTGAGATTAGTGTGAAGAAGGTCTCCTGAGCCTCACTTCACTGGAGATATACAATTGTAGCTTTGAAAAAAAAGAACTTCATGATGTTGTTACTATGTATTGTATGCATTTTGAGTAAAGCAGATAAACAAATGTAATATTCAACACTAAAGGATTGAAGAAAATCATGGAACACTACATCAAAAACTAATGATGTAATGTATGATGATTAACATAACATAATAAAATAAAATTAAAAAAATCTATTTGGAAGTTCCTATCGCTAATCAGATAAAGACATTTAAATGAGCGCACTCCTACGTTATATCCCTTCTTAGATTGTAGAGGACTGAGTGAGATAAAGACTCAGGCAGGTTAGCAGAGTAATGTCTTATAATATTTTATAATTATATTATAATTATATATAAACGAAACCCTATCTTAATTAAGCCAAACAAAAATTCCTCTCCCAATTTTCGAAGATTTTACTTTCCTCAGAAATTGTGCCTGGATTTCCTCTCAAATTGAGTACTAATTTATTAAAATTATTATTATCATGAACTCTTCATGTTCTTCTAAGTCATAGAATGTTCTTTGGAGAGAGACTATCAAATCAGGTTTTGCAAAGGAACCAAAGAAAACATGGTGCTTCACAGATAAAGAAAAGGAAGGCGAGAAGCCCAAGAAATGATGGGAAATATATTTTCAGATGAGAGTTAAAATGAACCTAACTACGTAGTTCCATAATTTATTTCTAAGTTGTCTGGAGTCTTCCCCATTAGCGTATTCTCATTTTATACCCTTTTATGAGAAGGAAAGAAAAGGCTTCTTCAGTGTACCACATTTTGCATGTTTTCTTTCCATTGCTTTTAATAAAAATGTCAAATCTTTCCAGTGCATTTTGGCACCACTGACTCAGTATTTGGCCTGTATGTGCATGCCTAAAGCAGCCTTCTTCCTGTAAGCACCTGAAATCTGTTATCAGCACGCTTTCTCCTCCCAAGAAACATAATAAATACCTTGGCTCTCTGAACCTCACTTAAATTGACATGTTTAGACTACTAACTAAAAATATGTCAATTCTCACCCCTCTTTAAATTAAATCCAGGATTAGCTATAGAAACCGAAAATAATTGGGAAAAACTGGTCTAGAAAATAATATTTTTTAGCACAAAATAATATTCTTTAAGAAACGTGATGAGTATTTTGCTGTAAGGAAATGTAATAAAGGTGCCATGTGCTATCTTTATCATTCCTTCAATGTGATGCTCTTGGGGGGATACAGTTGGGAGGGAGGAGAATCCTCCTACATTTTAAAATGGGAAAATAAGCAATAAACAGTATATATATATATGTGTGTATATATATACACACATATATATAATATGTATGTTATATATACACATATACATATATTATTTTTTTAAGTTGGGTTTATATTAATATAAGGGAATGCACTAGGACCTTGGGAGCCTCTGCGACATTGAGTCAGTGTAGTTGTTTGGATTTCTATGAATCAGTCCTCTCAATTTAGTGTTTAAAACCAAAATGTTAACGAGGGGGATCCCGGGAAAAGATACTTGCCCAGAGCTTCATTTATCATGACTTCTCTTAACTAAATTCTCAAGGGAGTTCCAATTTTAATACTTTTGAGTCTATACCTAATAACCATTGTTGAATTTTTCAGTAAATGTTTATGTTCTTGTTTATGCTTTTCAGAAAGTCCTGGAAGGAAAGGAAAACATTCTTTCAATAAAATAGCTTAGCTCTAATGGGAAGGAGACGGGAAGTAGTAGGGAGTAAAGAGGAGAGACGGACTTAAATGACTTTCCTTCCAGAGAAATCAGTAAATTGAGGCAGAATTTAGAGTTTTGCTCAAAGTACATCAACTTTAGAGATCTGAACTGAGAGGGAAAGAGGTTAAAGGCTTTTCAAAGCACTGGGGTAAGAAACTGAAGGTTTGTTGTTTTGTTTTTTCCCCAACTCCCTCTGAATTATGTTTTCACAGAATAATTTAATATGTGCTTTTAAAATGTATATATTACAGAAGTGTCAGATACAGTCATATGCAAAACCAAAAATAACACTAAATTATTTGGCAGTCAATATTTGCAATCTTGCATTACAAGCTTCACTGCTTCATTTCAGCAGCCAACTTCAACCCACAGTTTAACAAGTCTATCTTAAAGCTCCACTGTACATGTAGCTTTGAGCTACAAATGTAGGGGAGGAATTAAGAACGAAAAGAAAGGCAACAAACAAACAAAAACCCTGGGACCTGTGAGATGGTCTCGACCCTAGAGAAACTTACAGTTTTAGTTGAGGTGTCTGCATCCATGGTTTTGCTACTGACTGCAAGAAGCTTTGTCCCCTCATCTGGGTGGGCGAGAAAGAAAGCTTAGTTGAGGGATTTTGGATGAAGAGTGCAATTCACTGGCAGGCTGGATCAGTTCAATTGACTTTTCTAGTTTTTAATTCATGCTAATAAAAAGAGCTTTTATAGTTATTTAGAACTAGCATGACAGATTGTTCTGTGCTCTCTTGAGCTACAGACTCAGCCAGTGAATTTCCTACAGTCTATCCCAAATTGAGTGAGTTCTACAACCTACACAGTTTCTCTGCTGTTATCCCTGCTCCTGTCATTTACTTTGTTCCCTGGCAAAGGATTTTGACTGATTAGGCAGTTAATGGGTGTGTAAGTTACAGTGCTGAGCTGCTGCATCAACACAAGGGAGGATCGTCAAACTAGAACTTGTGACATAAATTTTGGAACAGCTTGAGGAATCTTCAGGGAGAAAGATCAAAGAAACAGGTAGAGGACATCAACAGGCATTTAGGGACTAACATATGAAGGGCACCATGTAATTACTGCAACTGGGGAGGACCCACCAATAAATGCACCAATAAAGCTGGAAGAAAGTGGGATGGGCTGGCCAGGTGATGCGTATTAAGGAGGGCACGTATTGTGATGAGCACTGGGTGTTATATGCAACTAAGGAATCGTTGAACACTACATCAGAAACGCATGATGTATTATATGTTGGCTAACTGAAGATGATAAAAAAAAAAAAAAGTGTGGTCAGAGAGGCATCATGACATCAGGGATTTGAAAAGAGGAATGTTTACTAACACGAGCTTCTAGCAGCAAGGGTCAGCATAGCTACACTATGATAACCCTGTAGAAAAATGATCTGATTATGTTCCCACTGATCTTAAGTCCAATTTATTTGAATACATGATTTTATTTGCAATCATAATTGAAAATATAGCTGGAAAATACACCGAGTTTCAAACAGAAGTGTATGTCACTAGCTCTGCCTACAAAATCATGAAACTCATTTTTCAGTCCTATCTACCAATTATTTTCAAAAATTTTTGCCAAAATTCAGATAGCAAATTTCCATCTTCCCTGATATTAATCAGTTGTTCTTAACAAATAAATTGTAAGGCAGTTTTTCTGATTTTTCCCTCCACTCTGCCCCAATTTTTTTCTGATTTTTAAAATAAATTAGTTCAAAATTCACTAACTTCAGATTTTTTTTTTTTAAAAAGGTTAGGAAATTTAGTTTCTGAGTTTTTTAAGTACGTAGAGTTCATAAGTACAAGAGTGTTTATAGGGGACACATTATTTTCAGCAATAAAATTACATAGCAATGGAAACATTTCCAAATATCCACTTTTGAAATGCTCTCTCTGTAGAAGAGATTTTTTTTTAATGTAGCATTTACTTTCTCACTTATTGCTTAAATGTCACCTTTACCTGTGAGGGAGACAGACTTAGGGGGAATTTTTTTTTTAATACCTTCTAGATAGCTTACTGTTGAAATCCATTTCTCTCACAAAAGTATTTAGTAAATTTAAAATATTTATCTTTTTATGAAATAAAAACATATAACTTTGAAATTTCAGCAATTATTTTATTAAATTTTTTTTATTTATTTATTTGAGAGAGAGAGAATGAGAGAGAGAGAGAGCATGAGGGGGGGAGGGTCAGAGGGAGAAGCAGACTCCCCGCTGAGCAGGGAGCCCGATGCGGGACTCGATCCCGGGACTCCAGGATCATGACCTGAGCCAAAGGCAGTCGCTTAACCGACTGAGCCACCCAGGCGCCCTTCAGCAATTATTTTAAATATTTTGTCACAAGACAAGTGGCAAACCTCTGTGTGGAACAGATTTTCAGTCATTCTACCTCTTCTTACAAATCATTTAAAAATTATAATATTTCCAGGTCTTGCTTTTATGAAAATAATCAGCTTGGTGGCAATAAATGGTAAGTAAAATGCACGTTTGTTATGAGATACTAAAATCAAATGAGTGAGGGCAGCCCTGTCAATACCTCCATGCTGAGAAACTTCCATTTTTTCTTCAGGATGCCTCAAGGGTCTAGGTATGGGAACAGGTATGGGAACCAGTGTTAATCCATATACTGATTATTAGAAAAGCATAACTTTGTATTTGAAAAGTAATATAAAGAAAAGCTCTACTTATTTTTTCTCTGCTCTAATGACTGCACTTGCAAGCCCCAAGGAGCATAACCACTATGAAGACCACTGCGCTTTGTGGTAGCTCTTGAGTGGATTCTTCTACACAACTCTGAGCAGAGGTACTGTAGAAGAGGGAGTGATGATTTGGGATTTGAACTGAGGTGCCGTAAGCTCCAGGACGCATCTTTAACCACATCTCACACAGTTTCTGCAGTGGAGGGTAGGAATGACTGGCCTGTCCCACTCACCCAGATGTGTATATGACAGCAAAGACATTGGAGACCCCCCTCCTAAGAACCTAGGCATCAAGAGGAACACAGCCTGCTTCTACCCATGGCCACAGAGACCTACAACCATTTGTATAAAGACCACTGAGTGCTCCAAATTTTGACCAAAATATCATGCTCTTTCTTGGGTAGAATGACCAAAAGAAGAAGTAATGAAGGAGCCAAATAATTCCACTGACACTCCCAAACTGAAAACAGTAAAGGGGCAAAAGCTTCCCTGTGGGCTGAGTTCCCACGACACTTCTCAGCAGTTAGGAGAATTCATCTTTGAGCCTTTGTGTCCCCCTCCTCTGCCAAACAGAGACTAGAATTCCTGCTTCCAGGGTTAAATGAATGTGTTTCATAAAGTATAAAATACTATAAATGTGAGATGGATCAGATACAGAGGAATGGCAGAGTACCCTCACTGTCCTCACTAGTTCCAGAAACTGAAAATATCCAGTGCCTATTGCTAACTGGTGGGTGAGGGAGGAAGAGAATACTTTCTAACTAAGGCAATTTCAAAGAAATTGGTTTTTAATTGACAGCTTGGGTGGGTACAACTCTTCCACCCACAGCGAGCTGTGCCCAGAGAAAACCTAGGCCTGTATTGGGTGGCACCTGGTCTGCCTAGAAAGTTTGACAAACAGTTCTATTTCTGGCCATCTCAGTACTCCCTAAGCACTCCTCCCCAGCATGCAATTTAATCAGTGATTTCCCTGGACAGCCTACCTTCTCTTTATTCATATGACGTATTATTAAGCCTTTGGAGACCCAAAGAATTCTCACTAACACCTCTTTTTGTCTTCCTAAAAGAGTTAACCCAAAACATGACTGCCTTTCCTCAAGGTTTCTTGTGGGAACCTCATTCAGCATAGAAAAACAAACAAACAAAAAATGATACCCTTGTCTAAAAATGCTGTGTTTTTTGTCCTACAAACCCTTGAATTTCACTCTTATAGAATTGCTTATGAAAGCTTCTTTTAATCTAGTATTGGGTATAAATGATAAATGAAATGAAAAGCATAATTTATCATAAGATACTTCATTGGTCTTTTGCCTTTGCTAAAAGTCAGAACTCTGTCATGCTTCCCTTTTTTAAAAGCTCCCAAATAACCCAACTTATAAGTCTGATGCTCCGTATGTTATACATCTGAAAGGCATATATTATATAATAGATCTGAAAATAAACTTCAGATACAATTATGAATCAGTTTTCTTTCTTCTAAAGCTACTACCCCAAGTTTCTCTTTCTCTTTGCCATTATACTTCTACACTGAGCTGTCAGTCTCATTCTATCACCATAGCACATGCCTTCTTCCCCATCACTAGGACTAAAGCTTCTCTCTTGCAGATCATCAGCTGGAACCTCATCTATCTTAAGGTCATGAAACCTTTGACACTAACATCCTCTCCTAGAAATGCTCTCCTACACTGATTTCAAATTTGTTTCTCAATTTCCTCTCACCCCTCCAGGGGCTGGTACACGGTGGCCTTTGCCCGTTCCTCTCCCTCAGCTCCCAGCCTTAGATGATCCCCCTAACCCCCCTCCCCCTGCCCCACCTTGTTCCCTTTGATTCACTTTATAAATGCATCTGTTGCTCCACCCTCTTCATCTCTGACTTATAGTCAGTCCTTATAGGTTAGGACTGCCTTGTAGGTGAGATGTAGTTCTTCATCTCTAAATGTGTCCTTCTGACTTGTTTGCCAGCTTTCAGGTTGTATTTTATTTTAACTCTTAATTTTTTTTCAGAGCTATCTACCCAAATACAGGCTACATCATATCATTCACCTCCTTAGAAAACTCTGTGGTTTCCCATTACTTTTTTAAACTCCTTAGTGCTGATGGCTGTTAGCATTAAGCACTCTGCCAAGATCTGATCCCAGCCATGCTTCGAGCTTCACTTCGCAGACATCCCTGCGAGAATTCTTCTCTCGGGATGACAGATGTTTTATTGCTCTCTGAGTGCACTGAGCAGTTTTCATATCTTGTTCCCTGGAATGTTCTACTTGAAGAATGAATGGGATTTCAATAAAGCCCAGCACAAATGGCCCCACCTCTGAGAAGCCTTCCAGAAGGCCAATGAGATTTCATCTCTCCTTTCTTTGGCCCTTCTCCTACATCCCTCTACACACACAGCATGGAGCCTGTTGCTTCTGCATGTTAGTTGTCTACACACACGTTTAGCAAAGGAGATTTGAAGATAGATGGAAGATGCTCAGTTAATATCTAAGCAAAATTTAAGGACTTATTAGAAATCTTTTTTTAAAAGATTTTACTTATTTGAGAGAGAGAGTGTGAGCAAGAGAGAAGAAGCAGGGGGAGCAGCAGAGGGAGAAGGAGAAGAAGACTCCCCGCTGAGCAGAGAGCCTGATACTGGGCTGGACCCTGGGATCATGACCTGAGCTAAAGGCAGACACTTAACTGACTGAGCCACTCAGATGTTCCAGGACTTATTAGAAATCTTATATTGAATTGCTCTAGGTGAGTGGGGGAGGAGAATAACTTTTTAAAAAATATATATAAAATTCTAAAGTAAAGAGTAGAAAATATTATAACAATATAACAATATGGACCATCCAGAAATAATAAATAACAAATGTTAACATTTTGTGTTATTTGCCACAATTTTTTTAATTTAACAAAGCATTTCTGATACAGCTGTGGCTCCTTAGTATTCAGTCTGTAGGTGCACTTTCTTCTCTCTCTTTCTATATCTTATCCATTCGAGTTTTCAAGTTTTTTTTTAATTTAAATTCAATTAGCCAACATATAAAACATCATTAGTTTCAGAGGTAGAGTTCAGTGATTGGCCAGTTGCATGTAACACCCAGTGCTCATCACATCACGTGCCCTCCTTAATGCCCATCACCCAGTTACCCCATCCCCCCACCCACCTCCCCTCCAGCAACTCTCAGTTTCTTTCCCATAGTTAAGAGTCTCTCATGGTTTGTCAAGTTTTTTATTTTTAATACTATTTACACATTCAATAAAGTTTTTTAAAGATTTTATTTATTTGACAGAGAGAGACACAGCGAGAGAGGGAACACAAGCAGGGGGAGTGGGAGAGGGAGAAGCAGGTTTCCCCCGGAGCAGGGAGCCTGATGTGGGACTCGATCCCAGGCCCCTGGGATCATGACCTGAGCCCAAGGCAGACGCTTAACGAACGACTGAGCCACCCAGGCACCCCTACACATTCAATAATCTAATGATAGTATTGTTTTGTGCATTTAAAAAGTTTAAGTAAATGGCATCACTGTGTAAGTTGCTTTTTCCACTCAATTATTATGCTCTTGAGATCTGACCATATTGGTACATTAGGATCCAGTTCATTCATTTGAACTGACCACCATGTATGTCACTTTATAAATAGACCACAATTTATTTATTCATTCTCCTATTAATGGATATTAAAAATTTCCCCCAGCTTTTTGGTGGGGAAACAGTGAGCACACTTGTATCTATCTCCTCTGCATATATTCAAGTATTTCTCTAGAGTATATGCATAAATCAATATTGTTGGTTCATGGGTGTTTTTGTTCTTTTGCATTTTCAATCTTAATAGATATTGCCAAGTTGATTCCCAAAATGGTGGATAAGGATAGAGAAATTTTAATGAAATTTGAATGTAACTGACAAAACAAAGACTTATTTGTGTCATCAATGATATTCAGGGCTAACTAAAATACCAGGAGATTGAGGAATACATTTTATGAATTGACAAGTCAATAACCAAGTAGGCCTAATTTTATAAAGATACTAGTGTCAGCAGTTTCTGTGCTCATTTCTAGTATATAAATTTTACCATTCTTTAGCAGATATGAATCTTGATGAAGATCTCAAGTATGCAAAAACTGGAGCATTTCTCTCTTTTTTTTTTTCTTTAAATCAACTAAATTTTGATCAATATCTCTATTCTTTTTTTTTGCTTTTTTTCTCCCCCCCCCCCCCCCAGATACGCAAAGTTTCCAGCAACTTACATAGTACCAGGGCTTCCCACAGTCCTCTCCAGGGACTGCTCCTGGCTTATCTTTGAAACCTCTTTTTCCCAGGGGGTGTGGCCCATTCAGATCTGGCAGCCTTGCTTTTCACTGGTCACAGGTGGAAGCCATGAGTCCCTGTGCTCAGCATCCAGCAGACTCAGAAGCTATGCAGACTTGGAGGTCTTTGCCCCCCTACCTGGGCCACTCTTAGGGACTAAGAATCACCTAGTCTTGGGACTTTGCTACTTTTGTTCTTTTCTCCAGTCTCCTGGAATCCAATCTCTCTGTCTGCCCTCTCCCCCACCTATCTCTCTCTCTCTCTCTCTCACACACACACAATCTTTCTCCCTTTCCATTATCTTCATCCAGTCTCCCTCTCTCTTTCCTCTCTACTCCAAAATAATTGGGAAAATACCTATGCTTTTCAAGCACAAAGATCTTATGTCCTATGATCTGTGGGATTCTATCAATTTAAAAGTAAAGTCCAAGGTATTTCAGGGACAACTTCCACTTTGCATTGATTAACAAAAAAAGGTAATTAGGGATCCATATTAGCCAGAAGTATTGCTTTAATTATATGAAATAATCATTTTCTGCAGGACTTAGAATAAACATGAATAACCAGTTCTTAAACTACTGAAGAGTGTTAGAGGATAAACTTGAAATTACCAGTTCCAATTTCTTCCCAACTTTTCTCAAATATGTTGGGCACAGAGTGTTCAAGTACAGAATGAGCATCAGTGCTGGAAAGTTACCAGCTAACACCAGTTGTCAATGCCCTGCCAATTATAAAGAAATAAAAATTATTGGAGGCTTAGCAGTAACCTTAGCTCTGTGAAGAACTATTCCCAGGAGGTTTCTGGGTGGCTTAGTCAGTTAAGTGTCTGCCTTTGGCTCAGGTCATGATCTCAGAGTCCTGAGATCAAGCCCCACATGGGGCTCCCTGATCAGCAAGGAGTCTGCTTCTCCTCTCTCCCCTCCCCCTCCATTTACCCCTCCCCCTCCTTTCCTTGTGCATTCTCTTTCTCTCTCAAATAAATAAATAAAATCTTAAAAAAAACCTGTTCCTAGATAACTAAACTGCTTAATAATCTAATTCTATTTTATAAATGTATAGTTGAGGAAAGCCAGGAAAATCAGGAGAGGCTCATTGATATTGGATTCCCAGCCCAACTCATCCACAGCCTTCCGTGTTTCCTAGAGTTCTGGGTAGACACTGAACAGATTGTAAGAACCTGAAAATAGTCTAGTGTGAGCTTCACCTTAGCCTTTGCTGACCATGCTCTGTAATTCCTTATTTACCCAGGTCCTGACTTTGAGGGTTTAGAGATTGAGCTATACCAAGACAAAGAATATGGAATAGAGGCCAAAAGCTTCTGTGAGTCTGTCTGACTGAAAGTGAAAACCTGTATTCTACTCACAGATTAGGACCTCTGTGTTAAATGTAGTTGTCACTAACAAGGAACAGGCATGTGGCTGACCAGAATCCACTCCAAACCTGCACAGTAGAACCGAATTCTATAACAAGTAACAATAGTGGGTGACCATACCAACTAACTATAGTTTCACTGTTTATCACACATTAAGTTTCAGTAACAAAGATGCAGATGCATTTTCCAGTTGCTTTGTTTGCAGACCATTGAAAATATACTCCTAGAGGGAGTCAATGGAATTTGGGGTAGAATAGAGCTAAATTATAACCCAGAATTATCCTCAGCTCTCTTGCCAAGGTGGTGTCTTGGGTAACCATACACACATGGCAAGAGATAAATCAATACCTCTTCTGTGGGTGAGGAAGTCTGGAGGAAAACCCAATAGGTTGATATTGAACAAAAGGGAAGTCTCACAGACCTCGCTCTGTGAGAGTTATTTTTCAGCATATGGTCTCTAATTAGGAGTAAAATTTAAAACCTTTTGGCAGCAGAATTATTTGAGCTTGCTGAAGTAAAGTAATCACGGACTAGCGTTTTATTTTTTTCCCCAAGATGATCATTCAAATAGATATAACTAAATTCTTTTATTATTTATTTTTTTTAGAAGATTTTATTTATTTACTTGACAGAGAGAGACACAGCGAGAGAGGGAACACAAGCAGGGGCAGAGCAGATCCCAGAACCCTGGGATCATGACCTAAGCTGAAGGTAGACGCTTAACGACTGAGCCACCCAGGCACCCCAACTAAATTTTTTAAATGTGATAATGTGATTCTTTTACCTGTGAACAGAAGACACAATGCATCTAATACATGCCTTTTTTTAGGACTTGATGAAAATAAACCTCAATTGCCCTTAAATATTAAATACTTTGAAGATGGGAAAAGAAGTCAAGAACAGGGATCACTGTTCAGCATTCCACTCAGTATTTAGCTAAGACAAAGGAAAAAATTAAGAGAGTCACTGCTTCTCACTCCATAGGCTGGATAAGCAACACTATGAGGACAGTTACGATGGCTATGAGAGAGGAGGTGGGTAGGGGGATGGGTGAAATAGGTGATGGGGATTAGGAGTGCAGTTGTGATGAGCACTGGATATTGTATGTAAGTGCTGGATCACTAAATTGTACACCCGAATCTAATATTACACTGTATGTTAACTAACTGGAATTTAAATAAAAACTTAAAAAGAAAGATGATAAGAGCTGTTAAAAGAGAAATCTACAGAACTGGAAAATTCCTGGAAAGTTGATAATAGCTGACCTCTGACAAGCCAATCTCCTCTCTATTGGTAGGGCATCCTGGGACTGTTCATTGGTACAAAGGGAAGAAAAAGAGTGGGGCTGAGATTTAGGCAGTCAGAAGAAATAACCTTATGCCCATGGGAGAACATGTGGAATAAGAATGGGAATATTGGAACCCAGTAACCAAATAGATTGGAGAGAGGAGAGGAAATCAAGCACTGAGGCACAGTGGAAGATAAGAAAGAGTTTGCACATGGACACAGGTCTTAACATCTGTGCAAAACTACTTAAACTGGAGAAATCACAAAGATGACTAGGAGACTGATGTGTGCAGAAGAAGTAGGAGATCTAATTCTGTAGGGAGGAGAAACTTGCACAGGAGGAATGAACTTAGATGAATGAGTGAATAACAAGTATCAGATGAGCAAGACACTGTAAATTAAAAAATAACAACAGTCTTACATAATTTATGAGCAAAAAAGGAAAGAAATTGTACTGGAAATTAGACAATATCTGAAAAAGAATGATAATAAACTTACAACATAGCAAAAACATAGTATGGAATCGAAGTGTTCCTTAAAAGGTTACTGATCACCTAACTACTTAGAAAAACAAGTTAGAATGAAAATTATTAAGTTAAGGGTTACAGTTATAAAGTTAGAAAAATTACAATAGACTAAATTCAAAGAACATATACAAAATGAAATAAATATGATGCGAAACACCATAAAATAGAAAATAAAGATAAAATAGAATCAATGGACCCAAAATATGGCCTTTAAAAAAAAAAGCCTAAGGAAATGAACAAATTTATGATAAGATTTATTAAGAAAAGACAGTATTAATAGAAGTGTCATAACTACAGAAAAAGCAAAAAAATTTAAGTGTAAACAATAGTATTAATGACTTAATGTTGATAAATGTGAAACTGAACAAAATAGTTTTCTCGAAAAAGAACTTACTAAAACTGAGTCAAAATGAAGGAGAAACATGAATAAAACAAACAAATCAGTCATTAAAAATATATCAACTTGTGCTTTGAGAGAAATAGGGACCAACTTTATCCTATTTCCTAAAATAAATCAGGAAATGAAAAGAATAAGGTAATAAAATGAACAATTGTATTCTAAAATTTAGATAATCTAGATAAGATGGACAAGTTCTTAGAAAGACACAAACTATCAACATGACTCAAAAAGGAATACAGAATCTGAATAGACCTGTAACCAAAAAAAGAGTTGGAATTATGACCAAGATGGTCTTAACACTTCGCTCAGCCTCCCTAAACTTTAGACAGGCTTCTGCATCCCTGTAGTCTCCTGACATCCCTTACTTAGAGCATTTACTTTATATAACTTATAACTGTAAATTCTTTCTCTGCACCTTTGAGATGCAACTCTTCCCCCAGCCTCTTACAAGTTTCACAACCCAGGAATGGCTTTCTCAAAGTGTAAAACTCTTAGAAAATTTAGGTGCAAATATTTGTGATCTTGGATTATTAATATTTCCTATGCCTATCAAATCTTGATCGGCCTATCAACATTTCCAACCATACTTCATTCAGTGTATTCTAACTTCAGAATCTATCCCTAACCCTGTCCATACCTCTGGCCCTATTGTCCCAGATACAGATCTATTTCTGACTATTATTCCTTGCTCTCAGACTTTACTATGATAGCTACTTTCTAACTGGTGTCAACAATATGATCTGTTCCAGTTACTGACCTTTGCTCATGTCCCTTTCTCTAAACCCTCAGGTCCCAAAGTCCACCATGAAATGCACATTTTAGTCCCATTCCAGAATATGCTCTCTTCCAGCCTTCAGCTGTATTTAAATTTGTCTGAACATAACTGATCATTCATTACATAAAATAATATTCCAGGCTTAAGTTAAGACATACAAGCAGATTGTAAAATGAACCAAAAAGTATTACTTTTTCAAATTATTGTTATTTAAAAAAAATATACTACCTCATCTTTCAGGTGACTGATTTGCTAATTATAAAAGTAAATAAAAGTTTTATTAAACATTTCCTAAAATTAAGACCTAATCAATAGAAAGAAATTGAATATTGATATTTTATTACATTTCCTCACTTAATACATGAACTTTTCTTACCCAATTCATCGTATTTCCTAGACTGCAAATGTGCACTCTTTTCACCTTCTTCGATTTATATTGAGGGTTGAATAATTGTACTGAATATTTAGAAATATAATTTCCTGTTGATTGAAAGATTAGCCATGAAAGAACCAGAATTCTTATTCAAGGGGTTAGCTATATATGTTTAAAATGCCAATATTTCTTTCATGAGTCAGAGAGCCCAGAGAATCTATGATAGATATTTAATACCAATTTTAGAGTTCTGTTCTAGGCTGATGAGATATAACAATAAAATGAAATCATTTTTTTGGAGAACAATCCATTAATTAATCCATACATTAATCCATATATCTTTAGTTTCATCTTTGCAAGTAAGAACTTAGTCTTTGACAGCTAAAATACCTACTCTTTCATTTTTTTTTTTTTTTTTTTAATCAGAGAGAGAGTGAGTGAGCACAAGCAGGGGGAGTAGTGGGCAGAGGGAGAAGCATGCAGCAGGTAGAGGGATAAGCAGGTTTCCTGCTGAGCAAGGAGCCTGATGTGGGACTCGATCCCAGGACCTTTGGATCATGACCTGAGCAGATGGCAGCCGCTTAACCAGTTGAGCCACCCAGGTGTCCCCCTACTCTTTCATTTTTAACATGAAGAAAATTTTAGGTTTCTAAATGGTAAACCGAGACCTAAGAGACATACCAAGGTGTTGTATTTTATTTTCATTTATCTCTAAATATTTCCTAATTTTCCTTATGATTTCTTTTTTGACCTTTTGGTCTAATTTTCCTTATAATTTTTTTGACCTTTTGCTTGTTTAATTCCATATATTCGTGACTTTCCTGTTTCCCATTAGTTATTGATTTCTAACTTTATTTGTGGTCAGAAAAGATACTTTGTATAATTTCAATCTTTTAAAATTTATTAAGACTTTTTTGTGGCCTAACATATGGTCTATCCTAGAGAATGTTTCATGTGCACTTAAGAATGTCTATTCTGGGTCACCTGGGTGGCTCAGTCAGTTAAGCGACTGCCTTCGGCTCAGGTCATGATCCTGGAGTCCCGGGATCGAGTCCCGCACCGGGGTCCCTGCTCAGTGGAGAGTCTGCTTCTCCCTCTGACCCTCCTCCCTCTCATGCTCTCTGTCTCTCATTCTCTCTCTCGCAAATAAATAAAATCTTAAAAAAAAAAAAAGAATGTCTATTCTGGGGGTTCCTGGGTGGCTCAGTTGGTTGAGCATCGGACTCTTGGTTTTGGCTCAGGTCATGATTGGCTCTTGAGATTGAAGCAAGGGGTGGGCTCTGTGCTCAGCACAGAGTCTGCTTGAGATTCTCTCCTTTTCCCTCCCCCTCCACCTCTCTCCCCACTTGTGCGTGTTCTCTCTCTCTCTCTCAAATAAATAAATATAGTCTTTAAAAAAAATGCATGTCTCTTCTGCTGTTGTTGGCTAAAGTGTCCTATATATGTCTGTTAGGTCTATCTAGTGGTTTTATTTTGTTGCTGTTGTTCAAGTCACCTTTTTCTTTACTGCTCTCTAGTTGATCCATCCATTATTGAGAGAGGAGTTGCATACTTTTCTTAAAAGCTTGTCAGGTGGTTCTTATGTGTTACCAAGTTTGAGAACAGCAAAAGTATATGAATGATTTGAAATTGTAGTTAGAGACAAAATCCTTCTTAGGCAGCAATAGTTGTTGAGTGTTTCAGGTCATTTACTTTTGTCCAGAATGGGATGTTTTCTTATTTAGATGAAAGAGTTACTGATTGATGTATTTATATAGTAGTACAATCCATTGCTGTTAATTTTTAGTGGGTAATATCTTCCTAGAATCTCTTCAATAGGCAAATGGATTAATTGATGTATTTTTTTTCTTAGAAACAGATTTATGGATAAGAACTGATCATCAAATTCATATGGAATTGAAAAGAATTCCAAATAGCCAAAACAATCTTGAAAAAGAAAAATAAAGTTTGGAGTTAGAGGATTCACATTTCCCAATTTTGACATTTACCTACAAAGCCATCATAATCAAGAGAGTATGGCACTGGCATAAGGATAGACATATGAACCAACAGAATTGAATAGAGAGCCCAGAAGTAAACCGCCACATATATGGTCAATTGATTTTTGACAAGAGTGCCAAGACCATTCAATGGGAAAAGGACAATCTTTTCAACAAATGGTGGTAGCTAAACTGGATATCCATAGGCAAAAGAAAGAAATTGGATCCTTAACTAACACCATACACAAAAATTACCTCAAACTATAAATGACCTGACTTTAGGAGCTAAAACTATAAAGTTCTTACAGGAAAACACTGGAAGAAATCTTCATGGTGTCAGGTTTGGCAATGACTTCAAGGATATGACACCAAAAAGTACAGGCAACAAAAGAAAAAATAGATAAACTGGACTTCACCAAAATTAAGAATTTTTGTGTATCAAAGAATACTATCAAGAAGATAAAAGACAATTTACTGAATGGGAGAAAGTATTTGCAAATTCTATATCTGATAAGGGATTGATATCCAGAATATATAAACAAGTCCTAAAAACAACAACACAAGCAACTCAATTCAAAAATGGGCAAAGAACTTGAGTAGACATTTTCCAAAGCATATGGCCACAAGTACATGAAAAGATGCTCAACATCATTAGTTATTAGGGGACTACAAATCAAAACCACAATCAGAAACCACTTCATATATATTAGGATGGTTATAATAAAACAAACAGAAAATAACAAATATTGGTGAGCATATGGAGAAATTGGAACATTTGTGCACTATTGGTGAGCATGTAAAATCATGCATCCACCGTCAAAAACAGTGGTTTTTCAAAAGGTAATATATAGAAATACCATGTGACTTAGCAGTTCTACTCCTAGATATACACCCAAAAGAACTGAAATAAGGATCTTGAACAGATATTTGTACACAAATACTTACAGCAGCATTATTCAAAATAGCCAAAATGTGCAAACAACTCAAGGGTCCATCAACAGATAATGGGAAACAAAATGTGCTCTTATATACTGTATAATGAAATATTGAATAGTGAAATATTATTCAGCCATAAAGAATGACTTTTTGATATATTCTTTAACATGGATGGACTTTGAAAACATTATGCCCAGCAAAATTCACCAGAAGCAGAGCAAATAGTGTACATAAAATGACAGAGTACACAGATGAGGTACCAAGAATAGATAAACTTATAGAAACACAGAGTGGAATAGAGGCTGCCAGGGCTGGTGAGAGGAAGGAGGGGAAGGCTATTGCTTAATGAGTACAGAAATATTTTTCAGGGATGATGAAAAGTTTTTATAGATACTGGTGATGGTTATACAATATTATGAATGTATTTAATTTCACTGAAATGTACACTTCAGTGGTTAATATGATCAATATTATGTTATGCATATTTTGTCACAATAAAAAATATATTAATGCAAAACCCAAACCAAAAACCAAAAGCATTACCAGAAAGAATAACTATAGCCAAATATCTCTTATGAACAAAGATACAAAAATCCTCAACATATTAAAATCTAATCACCAATTATAACGACAATCAGGTGAGATTTATTCCTGGTTTGCAAGGCTGGGTTCAACATTAGAAAATCAATGAATGTATTTACCACATCATCAGGCAAAATAGGAAAAAATCACATGATCATAATTGATATAGGAAGAGCATCTGACAAAATCCAAACCTATCTGTAATAAAAACTCTCAGCAAACTAGGAATAAAGGGAAATTTCCTCAGCTTGATAGAGAATATTTGCCAAAAATACCTAAACTTAAAATCATATCTATTTGTGAGAAACTGGATGTTTTCCCTCTGAGATTGGGAGAATAGCAAAAATGTCCCCTCTCACTACTGCTATTTGATATCAGACTATAAATCATAAATAGTAAATAAGACAAGAAAAATCAAATGTGTAAATACTGGGAAGAAAAAAATCTATCTTTGGAGATGGCATGACTACCTATGTAGAAAATTCTAAAGAATCAACAAAAAACCTCCTGAAATTAACAAGCAATTCTATTGTCAAATGATATAAGGTAAATACATAAAAATCAATTGTTTTCCTTTATGTCAGCAAAGAATAATTAGAATTTTTAAGGATTTTATTTATTTATTTATTTGAGAAAGAGTGAGAGAGCAAGAGAGCGTCAGTGAGCAGGGAGAGCGGCAGAGGGTGAGGAAGAGGGAGAGAGAATCTCATGCAGATTCCGTGTTGACCAGAGTCTGAGGCGGGGCTTGATCCTATGACCCTGAGATCATGACCTGAGCTGAAACCAAGAGTTGGACGCTCAACAGACTGAGCCACCCAAGTGCCCCAATAATTAGGATTCTAAATTTAAAACAATACCATTTAAATGAACACCAAAAAGATTAAATACTTCTGTATAAATCTAAAAAGAAAATATGTGCAGGATCTATATGCAGAAAGCCACACAACTCTGATGAAAGAAATCAAAGAAAGTTTAAACAAATGGATTTGTTCATGGTTAGAAGACTCAGTATTATTAAAATGTCATTCTTTTCAAATTGATCAATAGATTCATTGCAATCTAATCAAAATCCCAGCAAGTGATTTTGTGGAGATTGCTAAAGTGATTATAAAGTTTATATGAAAGGCACAAAATGCAGAATAGTCAACATGATACTGAAGGAGTAAAAATTGGAAAATTGATATTACCAGATCTCAAAATGTACTGTAAAGCTACAAAGTTCAAGACAGTATGGTATTGGCAAAGTAAAAAAAAAAAAAAGAAAGAAAAAAAGAAAGACATATTAAACAATGGAAGATAATAGAAAGCCCATAAACAGACCCACACAAATATAGTCACACTAATTCATGACAAAGGAGCAAAGGAAATTCAATGGAGAAAGGATAGTTTTCTCAATAAATGGTGCTGGGACAATTTAATTGGACATCTATGTGCACAAAGAATCTGGACATAGCCCTTACACTTTACATATAAAGTCAAAATGTAAATGTAAAAACAGTCCTACATGTAATATGAAAACTGTAAAACATCTAGAGAAAACATAGGAGGAAGCTAGGTGACCCTGGGTTTGGTGATAAGTTTATAGATACAACACCAAAAGTAGGATCCATGAAAGAAAAATTGATATCGTATTTTAATAAAATAAAAGCTTCTGCTCTGCAAAACACATTGTTAGGAGAATAAAAGGATAAGTCACAGACTAGGAGAAAATACTTGCAAAACACATTATCTGATAAAAGATTTCTACTCAAAAAATTCAAAAACTCTTAACTACCACCCCCCCAAAATTAAAAATGGTAAAAGATTTGAATAGACACCTCAACAAAGAAGAAACACAAATGGAAAATAAGCATGTGAAAAGATGATCAACACTATTTGTCATTAGGGAAATGTAAATCAAAACAACAATAAGATATCATTACACACCTATTATAATGGCTAAAATCCAAAAAAACTGAAATACCAGCTCCTAGCAAGAACACAGAGCCATAGAAACTTTTATTTATTGCTGGTGGGACTATGAATTGGTACAACCAATTTGGGGGACAGATGGCAGTTTCTTACAAAATTAAACAGTCTCCTCATACGATC
Source organism: Mirounga leonina (assembly GCF_011800145.1). Lineage (NCBI taxonomy): Eukaryota > Metazoa > Chordata > Mammalia > Carnivora > Phocidae > Mirounga > Mirounga leonina. The sequence continues at coordinate 57,907,814 of NW_023270807.1, read as the reverse complement.
CAACAATCATGCTCCTGGGTATTTACACAATTGAATTAAACACTATGTCCAAAACAAAACAAAACAAAGCAAAAGCTGTGCACGAGTGTCTATAGCAGCTGTATTTATAATCACCAAAAACCTGAAGCAATCAAGATGTCCTTAAATAGGTGAATGAATAAAGAAAGTGTAATGTAGTTCTACAATGGAATATTATTCAGTAATAAAAAGAAATGGACTGCCAATCAGTTAAAGTATAGGGAGAAAACTTGAGTGTTTATTGTTAAGTGAAATGTCTACATATCATATTATTCCAACTATATGACATTTTGGAAAAAGCAAAACTACAGAGAGAGTAAAAAGATCAGTGGTTGTTAAGGGTTCAGGAAGATGGGGTAGGGATAAATAAGTGAAGCACATAGGTGAAACTATTCTGCATATACTTTAATAGTGGATACTTGACATGCATTTCACAACACAAAGTGAACCATAGTGTACGCAAATTTTAAAAACTCATTCATATTATTTTCACAAAAGATTCTAGATTATTGACAAGATTTTTAAAATTCCATGCTTTCAGTGGTGCTAATTACTGCTAATTATTAATTCTGCTTATTATTCACGATGGCATGGGAATTAAAAATTCTTGATCAGAATTCCTTATGAGAATTCTGATTTGGAGACTGTGGTAGGCAGAATGGTCCCCCAAAGATGTCCCTATCTTGATTCCTGGAACATAAGGAAATGTTACACTGTGTGGCAAAAGAAATTTATTTTTTTTAAGATTTTTTTTTTTTAATTTATTTGAGAGAAAGAATGGCGGGGGGGCAGGGCAGAGGGAGAGGGAGTAGCAGGCTCCCCAGTGAGCAGGGAGTTGGACACAGGGCTCCATCCCAGAACCCTGAGCTCATGAACTGAGCCAAAGGCAGATGCTTAACCGATTGAGCCACTCAGGAGCCCCATGTGTGGCAAAAGAAATTTAGAGGTAATTAAGGTACAGACTCTTGAATAGGTAGATTATTCTGGGTTATCTAGGTGGGCTCAAGCCAATTATACCAGCCGGTAAAAACAGGAAATTTTCTCTGGCTGAGGCAGAAGAGAAGTCAGAAATTCAAAGTGTGAGAAGTACTGGACGTGTAGTTCCCAGCTTGAAGATGAAAGGGTAATAAGGAGTTCAGGCAGCCTTAAGGAGCTTAGGGAGGCTCCTGCTGACATTGATCAAAGAAATGGGTACCTCACCTCTACAGTCCCACAGACCTGAATTCTACCAACAACCTGAATGAACCCGAAAGCAGATTCTTCCTGAGAGCATCTCAATAAGAATTCAGCGGGCCAACACCTTTATTACAGCTTTGCGAGACCCAGAGCAGAGGACCAAGCTGAACCCACTCAGTCATCTGACTTATACCACTGTGAGATAATGAATTTGTGTCGTTTTAAGCCATTAATTTTGTGGCTTACAGGAGCAACTTGTGATTTTGCACAACTTGAAAACAGCTTTCAGTTTAATAAAAGAAAATGTTAAGAAGTACTCATAGTTTACCCTTCAACCGATGTAAAACTGAGCACCATCTAAGAAAGTACCAGCCCAAAGAGCATTATATACATATTCCTAGACACTGCACTACCACAGCTATCCTGATGTCATTTCATTCCATTCATTCATTCACTCGGCAGGTATTTGGAAATGGAAGAGCCAAAAGTCTTGAAAGAGAAAAAAACGAAGATAAAACAGCAATATGAATTTAAGTGAAATAAGAAACAATCAGCCTCAGGGGGTTAAAGAAGAAATGAACAAAAGCATAGAGAAGGAACAATAAGAAAAGCTAAAACTCATGGAAGTAGAGATATAAAATTAACAATTAGTCACCTGACAGGTGGCTTAATGAGGAGAGTGGTAGAGGTCTGGGCTGTGGTGTCAGCTCTGCCTCTGGCTGGAACCAGAACCTCATTCCCTCATTAACTTCACTGGACCCTCAGTGAGCTGATAGAAATTTTCTGGGCCCTTCCAGATTGCAAACTAATTGAGAGAGAGAGAGAGATAGTGGGAGAGTGGTTCAGGAAAAATGTGCTTATATTCATGAAGACTTCCCCTCTGACATCATTACTGTGGACTCGAAAGTATCTCAGATCCCCAAATGGTGCCATGACTTCCTCCAGTGGAGGAATGTACTTTGAGAAGGCAATTAAGGAAAAGCCAGAGACCACTAGGCTGGTAGGAAAACAGGGATTGTTTAAAACATAGTTCTCTTAAGGGACTGAAGTGGTAAATGAAAATGAACCAGACAATCATGAATATGATCTTTATTTTTTTTTTTTTAACCAAACTGATAGCTCTGAAGACTTAAGGACTCGGCAGACTATTGAAAATTGAGTTTAAATAGAAAGTTTCACCAGTTTGTTCTTCTGTACTCACATCTCATTCAATTACACTTCTAATTTAGCTGTTATTGAGATAGTCTTCTGCTAGCAAGTTGACAATTTAGTGGGGGTATTAAGGGAAATTCATTTTGGCCATTAACTATTCCCTAAAGGTTTCCATCTGAATGTGCATCTCATTGAAGTGGAAACAAAGGTTGTGCAAAAAAAAGTTCCAGTAAGCGTAAATTGAAGATTCTCTGTTTCTCCTTTTCTGTGAAAATTTGGTTAAGGTAACGTTGGCAATGATAGGGAAACTATTACAATAAAGTCATTTTTACCTAATTACTACCATTACAAGCTTTAAATGAGAAACTTGAGTGATTAACATTGAAAGCAAGGTTGTGTAAGCTGTTGTCTAAGGACCTGCCAACCACAGGGGAGAGCGCTCCTCTCTGGCTGGGGGGGGGGGGGGGGGGGGGGGGGGGGGGGAGGTGACAGGGTCTTTACAGAATCCATTATGCGAGTATAAACTGGTTGAATAAGATTGTAAATTGTATGCACACTATAATTAGGAATGTCTGGTTTCCTTCGTATCATTTGGGTGTTTGAAGAAAAACTGAGTAAGAGATTGAGAGGCTGGGTCAAGGAAGCTGAACAGAGAAAAGGAGGGGGTCAGGGGGAAGCAACTGAAGTTATTTCATAGAATTTCCAATTATCCTGATTTCTCTGACTTGGCAATTTCTAAGATATAACTTTAGTTTATATTTGAATGATGTCAACTAGGGTCAAGAGAATCTGGTCACATGGGGAAAAAATCTTTTAAACGCTCAATCTCATGAAAAACAGGACGATCAAATAAGTAAGAAATATTCATAATGAAGTTCATTATAAAATATCCAATACTTGGGTCACATCTATACCATAAAAATATTTTTAAGGATTTTAATTTTAGCCTTAAGAGCTTTTTTTTTTTTTTTCAGTCAAGAAGACACAGTGAAACCAGCTTGAATATCTGTCTCCACCTTCAGTGTTACAGGGCTCAGCTTCCCAAAGCTGCACAATCTCTTATTCTTCTCTTGGCACAGCCTTTTTACATGAGGTTTGGAGCACTCTCCCCAGACAAAACTTACATACGGAAAACTGGATTTAGGAATTGTAGGAGAGAAATCAGCTCCCCCCGCCCCTGGCTTTACTGAGGTATGACTAACAAATAAAATTGTAAGATACTTAAAAGGTAAAATGTGATGATTTGATATGTGTATATATTGTGAAATGATCCCCTTCACTGAGTTAATTAACACATCCATCACCTCACATATTGACCTTTTCTTCTTTCTTTTTTCTTTTTTTTTAAGATTTTATTTATTTATTTGACAGAGAGAGAGAGCATAAGCAGGGGGAGAGGCAGAGGCAGAGGGAGAAGAAGAAGCAGAGATTGATCCCAGGGCCCTGAGATCACGACCTGAGCCTAAGGCAGACACTTAATCGACTGAGCCACCCAGGAGCCCCTCACCTTTTTTTTCTTAAGTTCTACTGTCTTAGTAAATTTCAGTTAGACAGTACAATGTTATCAACTGCAGTCACCATGTTACACATTAGATCCTCAGACCTTATTCATCTTACATTTGAAAGTTTGTACCCTTTTACCAACCTCACCTTATTTCCCCTCCCCTTAGCCCCTGGCAACCACATTTCTACTCTCTGTTTCTATGAATTTGACTTTTTTTTTTTTTTAAGATCTCACATGCAGAATGGTATTTCTCTGCCTGATTTATTTCACTTAGCATAATGCCCTCTGGGATCATCCATGTTACAATTAACAGTATTTTTTTCTTTTTAAAGGCTGAATAATATTCCATTTATACCACATTTTCTTTATCCATTTATCTGATGACAGACACTTAGGTTGTTTTCATACCTTGGCTACTGTGAGTAATGCTGCTATGAACACAGAAGTACAGATACCTCTTTGAGATCCCAGTATCATTTCTTTTGGCTATACCCAGAAGTAGGATTGCTGGATCATATATTAATTCCATTTTTAATTTCTTAAAGAACCTCTATGCTGTTTTCCCACAGTGGTTGTAGCAGTTTACATTCTCATAAACAGTACATAAGGCTTCCCTTTCCTCCACATCCTCACCTGCATTTGCTAACAAGTGTGAGGCAATATCTCATTGTGGTTTTGATTTTCCTAATGATTAGTGATGCTGAGCACCCTGTCATGTACCTGTTGGCCATCTGAATGCCTTCTTCAAAAAAATGTCTCTTCAGGTCCTTGGCCTTTTTAAAACTGGTTTATTTTTCTGTTGTTAAATTGTATAAGTCCCTTATATAATCTGGGTATTAACCCTTACTGGATATATGGTTTGCAAATATTTTCTTCCATTCCAAAGTTTGCTTTTCATTTTGTTAATGGTTTCCTTTGCTATGCAAAAGTTTTTTTAGTTTGATGTAATCCCACTTAGATGTTTTTGCTTGTGTTGCCTTTGCTTTTTGTATCGAATCCAGAGAAATCATTGCCAAGACCAATGTTAAATTGCTTACTCCCTATATTTTCTTCTAAGAGTTTTACGGTTTCAGGTCTTATATTTGAGTCTTTCATCCATTTTGAGTTAATTTTTGTGTATGAAGTAAGATAGTGGTCCAGTCGTTTTCTTATGCATATGACTGTCCAATTTTCTCAACACTATCTATTAAAGAGACTGTCCTTACCCCATTGTATATTGTTGGCTCCTTTGTCAAAAGTCAATTGAGGATATATGAAAGAGTTTATATCTGGGATTTCTATACTGTTCCACTGATCTATGTATCTGTTTTTATGCCAATACCATACTGTTTTGATTATTATAGCTTTGTATTATGGTTTGAAGTCAGGAAGTGTGATGCCTCTAGCTTTGTTTTTTCTCAAGATGGCTTTGGCTATTCAGTCTTTTGTGATTCTGTACAAAAATTACGATTATTTTTTTCTATTTCTGTGAAAAATTCCATTAGAATTTTCATGATTGCAATGAATATTACATATAAGTTTAATATTCCTTAGGTCCTACATCCAATAATATTAGCATGTAAATCAGCAACAATAAAACCCTCAATGTATGTATCACTATAGTATCTATTAAATTTTTTTTCTTTTTTCTTTTAAATTTTTTCATATACAATATATTATTTCATCTTCACAATAAATTTGTGAGCTATTGTAATGACCACTTAAATAGTGGCCCATTATTAGCCCTCTCAATTACTAAGAGCATGATCGAGCATTGGAGTGAAGCAAAGAAAACAAAACAAAACATTTCCTTTTTTTTTAAGATTTTATCTATTTATTTGAGAGAGAGAGAGAGAGAAAGAATGAGTGGGGGGAGAGGCAGAGGGAGAGGGAGAAGAAGACTCCCCGCTGAGCAGGGAGTCTGACTTGGTGGCTCCATCCCAGGATCCTGGGATCATGACCTGAGCTGAAGGCAGACACTTAATGACTGAGCCACCCAGGTGCCCCCAAAACAAAACACTTCAACCAACTCAAATCAAGGTCTAGAACAGCCATATAATAAAATGTATTCACTTTACTATTAGGATAACACCTCCGTTTTACTCTGAGTCGACTCTGTGGTGTGGGGAAAGGAGGTGGACACATTAGGATAGTACGAGAGGTATCTGATCTTTGAAATACTGACACATGGTTTTTATTTTAAAGCAGTCTTAGAAACTCAAAATTGGGTCATTTATTGGAGGCACAGATGTTCATGAGTTATTTTACCAAGTGTAATATATTAATTATAGTTATTCATACATATTGACTAATGATGTTTAAATTACTTTAAATATATATTAGCATGTAATGCTCACCATAACACTATGATGTGGAACTATTAGTATTCCCATTTTACAGATGAAGACCCTGAGACACAGAGAGTTTAAGTGACTTATCCAAGATCTCACAGCTAAGCAAGGATTCGAATCCAGGCCCATTAGCTTTAGTGCATATGTTTTTAACTGCTCTACTCTAATTAATGTGATAGCCCTGCATAACAAAAGAACAAATCTATTATAGACAGCGTACATGTTTTTAGAAAACGGGGAAATGGAAATTTTTTTTTAAGAAACACGTCCTTCAAAAATATTTTCACATTTTTTAGTTTGTTTTTATGTTCATACATTTGTTACATGAAAAAAATAACACTTAAAAAATTCCATTCTTTCATAATACTAGCACTTTTTGTTGTGGTGGTGGTTTTGTTTTGTTTTGTAGTATTTAAACATTCTGGCTACCTATAGCCAATTCTCTGTCTGGGAAAATAAATAGCTAGAAGAACCAAAATGAGAGACAATCTTTGAATCATTGGAAGCAGAAATGGAAGAAAATAATAGGCAGTTCAAACTCATTTAAATTGATTCTTTTCTATGCCCGGGTTTTACTTGTCAGGTTGCACAGAGGAGAGTCTCCCCAAGCCCACAGAGAGGCTGGAAGTGTGCAGGTTCTGCTAAGGGTGGAAATCCCATCCCAGTCCTCCACGGCCCCGGAGACCTGGAGACTTGAGGACTAAGTGCCTGCATGAGGATGACGATGCCTCCCAGCTCTCTTGGGCAGGCCCATTTCAGGCCAGTTAGGTCAGTGCGGACACTCTTTACTCTCAAAATGTATTGATTTGGATTATAAATGTTATGTAGCTAGAAAAGTTGACTGCTAGGCACAAAATTCCAGTCCAGCATTCCAGGTTGCTTCAGCAACAGAGGCAAAATAGTGGCCTTAAACTTGAAGCTTTTCGGTGGCAATCATAGCAGATGAAGACCAAGAGCCTTCGGTGTTTGTAAGGCCCTCAGACCTCTAAGCCAGGAGGCTTAAAAGTGGGAACACGTCTGTCAGTCTAGTAGAACGGGATTTGGAGAGTCATTTTAATTTAAAAAGTAATAGTAACATAATGTGAGATTTCTACACTTGACACTTGTGAGCACGGCTGGCTTCATAAGCACACAAGCCTGGACAACCACACAGGGCCTTGTAGTCAGAAAGGCTTTGTGCTTGGTTTGATGCTCTGATGCAGCCATATTGAAATTCTTAGTTTTTGCACAAGAGACCCCACGTTGTCATTTTGTACCAGGCCCTACAAATTATATAAGCAGTCTCTGTTTATGAAGATGTAGAGTTAAACTCACACTTGCTATATAGTATTTGGGATACTTTTTACATCTCCACGCCACCTGACTTGAAATTTAGAGTAAGTCGTTAAGTCTTAGGGCTGAGTTAAAACTGCACACCAAATGCAAATATACATAAAATCTCACACCAAAGGTAATTTTTCTTTGTTTCACAATTTAGTAATCTTGTTATCAAATTAAATTTTAGAACACAAAACCTTCCAGGCAAAGTAGGTTAAAAAAAATCCTTGTAGAAATGTATATTTTAAAGCTGAGTAATAATTGAATCCCTGCAGACTAAACAATATCACTTAGCAGCCTGCACAATGTGAAAGACTAAAAGCTTTTAATTAGACTTTTACTCAATAGGGGAGGAAAAAATAATTTAAAAGACTCAGGGCTAAAGCTGAATTGTTAGTTTTAACTTTGAACACAATGAAGGAACAATTTGACTAAATTAGTTTAGCTGTGTATTCATTAGCCTTTAATAGAAATGTGAATGCAAACTGACTCCAGGTTATTGTACTTAGAGCCAGCTTTTTAATTAGTGATTGGCAAAATGTTTATCTAGTTTGTTGTTGGAATGTTGAAACTTTACACAACAGGACTGTTGTAAACCTTTATGTAATCTTAATTGGATCTTTCAAAAGAACAAGATTAAGTACATAAAATCACAAACTATAGTAATAAACTTAGCTAATTTATATCAAACTTGGCACTTAAAAAGAAAAAGTTGTGCTATGTGGCTTAATGAGGAAAAGAAATGGTTAACATCTATTTAAACTTAGTTAAATGTGATGATTAGTTGAACTTAGCCAAATCTTGGATATCTCTGGTTTTGAAGTTAGACATAACTGATTTCCAGATGGTAAGTAAGCTATTAATTCTATAATATTGAGCACATTAATTAGCCTCTCTGAGCCTCAGTTTCCTTATCTTTAAAATGGGAATTATATAATGGGTCTTAAATAGTCACTATGAAAATTGATAATATATAAAAGATAATATGGGGCGCCTGTGTGGCTCAGTTGGTTGAGCGTCTGAGGTCATGATCTTAGGGTCAGGGTCATGAGATTGAGCCGCCTAGGGCTCTGCCTCAGGCTCCAATCTCAGCGGAGTCTGCTTCTCCCTCTGCCCTTCCCCCTCCACTGCTCGAGGATGTGAGCACTCTCACTCTCAAATAAATATAAATCCGTACAATAATATATAAAAGCCCCTCTTTGAGGAATTCAATATATGGTAGCTATCATCAACATCATCATCATCAGGGTTCTTTATTTTTAATAGATTTAAGTTAAATGCTTTTGAACAGATATAATTAATCACATGTTGCAAAATTCAAATCCTACAAAATTCAGAATGTGCAAAAGGCCATACAGAGAAAAGTAGCCTCTCATTCACCATGAATAACGTGGCATTATTTGCAGTGTTCAGTAGGTTTCAGTTTTGTCATACTATTACATGATTACATAATATAATAGCAACTTCTAGAGATCATTCTATATCAATACATATAAAACTTCCTCATCTTTCTTAAAGGCCACATGAATATGTGTAATTAAATTAAGTAGTGCCTTATTGTTGGAAAATTAGCTTATTTCCACCCTTTTCGCAGTTGTAAATATCAGTGAAGTAAATATCCTTATGCATAGATTATTTTCTACCTGTGTGAGTGGCCCTTTAGGATGAATTTCTAGAAGCAATATTGGTGGTGAAAGCATATGTGTATTTTTTTCATTTTGATAGATATTACAAATTGCCCTCCACAGAATTATACCAATTTACATTTCCACCAATACCTTTGAGTGTTTATTTCCCTGCACCTTCACCAACAGAGCATCAACTTAATTCAATATCTCTGACAATCTTATACATGAACATTTTCTTTGTACTTTCAGTTTTCTTATCTTTTATTGTGAAGTTTAGACTCTTTTTATACACTTAACAGTAATTTGTATTTTCCCTTCTATATACTATTTCTTCATGGTCTCATCTCACATTTGTTGGATTACTGGCCTTTTTCTAAAATTTATTTTTGGGAAAGCTATATATAATCCAAATACCCATCCTTTGTCAATTGTATTTATTTTTTCTCATTTTATCTTCTCATATTTTATTTTTATGTGAAGTTACACATCTTTTCTTTTATAGTTTAAGTATTTTATATTATCTCTAGAAAAACTATTTCTCTCCAAGAACAAGTTTTTTGTCTTTCATGATTTCTTCATGTATATTTATGCTTTCACTTTTTAATTTAAGTCTTTGAATTTTAGTACCCATTTAGCTGTTTCATCCTTATTTGCTGAATAATTCATCTACTCACCATTAGAATATAATATGATTTATATCAGATGCCGAAATCCTTTATTAATAAATTGTATCTTTTTCTGGATTCTCAATTTAGTTCCATTGATCTACTTGCCTATCCAAGCAGTTGCTGTTTTAAATTCTGTAGTATTTATACTGTTCCAATATCTGTAATATAAGCAATTTATTGCTACTCTTTTTTCCACATAAAACTTAGAATCAGATTATTTAGTTCTGAAAAACACTTATTAGTATTTTTATTGAGATCAAATTAATTTTTCAGGATTAGAGAATATTATGTTTTTATGATATGTTTTCTCACTCAAGAATAGAAAATGCTTTTTCTTTTTTCAGTTATACTTTTGGGTATTAGCACGTTAGAGCTTTCTTTGTGTATATCTTTCATATTTCTTACAAGTTTGTTTCTAAATATTGCACTTCTGTTATTTCATCCTTTTTTCTCAATTATATTTTCAAATTGGTTTTTGTGTAACTACATAAAAGGATCATTGATTTTTGGTTATTATTTTTTATAGAACAACCCACAGCAACATCATTGATTTTCTTAGATTTGATTCTTTGGATCTTCCAGGTATATTATATCATTTGTTGAGAAAAATAATCATTTTATCTTTTGCTTTCCAACTTTATATCTCTCATTTCTTTCTCTCTTCTAATTGTTGAGACTGATAACTCCAGACTACATTAAGTAATAGTGGTGATAGTGGACACCACCACACTTTAATTATTGCACTGGTTTGAGGGTTGAGATAGATATATTTTATCAAGCTAAGAAATTATCTTTCCAATTCTACTTTGTTAAAAATATTTAAATAGATACTGAATTTTATCAGAGGCATTTTTCATTTTTCACAAATAATTTTATGATTTCTCTCATTGGAATTATTCATTTAGTGAATTTTATTGAATCATTTTTATGTCACAGTGTTAACAACAGAAATTTTGGCTAAGACACTAAGGTGAGAGACAAAGAACTACCAAAGTGAGTAGTAAGACATAACACTCAGAAGAACTTGCAAATATTTAATGGCCTGAAATCAACTACAATAGAAAGACGCTGACCTCCTCATCATTGCCTACCTGTTTCTATCAGCAGTAAGCCCTTTTTTTTAATGTTCTTTTTTTCCTATTTATTTATTTATTTATTTATTTAGATGTAGTGTTCCATGATTCATTGTTTGCATATAACACCCAGTGCTCCATTCAATACGTGCCCTCTTTAATACCCATCACCAGGCTAACCCATCCCCCCACGCCCTCCCTTCTAGAACCCTCAGTTTGTTTCTCAGAGTCCATCTTCTCTCATGGTTCATCTCCCCCTCCGATTCCTGCCCTTTATTTTTCCCTTCCTACTATCTTCTCTCTCTCTCTCTCTCTCTCTTTTTTTAACATATAATGTATTATTTGTTTCAGAGATACAGGTCTGTGATTCAGCAGTCTTACACAATTCACAGCGCTCACCATAGCACATACCCTCCCCAATGTCTATCACCCAGCTACCCCATCCCTCCCACCCCCCACCACTCAAGCAACCCTCAGTTTGTTTCCTGAGATTAAGAATGCCTCATATTGGGGCTCCTGGGTGGCTCAGATGGTTAAACGTCTGCCTTCGGCTCAGGTCATGATCCCAGAGTCCTGGGATCGAGTCCTGCATCGGGCTCCCTGCTCCTTGGGAGCCTGCTTCTCCCTCTGCCTCTCTCTCTCTCTCTCTCTCTCTGTCTCTCATGAATAAATAAATAAAAAAAAAAGAATGCCTCATATCAGTGAGATCATATGATACATGTCTTTCTCTGATTGACTTATTTCGCTTAGCATAATACCCTCTAGTTTTATTCACGTTGTTGCAAATGGCAAGATTTCTTTTTTTGATGGCTGCATAATATTCCATTGTACATATATACCACATCTTCTTTATCTATTCATCTATAGATGGACATCTTGGCTCTTTCCATAGTTTGGCTATTATGGACATTGCTGCTATAAACATTGGGGTGCATGTACCCCTTCGGATCCCTACATTTGTATCTTTGGGGTAAATACCCAGTAGTGCAATTGCTGGGTCATAGGGTAGCTCTATTTTCAACTTTTTGAGGAACCTCCATACTGTTTTCCAGAGTGGCTGCACCAGCTTGTATTCCCACCAACAGTGTAGGAGGGTTCCCCTTTCTCTGCATCCCCGCCAACATCTGTCATTTCCTGACTTGTTAATTTTAGCCATTCTGACTGGTGTGAGGTGGTATCTCATTGAGGTTTTGATTTGGATTTCCCTGATGCCGAGCGATATTGAGTACTTTTTCATGTGTCTATTGGCCATTTGGATGTCTTCTTTGGAAAAATCTCTGTTTTTCCAGTAAGTCCTTTCTTAAGGAGAGGGGAATAGAAGAAAATCAGAATATTGATTCAACTTAAAAGTGGACATTCTAATTGCTAAATTAATGCAGTATTTTATTATTTCAGTGTGACCAGGAAAGTCATGGAACTACTCCATGGACAGAGATAAGAAAGAAAAAGGGAAAGGAAGGAAGGCAGGAAAGAAAGGAAGGAAGGAAAGAAGGAAGGAATGAAGGAAGAAAGGAAGGAAGGAAGGAGGGAGGGAGGGAGGGAAGGAAGGAAGGATGGAAGGAAGGAAGGAAGGAAGGAAGGAAGGAAGGAAAGAGAGAGAGAGAGAGAGAGAGAAAGAAAGAAAGAAAGAAAGAACGAAAGAAAGAAAGAAAAAGAAAGGCCCACTAAGCAAATTTCAGAGGACAGTAGGAGACAAGAAAAAACTTGCTTTGTGATTGAACCTCCAATCACAACACTTCATTCCAGGCTGAGGAAGAGTTTGTAGCATTTAAAAGTATTTTTATTGGTGTGCCTGGGTGCTCAGTCAGTTAAGCATCTGCTTTCGGGGGGATCAAGCCCTCGCGTCTGGCTCCCTGCTGAGCAGGGAGTCTGCTTCTCTCTCTCCCTCTCCATCTGCCACTTCCTTTACTTGTGCTCTTTCTCTCTGTCAAATAAATAAATAAAATCTTTTAAAAAAGTATTTTTATTTGATGATCCAGTAGAAGTCACATGTAATATATCTTATCCTGATACATTTTGTCATAAAGTTCTTCAATAACTTTCTTTCTTTCTATCATGGTAATTTGTTTGTTTAGAATTTCCATCTTTCTAAATTCATTTTAAAAAATTTATACTTATAAATTATATTCATATTTTCATACAGAATCTCATATTCATTATGGTTTCTTATGACTCTAATTTCCTCCAAAGTTCTGGTTATTTCTTTATTCTTATTTATTGATTGGCTTAGCTAAATGTTATCTCTTTTATTGTCTTTTTTCTTTTTCTTTTTCAGGATTATGATGAGGCAATTTATTACCCCAGCATGTGTTCTAATGCTTCTTGTTGGCAACTGCCACCCGTCCAGTGAGTCTGTCCAGATCCCTCTGTCCCTGAGTTGTCAGTTTGCAGCCCCCACCCTGGTATTTTCCCACCACTTTCAGCCTCTCTAGGGGTTGGAGGACCCTGTGGGCCAGGCTCTTGGAGCCCCTGCTGAAGTGGCTGGTCAGAACCCCGTTTCTCGGACGTGCCCCGCAGGTCTTGGTCCCGGAGGCGTCCCTGGGAGGCGCTGCCCCAGAGGTCCCCGTGTGGTGCTCTGGAAGCAGCTCGTGCGTAGAACCAGTTTTCATCACAGCGAGCAAGCCCTTTGCGCTTGGCCAGTTTGACAGTGCCCACCCATTCAGGGAACCTCCAGCTTCCCAGACTTTTTGAGGAACTTCTGCCACAGCCCGGACGAGCTCCCGCGGCTTCGCGTCTTCTACAGAAACTCCACGCATCCTGCAGCCTCTGCGCTGCCCGCCAGGGGACCCTTGCCTTGTCTTCATTTCACGTTATTGATACCGTTGTTTTTAGTAAAGCAGCTCTTGAGTTTGTTTAGTTATGGCATTTTTTGTTATTCAGTTTTCAGTCTTTTTTGTCACTTCCTTTCTTCTGCTTTCATTTAACCAGTTCTTTCTTGTTTTTATAATATAGTTCGGTGTTTTGTTTTATCCTTACTGGTTTACTTATCCAGGTTCTTAAGTATATGTATTTTCTCTGAATACTATTTTAGCTGGATACAACTGGTTCTGCTAGGTAGAGATATAATTATTATTTTCTAAATATTCTTAATTTTTGGTTAGGAGCTCCTTCAATCATAAGTTTGTTGTTGTTTTTTAAAGATTTTTTTTTTTTTTTTTAAATTTTTAAAGAGAGAGAAAGAGAGCATGAGCAGGGGGAGGAACAGAGGGAGAAGCAGACTCTCTGCTGAGCAGGGAGCCCGAGGTGGGGTTCGATCCCAGGACCCTGGGATCATGACCTGAGCCAAAGGCAGTTGCTCAACCCACTGAACCACCCAGGTGCCCCCCCTTTTTTTTAACTGTTAATTTTTTTTTAATCAGTTCTTAATTTTCAGGGGACAGGATTTTTATTTTCTAGTTTTATTTACCTCTGAGCAGAAAATACTGCTTTTACTCTTTCTACTTTTAAATATTTGTTTAGTTTTTGATGTGCATGATATGTAGCCATTTTTCTAATGTACTATAAGCACCTTAAAAGAAGGTGTATGCTGTTTTCTTTAAAGAGTTTGATATTTATCTATTTATACCCAATTAAATATAACACTAATATTTAGTTCTATACCTCTCTTTATTTTTCACCCTTTAATTCATAATTTCCTGAGAAATAAATTAAAGCCTCCTTCTACCAACACAATTCTGTCTATATCATATTGTATTTTGTATATTTTGAATCTTGAATTCAGTGAAGTAAAAAAATAAATAAAGGGAAAAATCATAAAGCCAAAAGCTGTTTAAAAAAAAAGATAAAATTGATCAACTCTAGGCATACTAAGACACACCGAGAGACATCTAGAGAGAGACAGAGACAGAGAGTGCAAAGTTACCTACCTCAAGTGTAAAAAGAGGGATTATCACTATAGGTAATAAAAGAATAATAAATACCAGGAGTATATTTATGCCAATAGATTTGGCAACTCAGATCAAGTAGACAAACTACTTGAAAGATAAAAAATCTAAAGTGATTCAAGAAAAAAATAGAAAATCTGAGATGACTTGAAAGTATTAAAGCATTTCAATTTATAGCTATAATAAAGAAAATCCCAGGCCTGAATAGCTTCAATAGTGAATTCCATCAATCATTACAGGAAGAAATAATACAAAAACTACAGAAAATCCTTCAGGAAGTAGAAGTATGGACATTTTTGTTTTTTATAAAACTAGCATTGCCCTGATACCAAAATAAGACACAGACATTACAAGAATTTCTTATGAATAGAGACACAAAAGCCCTCAGCAAAATATTATAAAGTCAAATCCAACAATCTCTAAAAAAGATTTTTATACCATGACCATCTATTTTTTCAGGAATCAATGGTTGGTTCAAGATCTGAAAATCAGTCAAAGGTAGTTCAACATATTAACAAAGGAGGAGACTACATGATGATCTCAATACATGTGAAAGAAAGCATTTCACAAAATTTGATATTCACTTATAAATTAGTAATAGAAATGAACTTCTTCAATCTAATAAATGGTATGCACAAAATACCTACATCTAACATCATCTTCAATGATTAAAGATGAAAAACTTTTTCCCCAAATTTGGGGGGAAAAAGAGAATGTTCACTCACAGCCGCTCTATTCCACAATGCAAAGGAAGTTGTAGCCAGGGAAATAAGGCAAACAAGAAAATAAGGAAAGGAACAAAAGGTGAGGAGAGATACCAGGAAAAATGGAAAAAAACTGTTCTTACTCTAAGACAACATTATCATGATCATGTACATTGAAAACCCTAGAGAATCTACAAAAGACTCATCATTTTAAGCAGACTCGCAAGTCCACAGAATACAAGGAGACTATAAAAAATCAATTGCATTTGTACTTTGACAATGAAAAATTAGAACTTGAAATTGTAATAATTACCACTTTAACTGTATTCTAACATGAGATAATTAGGGATAAATTTAATAAAATACATGCCAGATCTGTACACTATAAACTGCAGAATATTGCTGAGAGAAATTAATGATCTAAATTGATAGGAAGGTGGGCGCCTGGGTGGCTCAGTCGTTAAGCGTCTGCCTTCGGCTCAGGTCATGATCCCAGGGTCCTGGGATTGAACCCCGCATCGGGCTCCTTGCTCAGCCGGGAGCCTGCTTCTCCCTCTCCCACTCTCCTTGCTTGTGTTCCCTCTCTCGCTGTCTCTCTCTCTGTCATATAAATAAATAAATAAAATCTTTAAAAAAATAAAATAAAAAATAAATTGATAGGAAGGTATGTCATATTCATGGATCAAGACATAATATTGTTAAGATGTAATTTCTACCCAAATTGACCTATATAGTCAACATAAAATCAATCAAAACCTCAGAAGCATCATTATAGAACTTGGCAAGCTGACTCTAAAATTTGCATTGAAAAGAAAGGACCTCTAAAAGCCAAACACTGGAGTGTCCTGTCCAAAGTTAACTCTGGTAATCAAGAAGCGGATAGACTGGCAGTGGCAGGTCTATACACAAAGAGTTGTTAATGGGTTATATAACAAGTTCAAAGTTGAGGACTTAACTTTAAAAGTAGAATAATTAAGATAATGTGGTATTGGCATAAGAATAAATATATAGAATAATGTAACAGAATACAGAAATGCATTCATTGATATAACACAAAATGATTTCGAATTAAAGGGGGCCAAGGTAATTTAATAGGGAACGGATACTAGTTAACAAATAGTAATGGAAAACCAGATAACCATATAGAAAGATAGGAACCTCAATCTTTATGTCACAATATACATGGAAACTAACTAAAATAGCTATAAACATAAAACCTAAGCTTTTAAAAATTCTAGAAGAAAGAGAGGAGAAAATATCTGTGGACTTGGGATAGGCAAATATTTCTTATATCACAAAAGAAAAATCAATAATTGGACTTAATCAAAATTAAAATCTTTGACCTTTCAAAAGACACAGTTAAGAAAATAAAAAGGCTAGCTACAGATTGGCCAATTTACTTTTTTAAGTTTTTACTTAAATTCTAGTTAGTTAAAATACAGTGTAACATTACTTTAGATATACAATATAGTGATGATTGGTTGATTTAAACACACACAAATGCATGGACGTGCACACACACAAATAATATATATATAATATATATACAATATATTATATATATATAGGTACATATTATATTATTATACAGCTTTATTCATAATAACCAAAATGTTAGAATAACCTAGATGTTGTCCATCAATCAGTGAATGGGTAAGGATATTGTGGTAATACCTACAATGGATGTACTCAGCAAGAAAAACTAGCTACTGATTACCATGCAACAACATAACTGAATCCTAAAAAGCAGTATGTTGAGCAAAAAATCCAGATATAAGAGAATAAATACTATATGATTCCATTCCCATGAAAGTCTGAGTATAGGAACATTTAATCTACAGTGACAGAAATTAGGTCAGTTGTTGTCTGGGGTCAGAGTGGGGGTGGGGATTGACAGTAAAGGAGCAGAAGAAAACCTCTTGAGATGACAAAAAGCTATATTGTGATAATGGCTATGTTTGTCAACATTCACGGAATGCTTACAATGGAGGTTTTTCACATAAAATACTTCAATTAAATTGATTTTTTAAAAGTGAAAGCTGATTCTTTATATTGGAATTGGTGGTGATTCTGTATGTGAGTGATGGATTTTATGTAAGGCACTGGGTTTGCAATGGGAGATTTTATTGAGGAAGTTCTATAAGGGGGTAGATTCTGGACTTTGGGTTTGAATGTTTGCATGCAAAGTACTTAGCTCATCCTGAATGATGCTCATTGATTTCTTTTCCCCACACATAATTGTGAAGTTGAACATAAGAGGGCCAAGCTTTGGGGAGCCTACGTGGTGCAGCCACTTAAGCATCTGACTCTTAGTTTTGTTCAGGTTGTTATCTCAGGGTCAGGTTCTCAGGGTCATGAGATCGAGCCTTGCATCAGGCTCCGCGCTCAGCGTGGAGTCTGCTTAAGACTCTTTCTCCCTTTTCCTCCCCACTTTCTCTTTCAAATAAATAAAATCTGTAAATAAAAAATAAAAGAGGGCCAAGCTTTTAGCATAAGACAGAGAAATTGGTCTGAAGCATTCTCTTTCAGAGATCTTTAAATAGTACCTCATTTCTCTGTAGAGATTGTGGTGGTTAATTTTGTGTGTCAACCTGATTGGTCTAAGTGATGCCCAGATAGCTGGCAAAATATTATTTCTGGGTGTGCCCACAAGGGTCTGGACTGAGTGAAAAAGATTGCCTTTACCAATGTGAGTGGGCATTATCCAAGCTGTTGAGGGCCTGAGTAGAACAAAAAGGCAGAGGAAGGGTAAATTTGTTCACTTGCTGGAGTGGAACAAAAAAGGCAGAGGGACGGTGAATTTGTGCTCTTGCTTGAACTGGGACACCTATCTTCTCCTGCCCTTAGAAATTCGTGCACCAGGTTCTTAGGCTTTTGAATTTGCACTATAACTACAACAATACTTTCCTGGGCCTCCGGCTTGCAGGGGGCAGATCATGGGCTTCTCAGCCTCCATAATCATTTGAGCTAATCCTTCATAATAAACTTCTTTCTATATATATCTATATATATATACTATTGGTTCTGCTTCTCTGGAGAAACTGGATGAATACAGACATATAGGAAACCCACTGTTTGTTTCAATTCAAATGGTCCTATTTATTCCTATGGAAAAATGGAGTTGTACATTGTACACTTCTATCCTTTGTATAGGTTTGTATGTATGTATATCCGTATCTAATTTCTTATTTCCATTATGTTGTCATTTTATCCTTTTAATGTGTCCTTTAATTTTTTTTAAAGATTTTATTTATTTATTTGACAGAGAGAGACACAGCGAGAGAGGGAACACAAGCAGAGTGGTGGGAGAGGGAGAAGCAGGCTTCCTGCTGAGCAGGGAGCCTGTTGCGGGACTCGATCTCAGGACCCTGGGATCATGACCTGAGCTGAAGGCAGACGCTTAATGACTGAGCCACCCAGGCACCCCTAATGTGTCCTTTAATTCTTATTTTACTTTTTAATTAGCAAAGCCTACGGTGGGCAACATTGTTGAATATAGTTTTCTATACTATGTGGGTAACTATGGTGCTGTGTCCAGATGTGTAAAATACATTAAATCTGGGGGTTCTAAGTTCTCCTCATGATAAATGATAAATCACCCAGTTGAAAATAGAAGATCTAAGTCAAACAGAGAAAGACATGTATCATATGATCTCACTGATATGAGGAATTCTTAATCTCAGGAAACAAACTGAGGGTTGCTGGAGTGGGGCGTGGGATGGGAGGGATGGGGTGACTGGGTGATAGACACTGGGGAGGGTATGTGCTCTAGTAAATGCTGTGAATTGTGCAAGACTGTTGAATCCCAGATCTGTACCTCTGAAACAAATAATGCAATATATGTTAAGAGAAAAAAAAAAAAGAAGAAGGTAGCAGGAGGGGAAGAATGAAGGG
The DNA here is from genome assembly GCF_011800145.1 of Mirounga leonina. Taxonomy (NCBI): domain Eukaryota; kingdom Metazoa; phylum Chordata; class Mammalia; order Carnivora; family Phocidae; genus Mirounga; species Mirounga leonina. The sequence goes on along the minus strand of NW_023270807.1, from coordinate 57,888,466 downwards.
GGGGAAATCGGAGGGGTAGACAAACCATGAGAAGATGGACTCTGAAAAACGGACTGAGGGTTCTAGAGGGGAGGGGGGTGGGAGGTTGGGTTGGCCTGGTGATGGGTATTGAGGAGGGCACGTTCTGCATGGAGCACTGGGTGTTATGCACAAACAATGAATCATGGAACACTACATCTAAATCTAATGATGTAATGTATGGGGATTAACATAACAATAAAAAAATAAAAAAAAGAAAATAGAAGATCTTAGGTTATTTCATTACAAGTAGATATGAAGGTTAAATAAAGTTATTTCTAGGTTTCTACTTCTACAACAAAAGAGCAGAGGCTTGAACTTCTCTTCCTAGTTGTTCTCCACAGCTCTTTCCTTACACTTCACTTATAACTAAAGAATGTATTATTTCAAGTAAGCCAGATCTGGGTTCAAATTCTGACTTTATCACTTGTTCTGGCACTTGTGTGACAACCCTCTAATTTCTCAACTCTTCATTAGATGGGAATAATAATACTACCTTTCATGAGTGAGAAGGAATCCATAGAGGTTGGGTATATCAGTAAGGCTTCATGGAGTTAATGACATTTAAAATTCCTTTATTCATAGGTAGGTTATCAACAAATGGGATGAAGAATGTAGCGTTTGAAGCAGAACACTGCTCTCAGCAAAGGAACAGAGGTAAGAAATTACAGGGTGTATTTGACAGCTATACCAGTTTGTACATGGAGTGAGAAAAAATTTTTAAGATTAATTTATTTACTTATTTTTGAGAGAGGGGGTGGTGAGAGCAGAGGGAGGGGCAGAGAGAGAGAGAGAAAGAGAGGGAGAGAGAGAACCTCAAGCAGACTCCACGCTGAGCACAGAGACTGAGGTGGGGCTTGATCCCAGATCATGACCGGAGCTAAAATCAAGCCAGACGCTTAACCAACTGAGCCACCAGGCGCCCCTGGAGTGGGAAATTTTAGGAGAGATGTGAGAGATAAAACTATAGGAGGGCTCTAAATGATAAGACACAGAATTTGGATTTATATAATTACAAATGGGGATAAACAAATGTTCTTGCCCAAGACAAGGATTGATCAGAATTATACTTAAAGAAAAATATTCTGGTAATAATGAAAGGAATACCTGGAGCTTGAAAAAACAATTACCAAAATCAGAGTGTGGCAATTAGGAGTTTAACATAAAGCAGAACATCAAATGTAAGACACCATCAGTTGTAAGATGCATCATTAGTCTATTTGCTAAAATCAAAGAACAGAAAGGACTGCTAATTAAACTATGACACAATCCTAATACATCACTGATTGTAGGACATATTCCAGTTTCAGAAATGTTACCATTTGAACAAATATGTATTTTAGAATTGATGAAATATGGTATAATGGTTGTAATGAAAAGGAAGAAGTGATTAAAAGTTTTGACAGAATCTGGTAACCAAATTACCAAAAATAGAGTGGGAATAGGAGGAATCAAACGTGGAATTGAGATTCTTAGCTTTATTTCTTAATGTTAGTATCAAAAAATTGGAATGATGTCATTGTGGTACCACTAGAACTTCTGGGATGTTGTCGATCAAAGGGTTGGAATGTGAAACAGAACTTGTAGGCATGGTTGCTATTTGAGAGTGATATTTGAAAATCACATACTTAGGAATCATCATTGAAGTCATGGGAATATGTGAGCTCACTAAAGCACAAAGAATATAGAAAGAATGGAACTAAGAACAGAAAGATACATTTTTGCAGGAGAAAAAAAGAACAAAGAAAATATAAAGAAAAAGAATTAAAGAATAGAAAAACAGTCATTCTAGGATAGGAAACCCAAGTTAGGGAAGAAAAACATTTCCAGAAGAATATGTGTTGGTCATTAGTGTTAGTGGCTGTAGAGTGGTTAGGATGAAGGAAGCCAACTACTGGAAACAAAAAACACGGTTCTGTTTCAAACAAAGTTAATTAGTGAAGTTAGGATTTTACGTGCTGAAAAATAGTCTCAAAAAACATGCTGAACAGATTTTATGTTCTTTTCTTTTTTGAGAACTTCCCAGCATTTAAGAGGGACACATTTTGTTTTAAAAGCTAGTATATAGGTGTTTAGAATCTGCCCCACATTTTTAAAAGCTAATGCATGCAATTTACCAGTAATCTTAACCAAATCTGAAGCATAGCTGTCATAATAACTTCCCTACTTCCCAGTACTGCAGATGGTCATTAGAACTTTCAAAGAGAAAAAATAAATGTATCATCCAGAAATATAAAAACAGAGAACAAAACATTTCTCCAAATGAATAAATATTAATATTACTCATATTACAAATACTTTCTAACAGAGGATAAGGATATATGGCAAATATTCTTTCAGAGCCATAAGCTCTACCTCATCACACCTTCTCACAGGGAGCATATTTTCACTAGGAGAAAGCCCCTCATCTTGTGCCCAGCTCCTTACTCATCCCCAATACAACCTATTATGTCACATGAAGGAAGATTGGAATTTCTGGGTCCCCACATGCATGGACCTCTCTTCCTCCATGCCAGTTTATTGTTTGTTTTTGCTTGTTTGTTTGTTTTACAGCTTGTGTTGTATTTTTCAGTGAGAAGAATAACCCAGCATCCCAAATCATCTATTGCTGGACATCATGGCCTCTGAGGACATTGTAAAACTAAACACATTTCTAGGACCATGCCTGAGAAAAGGGAAGGGAGATAAGAAGAAACAAATCACTGTATTCAACTACTTCCACTCTAAACATTTATATGCTAGCAAAATCATAGTAAAATAAGCAACAAGGAAAGCCTTGATGTAGAAAATGTAGGCTCAAAAAGTAGGGACAGAAACTAATATTTATTAAGCATTTAAATATGAGCCAAATCCTCTGTTAAGTGTTTTAGAGGTATTCTTCTATTTTATTCTGAAAACTACACTATGAGATGTATCTTATTGGTCCCATTTTCCAGGTTCTGATACTGAAGATGCAAGAGATTATTTGTCTACTTTGTGACAAATCAGGATTCAAATTCAGGTCTCACTCCAAAATTCGTGACTTTTCCACAACACAGTGTTACCTGCTTGAATAATGGGTGCAAGTGAGGACTGACACTCAAAGCCGGGTTTGGAGCATATTAATAATTAGCTTTTCTGAGTTGATTGTGTATAGAGGGCTCAGTCTTCTTTTTTTGCCATCAACTTAAACAAATATCACCTTCTCATCATGTGCTTCTATGTCAGTGCTCACCTGTTTGCAGTAGGGAGACACCAAAGTAGCCAACCTAGGATTTAAACCTAGTCCACACAAAAAGATTTTATTTATTTATTTATCAGAGAGAGAGAGAGCACAGCAGGGGGAGCGGCAGGCAGAGGGAGAAGCAGGCTCCCCGCTGAGCAGGGAGCCCGATGCGGGACTCGATCTCAGGACCCTGGGACCATGACCTGAGCTGAGCTGAAGACAGACGCTTAACCGACTGAGCCACCCAGGTATCCCCCAGTCCACACTTTTAAATACTATAAGCTGTTTCTATTAGTTAGATAAAAGTGGTTTATTGTTAGCTATTTCTATTTGCATATAAATAATAGCCTAAAATCTTTTCAAATTATATTTTTAGTGGGACAAATGTGCCCCAGCACACAATATTTCTTACAAGAAATCTTCTACTTTTTCTATTCTATATGCTGCACATTAACTTTTGACAAAGAACTGTTAAAATACAGCTATCGTATCTCGGGCGCCTGGGTGGCTCAGTCGTTAAGCGTCTGCCTTCGGCTCAGGTCATGATCCCAGGGTCCTGGGATCGAGTCCCACATAGGGCTCCCTGCTCGGCAGGAAGCCTGCTTCTCCCTCTCCCACTCCCCCTGCTTGTGTTCCTGCTCTCGCTATTTCTCTCTCTGTCAAATAAATAAATAAAATCTTTAAAAAAATAAATAAATAAAATAAAATACAGCTATCGTATCTCAAATGCCCACCAAAAATAACTAATATGGGAAAGTGGGCCCCTAATCTGTGACACAAAGGTAGCAATATCTACCTCCTAATATTGTTGCGAATATTAAAGATGATTTATTCATTCAAAAATGATTTGTTGAGTACCTGCTATGTGCCAAGAATAGTTCTCGTTAGGTAAATCGTCCAGCAACAAGCATGGCACATAACCGGTGGTGAGTGAATAAGGGCGTAGTCCTCACCTCATAGGATCCCGAGAGAATAGACATGCAGCTATAAAAGGGACTGCTCCTGACTTCTGAGAAGTGTCCTTTCTTCTTTGCCCCCTGGCAGCACAGTGATCACTGAAGGCAACTGTTATTTCCTCAGCAGAGGCACTGCCCTGTTTCCTTCCCCACAGCTACTTACCTGGATGACACAGTGCTGTATAAAGGACCAGTGATGGCCCCCGCATAATGGCTTTTATGCTGTTTACTTCTTCACAGCAGGTTAGGATTTTTATGCCAAAGCCGGCCAAACTTAAGTTCTTACACCTGCAGTGGCTTTAAATATAACCCAAACAAGCTTATTTTTAGCCATTTAGAGCCTGCCTGCTTTGCTTACCCCGTGAAACTGTACCCAACATCTGCTAATCATAGATAAGTCAAACTAAGTATGCACAAACAACAACAAAATAACACTCTTAAGAAACTAGAAAGTTGCTGTTCACGGGGTATGAAGTTTCAATTTTACAAGATGAAAAGGTTTTAGGGTATTATTTACATGCAAATAGAAATACTTAATAACAAACTATGTTTATCTAGTTTATAGAAGTAGTGTTTTATATTGTATTTGAAAGTGTGAACTGGGTTTAAATCCCAGGTGGGCACTTAGTAACTAAGGACCTGGCCAAGTTACTTACCTTCTCTAGGCCTCAGTGTTTTGATTTGTGAAATAGAGAGGATAACATTTAGGATAACCCATATAAAATTGCTGATATTTGACAGTTTTTGATCCAGAAAGAGGGCAATTTCATATGGTTTCATCCAAAAACTAACTCTAATATGTATGCCAAGGGGATTATAGAAATAGTATGTGGAGAGCATCTAGCACACTTCCTGGAATATATTCAAACCACAGTAATGGTCTCTCATATTTCCCCTCAATTCTCCATGGATAATGCTGACCTTTACATATAATCTGGTCTTAATTTTCTGTGTTAGAGAAGATAGCCAGGGGATGGAAAACCAAATACTGCAAGTGATAATCATAATCTCTAAGAGCTAAATTGGACCTTAGGTGTGAATTACGCCAGCCTACTAATTTTTTAGGTGAGGAATATGAAGTTGGCCACTAATGGAGAACCCCTTCACCATCCTAGGTTAGGATCATGATCTATAAACCCCCAATTTTTCTTATAGAACCAGTCCATCTGGATGTCACAGAGTAGCTCTCAACTTAAAATTTAAATGCCAAAACATGTAAGAGGGACTTTTGGTGATCATTTTAAAGTTTAAAATATAATTTCACATCATTGGCAGTTTAGACCAATACGAATATGCTAAACATTACAAACTGCAATCATTTCACAAGGTTTAAGTCACCAACAACATTTATTAAAACAGAAAAAAATCCCTAAAAGAGAGCTAAGACATTAAATTAGCTCCAGTTAAACAATATAGGTCTTAATACATTGTCCATGCTACTTCCTCTAAATTTCTTCCCCTTATGTCAACTATTCATATACCTTTAGGGCTTCCTGGGTTTACTTAGTCCATGCAAACTTTAACATAATAATATAATATTATTCACAGAATCTTTAAAAAGTACAGGCCACCCTCTCTCATTGTAGGCATGCTACTGGTTTACACACTGCTTTGGTGTATACACAGGCTATATCCAAAATAAGAATACCAGCTGCAGGAAATAGCAGAGTGTCATGACCACTTCAGTTAAGAAGTATAGTCATTTGTTAGCTTAATCAAAACTCTAGGCTTTGATTCAGAAAAGTGTTGACTGAAATTCAGCCTCAACTAGACTCCAAATTGGCAAAAAAGCAAACATGTTTATACATGGTCAGTAATGGCAGACAGCCTTGGAAAAAATGGGGTTGAAAAACAAGGAACTATTTTCTGGGTATGGAATGTAAGCATACCATAATCCGTTTTTCCTCTGCTTATACCCATCCATGGTATTATTATATAGCCTATGGAATTCAAATTGCACTGCAATCTGTTTTTTGCTAATGTACTGTGCCAAGTAGGCTAACAGCTCAGAAACATAAAACTACAACTACAGCCCATTTTTAATAAAGAGTAAGTCATTGGCTAGGTTTTTATCTGGAGTAGTAGGGTTGGTGTTCATAGACAAGGGGACAAGTTAAATGGAACAAATTAAGAGAGAAAAAGAAAAAAAACAAAGGATTGCCTCAGAGATGACTGAACAAGGCCACCAAAGATTCAGGAGCATAGCACTACTCTGTCATTTATTTTCCTACAGTATATTCCAAGGTTGTTCCTAAGCAAACCTAGCAGTACTCATTTTTGCATCCACTACACTGCACTCACTGCCTAGCCTAGCGGGGGATCAGTTCATTTTTTTCTGATTAAATTTACAAGAATCACGCAAAAACAATTGCACTGTGAGTTTCTCCTCTGATACCCCAGTCAACCAAATGTTAAAGTGGCGTATGGCACGAAAGCAAGCTGCAGATGGCCCAACAGCAGCCGTGCACATCTGGCACAAGGCTGTCTGAGTTTGTATTTGCCAACTCGCCAGATGACTCTTTCTGGAGAAAAGCCCAATAAGAAAAATTCACTCATCTTCCTTCTTCTACGGGCTCAGTGCTTTAGCTGCTCTTCTTAGCCTCATCTGTATATCCCAAACAATCACAGATTCTCAGCCCTTCTAAAAGAGAAAGAGTGAGAGAAAACAAAACAAAACCAAAACAAAACCAAAAACAACACAACCAACAACTCTAATTCAGTTTGATTATAAATGGTACCCAGGTTTTCTGATTTTACAACCTCTGTGTAACCACTTCAGAGCTTTATCTTTGGGAGCTAGTTAGATAGCCTATAAAATGGAAGAACATTTGGTGCAAATGATTATGCAGTGGGAAGAATACATTGATAGAAATTCAGGAATATCAATCTCCCTCCAAAAGATTTGCAGCTAGATATTGGAATCAAGCTGTCAAGATATTTTCAATCTAACCCAATTTGACACCAGGGGTCCAACTGGAATAGAATATGAAGAAATCCCTCTTTTGCTACAAAAATTATTTTATATGGTAGGTAACATATGTTCTAGGGGAAGAGTGCATGCTCTCTTTAAGTATGAACTATCTGTATAAGATGTCTGCAGGAGTCATTTCTGCTAATCTCTTCACATTTCCAACTCTTTCAAATAATTTGCATTTACCTAAACATACCATGAGGTAGCCTGTTTTCCTATATTTGCATATGCTTTCCACTCTTTGAAATATTTTTCTTCTACTTTTTGACTTAATACCATCTTATTCATCAATCAAAATTCAAAATGTTACCATCTCTATAAAGATTTCTCCTCTTCCTCTTTTTCACCATCTCCCCAAAATACCTCCTTTGTGTTTGCATAGTGTTTTGAGCATGACTTTTTTTTTTTTTTAAATGCACTCTCCTAGTTTATCTCCTTGATTAGAGTGTTGGTTCGTGATGGCTGCCATAACAAAGTCTCACAGACTGGGTGGTTTAAACAACAAAAATTAATTTTCTTATAGTTCTGGAGGCCAAAAGTCAGAGATCAAGGTTTCAGCAGGGTTGATTTTAATGAGGTCCCTCTCTTTGCCTTTTAGATGGCCACCTTCTCCCTGTGTTTTCATATAGTTTTCTCTCCGTACATGTCAACATCCTAATTTTTCTTACAAGTACACCAATCATATTGGATTCGGGCCCACCCTAATTACCTCATTTTAATTTAATTAACTCTTTAAAGACCCTCTCCCCAAATATAGTCACATTCTAAGGTTAGGACTTCAACATAGGAATTTAGGGGAGACACAATTCAGCACACAACAACTAGGTTATGAATACTTTGAGAGTAAGATTGTTTTAGTTACTTATACATTTCCAGTTTCTAGCACAACCTCCATTGCATACCTTGGGCGCAAGATTTCAAATAATTTCTTCTAGGAACAATGGAAGAAGTGGAACTGGAAGGTAGGTCCAAATCCATAGGGAAGATAGGTCTTAGGGAGGACAAGTGAATAGCAGTAATGCACAAGATTCAATTAATGACCTAGGGGGCCTATTCACTCATGCTGTTATCTGGGCAAAGGGCAATCATAAAAGGTACATGTGAAGAAGTTGTTGTCACTGGGGATAGGGTGGGTTCAGCCACAAGTATTGGGAAATCAGGAGACAAACTAGCAAATGCTGTTCCTGACAGAAAAGAAGAGTAAGTCAGGAATCCTAACACTGAAATGTAAGACTGTCATTGGTGCCAACTTTTTAGCACTTGGTGTCTGCATCAGTCAGCTATTACCATATGATGCTGTGTAACAAATCACTCAAAATTCATTGGCTTAAAACAACAATCATTTATTCTTACTCAGGTATCTGTGTAGGGGTTTGCTGACCGACTGTGGCTAAATTGGCTACTGTGGATATCTTTGCTTCAAATTTTTATTGTGTCTAGACTTATTACCTCGTTGTGGGAGGGATTAAGTCAGCTCTGTACATGTGGAGCTCAGGTTGTATAGGCAGCATTTATCCAGTGGAGGCTTTTCTCACAGTGATAGCAAAAGTACAAGAAGGCAAGCTCAATCGTTTCAAGATTTTGTTTGCATTTCTTTCAACATCCCATTGGCCCAAGCAAGTCACACAGTTGAGCACAAAGTCAAGATAGGGAGTTCTCTCTACCTTTAGTGGGGAAAACAACAATGTCACATGGAAAAAAACATAGATATGAGAGTGGTAAACAATCGGGGCCAAAATACAATCTACCATAAGCCCTTTGAGATCTTGAGGGTAACTTTACAGAAGAAAATGAAGAAGTTGACTCCCAGTCACTTTGTAGATTGTTTTACCTTTATCTAAATAACCCTCATTAAAAAAAAGAAAGAAGAAAAAACATAATTCCTCAAATAATATACAAAGAGATTTATAGTCATCAACACAGAATTATACAATCTCTCCTCAATTTTAGCTCCCTCCCAAAACAATACCCTGCATGTGGCTAAATCCTATTCCTCATATAGATCCCAGAATAGACATCCTGTCTATGTTGGATATGCTACTGTGTGCTCTCATAGCACTCTGAACTTTCCTGATCTTTGAAAATCTCCCGCTTGCTTCACTGCAGAAACAACCAGGTCTGTGTCTGGATTGTTAAGTGCTATGACCTGAACATCTAACAGTACCTGGCACATAGCATGTACCAAGTACATTTGTGTTGAATGAGAAGGAATGATGTCCTTGGCTTAGAGATAGGCTTCTCGGAGTTAAGGAGTTACTAATCCTGGAGGACCAAGGTGAAAAACTTGAAGCTGGATTCAGAAATTTTTATGAGAAAGAGTATTACTGTCTCTTACAAGGGCCCAAACTGAAGTCCTGCATCTCAGTCAAAAGGACTCCTAAAGGGTGGATCACAAGGCCTCTGGATACAAAGTGAACGCAGTGACTTTTAAGTTCACATTTTAAGTTCACATTTGGGCTCTTCTGGTCTACAGAATAATGCTTTTTTTTCATCATTATACTTCTTTACTATGGCATGTAAGTGTTCCTTTAGAATGAATTTTTGGATTTGGATTCTTGGGATCAGAACATATAGGTTAAACTCACTTTGGGGAGGTCAGGAGAATGTCTGAAACTGAATTGAGGTATCTTGTTAATAACAGAAATCCTTCTGGCACTAGGGGCTAACTCAGATCTATGTCTGCCACTCGAGTGTAAACCCCAGATGATCTGTGTGCATGATGAACAGCAGAGGCAGCAGCCGGTTTCAAAGGTGCAGAGACTGAGGCATTGGGCCACTTGGGAGAGATCAATATGGATTCTGGAAAACTAGTAATGCTTCTAAATTTGTTACCTTTTAATATAGTAGGTTGTTGAAAAGCACTAAATAAAATAATGACGATCATATGTCAAAACAACAATGGTATTCCAGTTTTCACCCCCCCCAAAAAAATATTGTTAAAGGCTTGTTTAAAGATAATGCCCAGTTTGAGTTGCATCTGAGGAGACTAAGCAGCAATGTTACTTAGGCAACTGAATAGAAACCATCCAAACCTCTCACCACAGCTTTTCAGGGCCTCAGTGACCTGCCCTCTGGGACTTACCGGCCCCTTCTCATCCCAGAAACATTCATGTTCTCTATAGTCTAGAGACACCAGTATTGATTCTGATCCCCTGAAATTCAAATATACTAAACTCTCTCTTACCTCTCTGCTTTTATCTCTACCGTTTCTTCTACCTGGGATGTTTTCCTAAGATATCTTCCAGTGACATCTCCATCTCCTCATTCAGATTTCTGTCCAAATGCCACCTGCTGAGAAAGGCCTTCCCTGACCACACTATCTGGCACAGTCTCTCTATCGCAGCCACCCTTGGTTCCTGCACTGGATTTTTCTTCATAGTACCCATTGTTCTCTAAAATTATATTGTTTATTGATATATTTCTTGTTTGTTATAATATCCCCTACTAGAATAGAAGTCCCTTGAGAGCAGAGAGCCAGTAAATATCAATTGCATGAATATATGCCTGAATGAACAGAATGACGTAAGCAGACTCTGCAGTAACACTGACACTGAACTTGAGACTATTTGTAGAGGGTCCCATATCAGACAACTACCATACCTTGATATAGGATCGATCTCAAAGTTTAGAAGAATTAGTTAGAATGATTATTAATAAATATCGATCCACATATATAGAACATTTACACGGGCCAAGTACTATGTGAAGCACTTTATATACATTAACATTTAATCTTCAAATAAACCTATAAGTTAAGGTACCATTTTTACCTCTATTTTATAGGTAAAAAACACTGGTGGTTCCAATGGCGAACCTACTTGCTGAAGGACTTCTGGTAAGTAAAGAGCACAAAGATAGGATCCAGAGATATTTTACTTAAACCATAAGCCCAATACTGGGCTGCCTCACTGCCCACATGTAGCCCGTTTCGGTACTTTGCTTTTCTAGCAGTTATTCCACTAGTGGATGTATGTAATTACTTCATAGCTTTCCTTTTTGCTTCCTTCTCACTCCTCCTTTCCCTCATGCCACAGAGGACTTGCAATCTAGAATAAGTTATTTCTACTTTCTCCTTCTGTCCTGGGTCATTATGACCTTGAAGGCCCTTGGAGTTTCTGCAGATCTCTCCTTATGGGTCCCTAAATCCTTGCAACATGCATTTCCTTTTCTGTCTGTCTATTTTGGTTACTTCTTGGCAGTCATGCTTTCCTTGCCCATTACTCATCTTCTGCTGTCACCAACTATTGCATTTCATAGAACATTCTAACTAAATTTATAATCTCTTTAGTATATAAAACTAGATTGTCCATATACAAATTGAAAATTCCAATTTATTAGTGGATTTACTTTCTGTTTTGAGGACTTTAATATTCCCATCAGAGTTAGAGCAGTTCAAATAGAAAGAAACATCTCCCAGGTAACCTCCAAAGTTCTAATTTTCTGTTGATTCCTATACCTGGAATGTACTTGGACATTTCAAATTCCTAGAGTCTACATGCAACAAGCATGTCTGTGATTACAGGTTTGGGGCCCAAATAGTTTCTTCTTTTCAGTGTGTCCACAAAACCATAATGATGAGCATAAAAGTAACTAGCACACCAATTATCTAACCAGACATAGGGATTAGGCTTAGAGTCAACAGCTACAGTGGGAGGGGCATCTTGTAAAACAGCTGGGTCTAGTCAGAACTAGGCTATATTCCTAGGAATTATGAATCGTGGCCTTGGAAAAAGGTACCATGGAATAGTTGCTTTTTTTCCCCCTAAGATTTCACTTTTATTTATTTATTTGAGAGAGAGAGAGAGAGAGAGCACAAGAGAGTGCACAAGCAGAGCAAGGGGAAGGGGCAGAGGGAGAGGGAGAGAAAGAATCTTAAGCAGACTCCACTCAGGACAGAGAGGTGAGGCAGGGCTCGATTTCACGACCCTGAGATCATGACCTGAGCCGAAATCAAGAACCAGATGCTCAACTGACTGAGCCACCCAGGTGCCCCTCAAGAGTTCAGTTTCTAGTGCAGTGTTCTTTATACTGTTAGCATAGTATATGCAATAAAAATATATTGTTTGCCAGGTAATACAATTGAGATTCAGCTCCATGTTAGGGAGTTGTTTTAGCAATTGGTTCTTCATTGTGGGTTCTTCAGTGATAGAAGTTCAAATAAATACTAGCTCCAATCTATGTATTCTCGAATTTACAACTCTAAATGAGTGCCCATTCCTTTACTGGTGGTATATTTTCACATAGTTGTTTTTGCTTATTTTTTTTTATATGTGACTTGTTAAATATAAAGTAGCATGAAACTCAAAGTTAAATAAATAACAATCAAAAGGGCAAAGCAAAAACAGTCCACAACAGAACTTTGTAAGGAGATGGCTTAGTGGTAATTGAGACACGTGTTGGAGAACTGCTTCTGCAACCACTACCTCTGGAGACGTATCTATGTTCTAATCAGATTCGATCTTAATACAAAATGCCATAAACAGAATACCATGTGTAAGAAGGTCTAAGTTCATGACTTTGGAATTAATCCCATACTAAACCCATGCATCAAACTCCATGAACTTTAACTGAAATGGGGAAAGACAGAACCTGCCTGTAGGTAGATAATTTATGATGTAGTATGAAATAGAGGACTTTCTATACCTGAGCAACACAAAGGGCCAACTTGCCTGTCATCAGTTACTTTTATACAACAGTGGGGTCAGCCTCTGCCCCCAATTACTCACATGCAAGAACAGAACTGGTAGTGAGAAAATCAACAGATCCTCAGAGGTTGTAAAAGAAACCTGGACAGGGACTCAGCAGTTAACACTGGTCTCTATCCTCTGCCCTGCATACCAGGAAAGCTCTGCAACCTTAAGAAACTTGCAGTCAGACTTTCTAAAGTTCTGATCCTAATAGAAGGCTTTGAGTTTGGTTCTCCTTATAGTATGCAGGAGAATACCTTCTAGGGAGGAACTGCAGCCTACTTGGAGTGTCTCACACCTCTCTTTTTTTCCTTCACCGATGACTGAAGCAGGCCAGGAGTGTCTGAATACCAGAGAAGCTCCTGAATGAAGAAATTCTATGCAGAGGGGAAAAGTTTCACCCACCAGCTCAACAGGACTTAGCTTCTCCCTTTACATGGCACGTAGTCAACTCTACCAAAGTGAGTAAGACAAAAGTTAAATGGCCCGTTTTCTATCTGCGTTGTAAGGGCATGGACCTGGATCAGGAGATACTGCCCACGTCTCCTAACCTCTAAGTCAGTTGTTGCCCACAGCGCTCCAATATCTAGGGTGTCTCCTACTCCTCAATTCAACCAGAGAATCTCTGAACTTATTAGATTTACATAAATGGGATCCCATGTAAACTTTTATTAGAATAAAAGGTTATGTGGCTTAAGATTTTGAAAATCATTGTAGAAGTGGGAGCTCAGATTTTTACTCCTCACTTCCACACTTGCGTTCCTCTTGGAGAAATGGCCGAATGTAGTTCTAAGGAGACAATGAAGCCAGATTGTAGGAAAGTGCAGCTTGTAGTAAATGGAATTATACATTGAACTTGAATGAAACCACTCTTTTGGCGGGGGGTGCTTATTTCCGTTTTTCTCTCACGAGCTCTCCCTATTCACTTCGATTTAAAATGGAGTTGAGGAGGGTAAGAAGGAAGATGGGATAAGGGTACCTTCTACTGAAGAAGCCTTCTGGGACCAGGGTGGGGTTAAAGGCAGGAGACACAATTAGGGCAGTGCAACCCATGTGAGATGAAGTTCCCCTTGTCTCTTTCCCATTTTTTTTCTTCCTGATTTTAGAGTGGAAACTAAGGGCAAAATCATACGCATATTTAGTGGAAAGAGAAAAGGCTTTTTCTGCCTTTAGGCTGGGCCATTATGTAATGGAGGTAAAAGTGTTGATGAGGCTCACTTGTGATTTAGTCCAGCTTCATTGGATAAAAGATAAGATAGGTATTGGAGTTCAATGCTCTAGCTAGTGAAAATGTGAATGCACATTGCTGGGGTGTCTCCTGAGGATATAGCTCATGGGTGACAGGAGCTATGATAAGTTCAAGATCCAGATTGCAGTTTCACAACCCCAAGGATCTTTCCTTCTACGAAATAGGAATAATAGAGTGGTCTAAGAGGCAGAGATCAGGATTTTACAGAAGTGAATTACAATCTTTCTGAAATGCCCACAATGGGTAGAAAGCTCTCTAAGGGACAAACTTGAGAGGGTAGTCCCCAAGCAGATGTATTTTCAGGAAGGATAGATATCTAAATATGTTTTCTTGCCTTCAGCAATTTCTTCTGCACCTAGTAAAAGATTTAAATGCATCTGGCTGTGAAGCAAAGATAGAAAAGCCTGGAAGTCTGCAAAGATTGAAGACTATGGTCGACATCTACCATATCCAGACTTTAGGTTGGGCTTTAGGGAACTTGGTTTAGGAGAAGCAGAACCTGGCAGATATCACTGCCTTAGGCTATCCAGACCACCATAACAAAATACCAGAGACTGGATGGCATAAACAACAGAAATTTTTCTCACATTTCTGGAGGCTGGGAGTCTGAGATCAGTGTGCCAGCATGGTTGGGTTCTGCTGAGAGCTTTCATCCTGGCTTACAAACTGCCACCTTCTCATTGTGTCCTCACAAAGCAGGGCTGGGGGTGGGGGGGTGGGAGGGAGAGAAAAGAAGTAGGAGAGAGCTGTAGCTGCAGTAGGAGGAGGAGAAGGAGAGAGAGAGAGAACTCTCTCTGGTGTCTCTTCTTAGAGGGACACCAATTTTATCATGAGGATCCTGCCCTCGTGACCTCATCTAAACCTAAAGGTGTCCCAAGGGCCCCGTCTCCAAATACCATCATATTGGGACTTAGGGCTTCAACATACAAATTTGGGAGAGATACAGTTCAATCCACAGCAGAGGGTTTCTGAATATAATATTGTTCTGTATCTATAAGCACAAAAATACCAAATTTATTATGATGAAGCAGTAAGAAGGTCCTCAGGAACAGGATTTAACCTTTAAGAGATGCAGCATAATGCCGTGAAGTAAACATGGGTACTTGGAGCTAGATAGATTTGTCTTGAAATCCTATTCTGGCACTTGTAGTCTCTGTGACAGGAGAACTCTGGACCAGGGTAATACTAGTTCCTATTTAACAGAATTATTGTGAAGATTAGTGAAATAAAGTACACAACCTCTCACCCCATGGCAGGTACTTAGTTACTACTCATACGTGTTAATTCACCCTTTCTCCTTACATCAGTTAGAAATGTTTTAACACATTTCTTCGGAGCAAAAGGTTTCTCAGGAGCCTTCCAGGGAATCTCCTCTTAATGCTTCCTTGGTCAGTTAGTCACCCTCCCCGGAAAGGAGGCTGAAAAGCGGTATGCAGCAGCTCTCCACCTTCTGTACTGATGTGGTCTAGGAGAAGGGGATTCACAGTGGCTGACAGGTTAGCTCTCGGTGGTAGGCAAAGTTCGAATGTGCCCCCCCACCCGCCATTCTCGTATACAGCCTCTAGTATATAGAAACCTCTCGGTTATACTATCAAACTCTAATAGAGGTACTTCTAGGAAGGGATTTTTACAGAGGAAATTAAGGACCCAAGTAATCTGACTTTAAAAAAAGGAGATTATCTGGGTGGTCTTTGACCTAATCACATAGCCTCTTTAAAGAGGAGTCTAGATGTCAGCGATAAAGAAACCAAGGAGAATGCAATACACCTTTGCTTTTGGGATGATGGAGGAGGCCACGTGATAAGGAATGTGGCAACCTCTAGGACTTTAGAGTGGCCCCAGCTAACAGCAAGCAAGAAAGTGGAGACCTTAGGCTATAACCTCACAGGAAGTGAGTTCCGCCAGTAACAAGAATGAGTTTAGAAGATTGTTTTTCCCCCAGCGCCTCCAGGCAGGAACTCAATTCAGCTGCTGTCTTGATCTCAGCCTTGAGAGACTCTGAGCATAGCCACGCTGTGTTGGACTTCTGACCTACAGAACTAGAAGCTAATAAATGGGTGCTCGTTCCAAAGCCAGTAAGTGTTTGGTAATTTGTTACATGGTATTAAAAGACAGATACACCATCCAACACTGCCCACCACATCCCCAGATTTTACTATTAAAGTATTCTTATAAAACATATAACAAGTTATATTTATTTAATCAATGTACTTTAGGAAAATAGTGTGTGGTGGGGAGGTGAGAAATACTTTGAGGAAAAAGATTTATTTAAGTCAGCATGATGAAAAGAGACAGAAGTAAGCTGTAGTGACTTTTGACTGAAGTCTCTATATTGGAACAATTCGAGCCTTAAACTTGAAAATTAGGTATTTAGCAAGTAAATTAAATTTTCCTAGTAATAAAGAAGTTTTAAAACTTAATCCAAAGGATGGCATTGTTTTCTAAAGCAATGACACCATCATTTGTCCCAAGAGACACTTGGACATTAAACAAAGATATGAACTTGGCCATTCTGGCTTCACTAAAAAGGCCTGCTCCATGCCTGCAACTTGAGAGGCACTTTTATTAATCACATTTGCCTAGATTTTGAATAAAAAAGAGCTTCAAAAGTCATAACTGATTACGGATACATCTCCCTCCTGATATTATATCTATGCAAATTAAAATATTGAGTGAGAAAAGTAGTTGAAAAGTTACCAAGATAAACATGCAGTACCTATATCTATGTCAGATAAGTTGATCACCATGGGAGCCTTCGACATTCAGAAATGGAAAATCACACCTTGATTCCATAGCATCAGCATCAACGAGAACACTGACCCCATAACACCTGGGCAGGTGAGAGTTTAGTAAGCTTTCCCTTTCACTGAAAAGAAAGAAAAAAAGCCAGATGTGTCCACCACCCAAACCCTGGCATCTTACAGAAGACTTGGTCATTTGTTAGAATGACATCCAGATACTTTGAGGAGAGTGTGAAGCATAAATATCATCCAGCACATTAGGATTCTGGAAGAGAAAAGTAAAAATCACCCTGTCATTTGGTGGAACTGAAGGCTAGAAAAATTAGACTTCCTCATGATTAATGATAGTACCTTCAGCTTCCACTCTGTCACCTACTTCTATGGAATCTGGGTTTACACCGTGGGCAGGAAGAAGCAGTTAAAGCATGCATCAAGGCAAAAACAGAACCAGCTTTTAAAGAAAGATTGCTTTAACTCTTCAAGGAACCTCCCCTTTCACATACATCATGTCTCTTTCTGTGGCTGGCTCAGATCAGCGAATATAATTAGACTGAATCTCTGGTGGCAGGGCAGGTGGCAGCTGAATGGCTAGAAAATTACACACTTCGCCTCTACACTGCCAGAAGCTCCCATTTTCCTGTTTCTGACTTTGTTCTTTGAAAAAAACAAAAGTTTTCTTCAAAAAACAAATTTAAGTAGAGCTGCATTCAAAATCACTATGAAATAGCCAATATTGTGGGAAGGCAGTCCACAAATATAAAGTCTTGTTGAATATGATCAGTGACTTAATAAAATGTAATGTTAATACCAACCAGGCAGAGTAAGGAAGAAAAGTAGTGATATCAATTATACATGAATTATTTCAAGTTCATTTAAAAGTCTAATCACACTTCTTCCTCGTATGAGTTGAAGTTAAGATCTTGATTTTTAGACCCTTAAGTAAGCCTGTTTATTTTCATCTTGGGGAACTTTAAGAATTAGCTAAAATTATGTATCCTCTCCAGAAGAAAAATGCATGCCCACATATGGTATATAGTACCAGGACCTAGAGAATTTTGGAAACATTGGTTTCAAATCTTTCTCAATTAGACTTATATTCATTATAGATTAATAGATTTTAGAAATCCAAAAATATGGGAAAGATATAAATATGAAAGAACAATCCCTTCCTTCAAGAAGCATATATCCCAAGGTGGACAGACGTTTAAATGTGACAGTTCTTTTCTCAGAAGTAGAATCTAAGGTTGTTGAAGGAGGGCTATGAGATAAATTAAGGAAGGGCTTCTTTTTAAAGCAAGCTTTAAATTTCAAAAGTGATGAGAGACCAGGAAATTACTTAAGCAAAGGGTTAGATAAGGCTTTGTTAAATGAGGCAAGCAAACAGAGAGGATGGGTATTTGGATGGAGTCAGGGGAAAGAACAAAGCATATATAAAGATATACAAAAGGGCACTAAAAGGGTACTCTGAAACCAGGAAAGGAATTTGTTGCAAAGAGCAACAGATGGGCATGTGAAAACTATAAAGGGTGAGGATCATTTTCAAAGTGTTGTCCAAAGAAAAAAGCAGAGGAGTTAGAAGAAATGAAGTTGATGGAAAGAAACTTTATGACTTGACTTAACAAAATTAAGAAACACAAGGCATGGAATTCAAAAGTACCATGACAAAGCTTAAAAATAGCAAGAAATAAGTGTCAGAGGCCTGAGGGTATGATGGATTAATAGCTGTTGCCGTGATGGTTTTTACAACTACAGTCATTATACTTCTTGACTCATGGATGCAAGACTGTGGTCCAGACATGACCCAGGGGTTGAAGGATGGGGGTTGGAGGGTCCCTTTACTGTTCCTGCTTACCTGGAAGGCTTACTTTTCAACAGAACACTTTCAGGGATTTCTGGAAAATCTGTGTTGCAATAGATATTCCCTAACATCCATGAGATAGACTCAGGTCTCTCAATTCTTTCCCAGACAAGGATCCAGGCACTACACCAAGGGAAGGATTCTTGTCTCTGAAACTCTTAACTTCTCCTCTTAATCTACTGGTTATCTCTGGTTGAAGTTAGTTTCAGTGGTCTATGATCTCTCCCAAACCCATGTCTTCAGCTCTGTCTTCCTCCCAAACTCTCGCCCTGTATTTGCAATTACTTCTGTTTGCCTATAAGAAGTCAAGATTCTTCATCAGCATAGCAAAGATCTTTTAGAATCCCCTGATGATTTCTCCAGCCTCATCACCTTCACCTCTGGCTCTGGATTCCACTTACAGCCAAACTCAACTTCCCCAAACACATGTGTGCTCCTTTGGCCTGACCAGGAAAATTCTACCCACTTTTCACAAAACCTCAAATATTACTTCTCAGAAGTCCCTTCCCTCCCTATACATAGCTACTTATTTGCCCCTCCCATGATACCTTGAGGGCCTGGAGACATATATGGTGATATTCTCATCTCTGGTTCTAGTACAGTGTCTGCTATATCTTGTTTCTAAATAAATGCATTTCAGAACTTACTACAAATGCTGTGGCTTTACATTGTTGTTTCAACATACAGTTGTCCGTAAATACACTGAATATTTTTCTCCAATAAACAGGGCATATCTATACCACTGGGGAAAAAAAAGAGTTAGAATATAATAGGAAAGAATATTTTGCCAGGTGCTTAGAAGTAGCTAGGCGAGGAATTAAATGCACGCATATAGCTTTGCCATATTATTTTCAGGGCCAGATATCCAAATGTAAGAGTTTGGATATAGCATAATACAAATACAAATACAAATCTGTATGTAATCAAATGGTTGATTATCACAGGCATTAAAGAACATGGGGAAAATAAGAACCACCGGGATTTTCTTCCAATAATTAAACTAAGAAAGCAAACAACAGATATAAAGACAAACTCTTTGGCCAGCAAGAATTGACGATATAACTAAGAACATGTCATTCAAAGGAAAGATTGTGTTGCTATTAAAAACATCAACAACAAAAACAGAAACAAAAAACTGTCACAGAGGCAAACACCCACAAGGATAATATAGACATTACCTAGGAGAGAAGATACCTTTTCCAGGCAGGCATAGGCATAAACCTGATCTGGTTGAAATATTTCTGTTATATGGCTGGATACAGTAAGCTATCAAAGATGGCTGCTATTACACATCGAGCACATTTAACTAAGACACCTCATTCTAATTATATCATCACTAATCCCAAGTAGTTTGTCTACAGAGAGAGAGGGGCAGGTCAAGCAAAGAGAAATACCTGACCTTTTTCTGATAGTTACGTTTCTCATTATAAATTAATAAACTGCCTTCTTGTTTTATATGAAATCTGTTTGCATGATTCAACATGCCAGCATCTTATCACTCCGGAATACAGATGCGATTAGATTTCTGACTTTAGAAAGCTGAGCGCCAGATACACCAGTCATCCCTATGACATACCCTTTATAATTAAATGCTTTCTCTCAACACAAATTTTCCCAATACAAAGAGGGAAATATAGAACAATTGGTATCAATCTTAAGAAAACACCCTCCCAGAAAATTATGGTAATTGAGATAAGTAAAAGGGAAAAACAAACAAAAACAAAAAACTTGTCACAAAGGCCAAAAGATCCATCTAAAATGAAGAACTAGAATGGAGGGGAAAAATTATACATCTGGATCCCGAAGTGTGATTTCAAAGAGGAAAAAGAAAGAAAGGCAATGATGAACTCCAGAAGGATAAGTAATGAGATCATACACTTAGAATTGGTAATAAGGATGTGATTTTAATGAACCAGAAACTAGACTGCTGAGAGTCAAGGAGAAAGCAAGAGGAAGAAAAGTAAAGGCAATAATACAAATCTTGTACTGCACAAGGAAAAGTGACACAGTAAGATTTACACCTACACAAATCTGGGAGCTCTGGAGTTTTGCTCTCAGACCTACAGCAAACTGTTCTGCTCATGGGACTGCAGAAGGGTCTGGCAGCAGGAGATTTCAGAAAGGCAGTCGCTAAGATGATGGTGATCAATGCTGATTACATAAAATAAAAATGAAAGTGGCTCTGCAATCCATGCTTCTCATATCCAACCAGCCCCAAGAGGGAAAGATCTAAGTTCAGGTGGCAATACAGAAGACATCACATCCATTGTAGATGCCAACATTAGGCTCCTGCTGCTTTACAACAAATTCAAGACCACTGTTGCCCTTTCTGTCCTCAAGTACAGATTTTGCCACCAATTTACAGGAAACTGAAGGGAAGCGCTCAAGCCCAGTTTTATAAAGTCAAGAAGCTTTTATTTTACTGTAAATACACGTGAACTCCTCTGACATAGAGCGATAAATCTTCATTATTTTTGAAATGGAAACTTGAAGAAGAGAGGATCAGTAACACGTAATTGTCAAACCTAATCTAAACCACTGCCTTTTATCAGGACTTACCTAGCTTTCAGTGCTTAGAATGCTTTATATTTAGATTTGAACCTAGAACAGGACAAGCCCAAGCAGTTATTTGTTCTCTGAAATGGTCTCCTAGAGCAAGTAGTTCATGTTCAGTAGCTGAAAATTTCTAAAGTTAAACTGAAAATTGTATACAGGGCTATTGAGAAGGTCATTCATCACTGGCACAAGACCAGGCCACCAAATGGCTCTTTCCATCTTTTCTTTCTACGTGGAGAGTAAAAATTCTAAGACCTTTCAACTCTCCTGGGATCAGACAAACAGGAACAGTAAGCTTTCTCATCATTGATGAAATTGCCCTTAGAGCAGGGCTCTCTGTTCTAACACATTATAGCAACCGAGCAAAGCTTAAGCTTTGGAGCAAATTGTGTGATACTGAGGAGGATCAGTGTTTTTCTCTAGTTCTGCAGGGAGCTGGAGTGATGAGAAAGGAAGAGCACGAAATGTATAACAAATACGTTGTATTTATTTGAATTCTCACAAATATTAATAAATGGCTCATGTAATATTAAAAATGTATGTATAAAAAAATTGGAAACAATATTCCCAAGCATCATTTATATACATAATTATTTCTTCCTGCAGATTATGGATCACTTTTAGACTTCCATGGCTCTTTCTATGGTAAAAATCACATACGCACACTCATACATAGACATACATACACATAAACTGACACTCCTCACTATACTCCAAAGAACTTCACAGGCTTCATAGATCCTTTGAAGCAAAAACCACTGTGTTTATCCTGACCCACCCCAAACCCCTCCCATGATAAAATTTTGTTCTCTGTTCCCATTATGTGCGGAACTTCCTCTGTTCTCATTATGTGCCAGCCCATCAAGGGCTTACAAAACCTAATGCAACTGTAGTTTGCAGAGGTCAAAACTCTAAGAATTTTGCAAATTTATGAAAAAAAAAATTTGTGTAGTGAAACCTAATGGTATACCAAATGAGATACCACTTCACAGCTAAAATTGAAAATACTAATAATACAAAATGTTAGTAAGGGTGTGGAACAACTGGAACTCTCCTACATTGCTTGTGGGATTGTAAATACTACAACAACTTTAGAAAACTTTTAGTCAGTTTCCTATGTTAAACAGACCCTCCCACGATGACCCAATTTAAATTCCTTGCTTGATATTTACTCCAGAGGAATAAAACTATATGTCCACACAAAGACTTGTTTTAGAAATGTCCATAATAGCTTTATTTTCAATATCCAAAAAGAAGAAAACAACCCCGAAATTCATCATTTGGAGAATGGATAAACTAAACATGCTATGGTCACAAAATGAAATATTACTCAGCAATAAAAATAACAACATGGATCTCTAAAAAACTACACTGGGTAAAATGTCAGATACAAAAGAATGCATCTCATGTAATTACCTTTATATGAAGAACAGAATAATCCATGGATAAAAATCAGGACAGTGGTTATTTCTGAGGAAGTAGAATGAATGTAAAGGGATCCAATGGAACTTTCTGAAGTATTGGAAATGTTTTAGATCTTGAGTGGGGTATGGGTTGAATGAGTGCATTCATCTTTCAAAATTCATCAAGGGTTAGGTTTAAGATCTGTTCATTTCAGTGTGTATAGATTACATGTCAATTTAAAAACTTAAAAAAACCTTTAAGAAAAGGATAGACATGGAGTTTATCTCCAAAGTAAGAGAAATAGCAGGAAATAGGAAGGGCCAAGTGAAACCAGAAGGAAAGTTCCAGAATGAGGATAGCTAGGGATCCTACTACAGGGAATGTTCTCCGGACAAATATAGTCATAAATCATAGAATCTGCATGTCGAACTCCACCACACATATCAACCAGCCATTACCTCTTTAGGCATAATATTTCCTAGCACTTGCCTCTCTGGAATTTAATTCCTGAATCTTTTTTTCTGCCCTATAATAGTCACAGATTATAACAAGTCCTTTCTCAATGTGATAGCATTTAAACTATTTACTGAGAGTTATCATGCCTCCAGACTTTAGTCTTTCATCCAAGCTAAACAGTGCTGGTTTCTTACTTCAGTTCATCTGTACCCAACATGAAATTGGAGGTCCTCCTCCACACCGATTGCTCTCTTCTTAACAGATCTTCATTTGTTAATGGGCTGTGCTTTTATTAATCCATCAAAGTTTACATTAGCATTTTAAAACTTTTTTATTTAAATTCAGTCAGTTAACATACAGTGCAATATTGGTTTCTGGAGTAGAATTCAGTGATTCATCACTTACATACAACACCCAGTGCTCATCACAACCAGTGCCCTTCTTAATACTCACCACCCATCTAGCCCATCCCCCCACGCACATCCATCCGTTAACCCTCAGTTTGTTCCCTATTCTTAAGATTCTCTTATGGTTTGCTTCCCTCTCTCCTTTTTTGTTTTTGTTTTTCTTCCCCTCCCATATATTCATCTGTTTTGTTTCTTAAATTCTACATATGAGTGAAATCATATGGTATTTGTCTTTCTCTGACTGACTGATTTCACTTAGCATAATACAATTTAGCTCCATCCACATCATTGCAAATGGCAAGATTTCATTCTTTTTTGATGACTGAGTAATATTCCTGTGTGTGTGTGTCCATGTGTGTGCGTGCACATCTTTTTCCACTCATCAGTCAATGGACATTTGGGCTTACATTAGCATTTTTGGAAGTCATGTCACTTGTTCAAATGAACTGCTATTAAGTCATGTTTCTTCTATCCTGTACATGAGCAGTGGAGTAAAATTACAGAATATTAAAGTAAGTCATCTAAGAATTGTCTAGTCAAAACCATTCCTTCTACACCTGAAGAAATTGAGATTCAGAGATAGATCAACTCAAATCTTTCAGCAAGTTTATGAGAAAATTAGATCAATGTCCTGTTGTTGTTCCCTTATACTAGAACATTTACTACTACTGCATGTGGAGTCTTAGGTCTCTGAGGCCAAAAAGGATCTCAGAGATCTTAGGCTCAAGTGAAAACATAAACTGGAACTTCACATTAAAAAATATTAACAGGAGGGGTGCCTGGGTGGCTCAGTTGTTAAGTGTCTGCCTTTGGCTCAGGTCATGATCCCAGGGTCCTGGGATCGAGCCCCGCATCTGGCTCCATGCTCCACGGGAAGCCTGCTTCTTCCTCTCCCAATCCCCCTGCTTGTGTTCCCTCTCTCGCTGTGTCTCTGTCAAATAAATAAATAAAAATCTTTAAAAAAATATTAACAGGAACCAGATAGATAGGAACCAAATTACTTAATAAATATTACCTGTTTTCATCATCACCACCATCATCATTACCACCATAACGATACGCTGGGTGGGAGATCTAGCTTAGTGAGTACCTTAGGCCTGGGGGGTCATTAGAGTCAAAGTGTGTAATAGATTTCTAGCTGTGTGCTGAAAACTTCATTCATGATTTTATTTAATTCTCCAAAGTGCTTTAACAGGTAGATGATATTTTATCCTTATTTACTGGGTGAATTAGAGAAAACTGAGGCCCAAAGAAAGTTAATTAAATGTTTTTAAAAACTTAAATGTTCTCACCAAAAAAAAAGGGAGGGAGGTAAATATGTGAAGTGATGGATATGTTAATTAACTCAATGGGGGTGGGGGCAAAAGAAAAAGAAAAAAAATTAAGATCACATAAGTAGCAAAACCGGACTTGTACCCTTCTGACCACATCTACTTAATTCCAAAGTATAAATCACAGTCTTACTCTTAACCACAAGAACACTGTATCCTTGTTATATGGTTTGAGGAGAAGCAAGGATTATCATTTTTCCATACAATATTGGGCAGACGAATTTCTAAATAGCTTATTTTTATTAGTATTCTTATTTTATTAGTATTCTTATTAACACTGTATTAACATTGGAATTAAGCAACTTCCATAAATCTCTGTATGCTTGTCATTAATAGTACGACTCCTAAATAGGATACCAGATATTGGCCATTTCGTAAGTCATACGGGCTTGTCACATTAAAGTATACTATACACTTTAGTGTATACTGTAATCTTCTCAAAGGTGAAGATTATATCCTCAACATCCATCACAGTACCTGTAGCCTATAAAGGGTACACAACTAATACTGTATCATATTACATATGTAATTGTTTAATGTAGGTCAGGTTACCACAATAATTTACACATCTGTTAACCACCAGAACTAACAAATACTTTTTTTTTTTTAAAGATTTTATTTATTCACCTGACAGATAAAGACATAGCAAGAGAGGGAACACAAGCAGGGGGAGTGGGAGAGGGAGAAGCAGGCCTCCTGCTGAGCAGGGAGCCCGATGCGGGGCTTGATCCCAGGACCCTGGGATCATGACCTGAGCCGAAGGCAGACGCTTAATGACTGAGCCACCTAGGCGCCCCACTAACAAATACTTTGAGTTGTTTCATACTGAACTGTGGTTTGATTTAGTAGGTACATACAAAAGATTACATTTTGTAAAAAGAATTTTCTTTCTGGAGTTTATGGTTTATTTAAAGAACAAAGATACATTGGAAACCAACAGATATTTTAGTTGCTAATTAATATAACTGAAGGTTAAGTATGTGAGATAGGAAACGAGAGAAAGGAGAAATCAAGGTAAAGTCTGAGTCGGTGGGGAGGATTTCATGGAAGAGCAGTACAACTGATAAATAGGAGCTGGATCTGGAAATAGCAGAAAACAAGGCCTATTATGTGGGTGGAATAAACTGACTAAAAGCAAAGAAGGTGGGGTAAGTATAGTGAAGGAAGAGGTGGAAATACATGTGAAAGAAATAGGAAACTAAATGCAGAAAACCTTAATAGCATGGCATTTGATGCTAGAAACCAATACACATGTTCCTGATAGAGCAGAAGGGTTATCTGTGTGGGATAAATAAACAGAACAGACTCAAAAGGTCCTGCCAAAAGGAAGAAAGCACAACAGTACCCCAAAACTAAGAAAGATCAAAAGCCAGCTGGCCTAGGATCTTGTTAGTTATCAGAGCTCCTGAGGGTAGGACTGGGCTCAGGAGACTAGACCTCAGGTGACAAGCAAGAAAGGACTGTCCACTGTGTGGGGATGGTGGTCAGAGAAGAGAGCTAAGCCAATGTGAGGCAACTGAACATTTTGTACCAAGAAGGAAGCTGGACTGGTCTCAGCACTAAGAAGCTCCTTAATAAGACTCAGCAGTGAAACAGTGCTTCTTTATGCTCTGACTAGTTCTTCCCCAGAATAAAACCTGGGCCTAGACAAATCAAAAAAAGGGTGTCCTTAGAATTAGGATTCATCAATATAGAAGATTTCTGACTGAAGTGAGAGTCATATCTGGGCAGATACGTTCTCAAGTTTCCACCGAGACAAACTGTGGGAGGTGGGGAAGGAATCCTGAAAAGCAGGCTCACACCTCTTCAGCATCTAATTCTCATTCTTATTGTCCCTTGTCTGTTACCATGGCAAGTATCCAGGAAGTAGGGAAACTAGATCTTGGCAGTATGGAAGAAAGGTTAGTTTGGCAATTATTTAGCAGGATAAAGCAGAGAAACTCAGTTGGTAGTCTCCTACAAAATGCTAGCTCTCAGGTGATAAAGGCACAGACCAGAGTGATATAAATGATATAAATTAACTAATTAATTAATTGTAATAAAAGATCAATGCAAAAAAGGAACTCAAAGAAATGTGTATCTACCTAAGGTTCGGGAATGAATACAAGGGGTAATTTAAAGATTATCCCCTCAGTTTTGAAAATGAGAATATAAAAGTGGGATGATTACAAGAGGACTTGGTTTAGTGAAATTGGAGTTTTGTTCGAGGCATGTTAATGTGGGAAGGAAATCCCGAGGGTAGTGAGTTAAAGGCAGGAGACTTCATCTTGGGGTTGTCATCAAGGCCAAAGATCTGGATTTAGGAATAAGTATAATGTGGAACCTTGGGGATACAGGAAATACAGAGGCCAACCAGAGAGTGGAGATGAAATGGAACTATCCACAGAAACATCATTAGTTAAAGTGCCAGGTACCCTTCCATCTTCTGACAAGTTGCCCATTCAAGTAGAATCTCCTCAAGAGCAAAACGGCTGTGTCTCATTTATCTTCATGTGCCAAGCACCTAACAGAGTGCCTGGTCTATAGTAGATAATCAACAAGGTGTTTTGCACTTAAATCAACAGAAAAAAAAAAAGGGGGGGGACATGGGGTTGTATTGTGTTGCATCTCACAAAGCTCCTTTTCAAGGCTCAATCCTCATCCTAGCACACAAAGCCCTCTTCTCTGGCTTCACCTGCCAATGTGCCCCAAGGCCCATGCTAGGCTATGGCTACACATAACCATTACGTTCATACAGATAAATCACTTTGTTTCAAACTGTATGTTATCTATATGGTGTTTCTGCTAACAGAATCTATGTCCCTGCCCATCCCTTTATCTAGCTAACTCCTATTTTTCCATCAGTTTCATCCCAAATGTGGATTCCTTCAGGAAGCCTTCCTTATTGCACAGCTAGTCTGACTTAAAAGTAGTGTTATGCTGGAGCTGCTTCATACAGGCTGTGCCAGCCAATTGTGCATATTTCTTTCCAGGTCTATGTTCAGTGGTATCTGGCTGACAGACCGAAATCATCCATGGTAGAAGTATTTGCACCATGGGAATAATCAATTGCTACAAATCAGGGTTAGAGGGTTGGGTTTTTTTCCTCCATAGAACTAAATGTTAAACACTTACCAGCACATGCTGCTTAAAATTCCTTTTCTCTATTATCTTAACTTCCCATAAATCATCTTACCATAAATATTATCTCACTGCCCTAAAATGATTTGTATACTTCTCTCCCTTTCTAAATCTTAAGTTTCTTATAGATATTGTATCCTTAGCTTCCATCACATATACTAAGTACTCAATAATGTCTACTAAATAAATAAGAAGAATATGATTGGTTCTATTTTATTGATGCTTTGGAATTTTTTAGCCCTGAGTTATATCCGAACTCTTGACTAAGCTTACTATAGAGCCTCAGGAAAAAGAGACCAAGTGGCTTGGTCCATTTCCCTACAGATAAGAGTTACAGCTATGAGAGTAAATGAGTTATTTTCAGAAAGAGCATATATTGAGAATAGCAAAAATCCAAGGATTGGAAATTGAAAAACATCCATATCAGGAGGCATTGGTTGGGTGGAGAAAAATAAAGACAGGGAAAGCAGAAACCAGGGAACAAAGGAGGCAATAAAAAGTATATTCAGAGACATCAGGATAATGCATCCTGGTGGGAGAGAAAAGATTCATGAAGCCGGGGCTAGTCAGTTATTAAATACTACCAGGTGTAACTGATAACCCTCAACAGGAATAACTCACCCAATTTTCAGCACCAACATTGAGGACAGATCCAAGATCACATGATCACAAACAGGCCGTACACAGTGGTTTTCATTATTTTGTTAAATAGAAATGAAGGACTTATGAACTTTTCCTGAGAAAAGATTTTATTCTTAAATAAGTAGCACAAATACTGGTGGGATTATAAAATAAGTATACTCATATACACACACATGCATTCACACATTCACATACACACACACACACAAACATACATAGAGGGAAAGTTTACTTCTTGGGAAAATCATTTATCTCTTCATGATATTTTAGTGTTAACATTAATATTGATATTTATTTAAAAATGTTATAAAATGTCAACGTAATAAATTAATCATTTCACTGATCCTTTCAAATGATTTTTCTTCATTTTTAATTGTGGTAAAATACACATAACAAATTTACCTTCTTAATAATTTTTAGGTGTACAGATTAGTAACATTAAGCATATTTATATTGTTGACAACTAATCTTCAGAACTTTTGATCTTGCAAAACTGAAACTCTACCCATTAAATAACAATTCCCCAATAAATGGTGAAGAAGGAAAAATGGCAGAGGAGCAGGGGACCCTATTTCAACTGGTCCCCAAAATTGAGCTGGATATCTACCAGACCACTCTGAGCACCCACGAAACCAGCCTGAGATGTAAGAAGATCTGGATCTTTACAAACAGAATATTGCAGGCAGTTGGTTTTGACATACGAAGCAGGGAGCCCTGATTCCGTGGGCAGATATTGGAGGATAAACAGCAGCGGGAGCGAGCCTGGCTGTGGGGATCCTACACTGTCAGTGAGAGACAGCCTCTCGTGCTGGGGACGGGGCACAGACTCACAGACCGGTAGCTGCGGGGGGGAAAAGACTTTAGGGCAGCCCCTGGGCGGAAATCTGGAGCAGCCGGGTTACTCATGAGAACTGGGAGCAGCTGGCTGTTTTAGAAGCACAAAGGGCAGAGACGTGCCCTGACCTGGAGGCAGGACTCGGGGCGCTGCAGAGGGGCGCACAACCCAGGCCGCTGCAGTTTATAGCAGCACAGACAGAAACGGAGACAGTGTGGCCTGGAGAGCTCACTGAAGAACAGACTGCAATCTCTCTGCTCTGAGGCAGAGGGTTGGAAACGATCTCTCCTGCTCTGACTCGCGGAAGAGATGCAGAAAGCCTCCAGGGAAAGCCACCAGAGAACAAAAGCCCCAAAAACTGATTCCCACTGAGCCCATCCCACACCACAGAGGGGCAGGGCAACTCCGCCCAAACAAGGTTGCCTGAGTAACAGCACGGCAGGCCCCTCCCCCAGAAGACAGGCTGGGAAAACAAGAGGCCAGCAACCCTAAGGTCCCAAGAAAACAGGTGCATCTTGCTTGGGTTCTGGTCAATAATTTGGACTCTATACATTCCCTCAAACACCCATCAACAGAATGACTAGGAGGAGGAACCCCCAAAATAGAAAAGACTCAGAGATTATGACTTATGCAGCAGATTTACAAATGGATGCAGATATAACCAAGATGTTGGAGATGGAATTCAGGCTAGCAATTGTGAAGACAATGGCTAGAATGGAGAAATCAATTAATGGCAACATAGAGTCTCTAAGGGCAGAAATGAAAGCTGAATTGGCAGAACTTAAAAATGCTATCAATGAGATCCAATCCAATCTAGATAATCTAACAGCTAGGGTAAGTGAAGCAGAAGAACGAATAAGCGACCTGGAAGACAATATAATAGATAAAAAGGGAAAAGAGGAGGCCAGGGAAAAACAACTCAAAATCCATGAAAATAGAATCAGAGAAATAAGTGACACCATGAAGCGTTCCAATGTCAGAATAATTGGAATCCCGGAGGGAGTGGAGAGAGAGAGAGGACTAGAAGACATATTTGAGCAAATTGTAGCTGAGAACTTCCCTAATCTGGGGAATGAAACAAACATTCGAGTCCTAGAGGCAGAGAGGACCCCTCCCAAGATCAAGGAAAACAGGCCAACACCCTGGCATGTAATAGTAAAACTTGCAAATCTTAGAACCAAGGAAACCATCTTAAGGGCAGTTAGGGGGAAGAGATTCCTTACGTACAGTGGGAGGAACATCAGAATAACGTCAGACCTATCCAGAGAGACCTGGCAAGCCAGAAAGGCCTGGCAAGACATATTCAGGGTACTAAATGAGAAGAACATGCAGCCAAGAATACTTTATCTGGCAAGGCTGTCATTTAGAATGGATGGAGAGATGCAGAGCTTCCACGACCGGCAGAAACTGAAAGAATATGTGACCACTAAGCTGGCCCTGCAAGAAATATTAAGGGGGGTTCTATAAAAGGAGAAAGACTCCAAGAGTGATCTACAACAGAAATTTACAGGGACAATCTATAAAAACGTCTTCACAGGCAACACAATGTCAATTAATTCATATCTTTCAATAATCACTCTCAACATGAATGGCCTAAATGCTCCCATAAAATGGCACAGGGTTGCAGATTGGATAAAAAGACAGGGCCTATCCATATGCTGCCTACAAGAGACTCATTCTGAACCTAAAGATACATCCAGACTGAAAGTAAAGGGTTGGAGATCAATTTTCCATGCCAGCAGACCTCAAAAGAAAGCTGGGGTAGCAATTCTTATATCAGACAAATTAGATTTTAAACTAAAGTCTGTAATTAGAGACACAGAAGGACACTATATCATTCTTAAAGGGTCTATCCAACAAGAAGATCTAACAATTGTAAATATCTATGCCCCCAACATGGGAGCAGCCATCTACATAAGCCAACTGTTAACCAAAATAAAGAGTCTATTGATAACAATACATTAATTGTAGGAGACCTCAATACTCCACTCTCAGCAATGACAGATCATCTAAGCAGAAAATCAACAAGGAAACAAGAGCTTTGAATGATACACTGGACCAGATGGACCTCCTAGATATTTACAGAACATTCCACCCTAAAACAACAGAATACTCATTCTTCTCAAGTGCACATGGAACTTTCTCCAGAACAGACCACATACTGGGTCACAAATCAGGTCTCAACCTACACCAAAAGATTGAGATTATTCCCTGCATATTCTCAGACCACAATGCTTTAAAACTGGAACTTAATCACAAGAAGAAATTTGGCAGAAATTCAAACACTTGGAAACTAAAGACCACTCTGCTCAAAAATGTTTGGGTCAACCAAGAAATCAAAGAAGAACTTAAACAATTCATGGAAATCAATGAGAACGAAAACACATCAGTCCAAAACCTATGGGATACTGCAAAGGCGGTCCTAAGGGGGAAATACATAGCCATCCAAGCCTCACTCAAAAAAATAGAAAAATCCCAAATTCACCAACTAACTCTACACCTTAAAGAACTAGACAAAAAGCAACAAACGATGCCTAAGCCATGCATTAGAAGAGAAATAATTAAGATTTGAGCAGAAATCAATGAATTAGAAACCAGAAACACAGTAGATCAGATCAATGAAACTAGAAGTTGGTTCTTTGAAAGAATTAATAAGATCGATAAACCACTGGCCAGACTTATCCAAAAGAAAAGAGAAAGGACCCAAATTAATACAATTATGAATGAAAGGGGAGAGAGCCCAACTAACGCCAAGGAAATAGAAACAATTATTAGAAATTGTTATCGACAACTATATGCCAATAAACTGAGCAATCTGGATGAAATGGAGGCCTTCCTGGAAACCTATAAGCTGCCAAGACTGAAACAGGAAGAAATGGACAACCTGAATAGGCCAATAACCAGTAACGAGATTGAAGCAGTGATCAAAAACCTCCCAAAAAACAAGAGTCCAGGGCCTGATGGATTCCCTGGGGGATTCTACCAAACATTCAAGAAGAAATAATACCTATTCTACTGAAGCTGTTTCAAAAAGTAGAAACAGAAGGAAAACTTCCAAACTCATTCTATGAGGCCAGCATTACCTTAATCCCCAAACCAGGCAAAGACCCCATCAAAAAGGAGAATTTCAGACTGATATCCCTGATGAATATGGATTCCAAAATCCTCAACAAAATCCTAGCTAATAGGATCCAACAATACATTAAAAGGATCATCCACCACGACCAAGTGGGATTTATCCCCAGGATGCAAGGGTGGTTCAACATTCTCAAATCAATCAGTGTGACAGAACACATTAATAAGAGGAGGGAGAAGAACCATATGGTCCTCTCAATTGATGCAGAGAAAGCATTGGACAAAATACAACATCCTTTCCTGATTAAAACTCTTCAGAGTATGGGGATAGAGGGAACATTCCTCAAGCTCATAAAATCGATCTATGAAAAACCCACAGCGAATATCATCCTCAATGGGGAAAAGCTGAGAGCCTTTCCCTTAAGATCAGGAACACGTCAAGGGTGCCCACTCTCACCACTATTATTCAACATAGCACTAGAAGTCCTAGCAACAGCAATCAGACAACAAAAAGAAATACAAGATATTCAAATTGGCAAAGAAGAAGTCAAACTCTCTCTTTTCGCAGACGACATGATACTTTATGTGGAAAACCCAAAAGATTCCACCCCCAAATTACTAGAACTCATCCAACAATTCAGTAATGTGGCAGGATACAAAATCAATGCACAGAAATCAGTTGCTTTCTTATACACTAACAACGCAACTGTAGAAGGAGAAATTAGAGAAACGATTCCATTTACAATAGCACCAAAAACCATAAGACACCTCGGAATAAACCTAACCAAAGAGGTAAAGGATCTATACTCTAGGAACTACAGAACACTCATGAAAGAAATTGAAGAAGACACAAAAAGATGGAAAAATATTCCATGCTCATGGATCGGAAGAATAAACATTGTTAAAATGTCTACACTACCCAGAGCAATCTATACCTTCAATGCCATCGCGATCAAAATTCCAATGACATTTTTCAAAGTGCTAGAACAAACAATCCTAAAATTTGTATGGAATCAGAAAAGACCCCAAATTGCCAAGGAAATGTTGAAAAACAAAAACAAAGCTGGGGGCATCACGTTGCCCGATTTCAAGCTATACTACAAAGCAGTGATCACCAAGACAGCATGGTACTGGCACAAAAACAGACATATAGACCAATGGAACAGAATAGAGAGCCCAGATATGGACCCTCAACCCTATGGTCAAATAATCTTTGACAAAGCAGGAAAAAACATGGAGTTGAAAAAAAGACAGTCTCTCCAATAAATGGTGCTGGGAAAATTGGACAGCCACATGCAGAAGAATGAAACTCAACCATTCCCTAACACCATTCACAAAGATAAACTCAAAGTGGATGAAAGACCTCAATGTGAGACAGGAATCCATCAAAATCCTAGAGGAGAACATAGGCAGTAACCTCTTTGACATCGCCCACAGCAACTTCTTTCAAGATACTTCTCCAAAAGCTAGTGAAACAAAAGCAAAAATGAACTTTTGGGACTTCATCAAGATAAAAAGCTTCTGCACAGCAAAGGAAACGGTCAACAAAAAAAGAGATAACCCACAGAATGGGAGAAGATATTTGCAAATGACACTACAGATAAAGGGCTGGTATCCAAGATCTATAAAGAACTTGTCAAACTCAACACCCAAAAGACAAATAATCAAGTCAAAAAGTGGGCAGAAGAGATGAACAGACACTTCTCTGAAGAAGACATACAAATGGCTAACAGACACATGAAAAAATGTTCATCATCATTAGCCATCAGGGAAATTCAAATCAAAACCACACAGAGATACCACCTTACACCAGTTAGAGTGGCCAAAATGGACAGGGAAAGAAACAACAAATGTTGGAGAGGTTGTGGAGAAAGGGGAACCCTCTTACACTGTTGGTGGGAATGCAAGTTGGTACAGCCACTTTGGAAAACAGTGTGGAGGTGCCTCAAAAATTTAAAAATAGAGCTACCCTATGACCCAGCAGTTGCACTCCTGGGTATTTACCCCAAAGACACAGATGTCATGAAAAGAAGGGCCATATGCACCCCAATGTTCATAGCAGCAATGTCTGCAATAGCCAAACTGTGGAAAGAGCCGAGATGCCCTTCAACAGATGAATGGATAAAGAAGATGTGGTCCAGATATACAATGGAATATTACTCAGCCATCAGAAAGGATGAATACCCAACTTTTACATCAACATGGATGGGACTGGAGGAGATTATGCTAAGTGAAATAAGTCAAGCAGAGAAAGTCAATTATCATATGGTTTCACTTATTTCTGGAACATAAGGAATAGCATGGAGGACATTAGGAAAAGGAAGGGAAAAATGAGGGGGGGATTGGAGGGAGAGATGAACCATGAGAGACTATGGACTCTGAGAAACAAACAGGGTTTTAGAGGGGAGGCGGGAGGGGAGATTGGTTAGCCCGGTGATGGGTATTAAGGAGGGCACGTACTGCATGGAGCACTGGGTGTTATACAAAAACAATGGATCGTGGATCACCAGATCAAAAAACTAATGATGTGTTATATGGTGACTAACATAACATACATACATACATACATACATACATACATACATACATACATAAATGAATGAATGAATAAATAAATAAATAACAATTCCCCATTTCCCCCCCCCCCAAGCAACCACTATTCTACTTTGTTTTTATGAGTTTCACTTCTCTTGGTCCCTCATATAAGTAGAATCAGACAGTATTTTTTTGTGACTATTTCACTTAGTATAATGTCCTCAAGATTCAGCCATGTTGTAGCATGTGTCAGAATTTCCTTCCCTTTTAAGACTGAATAATATTCCATGGTATGTCTATATGCTACATTTTGTTTATCTGTTCATCTGTTGAGGGATACTTGGGTTACTTTCACTTTTTGGCTATTGTGAATAATGCTGCTATGAACATGGGTATGCTCAAAAGGAAATTTTAAATTATTTTTCTTAGTAGTTATAAGTGATAATTATAAGTTAGCAAAACTAGAAACCAATAAATCAAACATTATGCTCTTGGCAATAGACTAATAAAAGTTTCTATATAAAGTAAAAATAGTTTAACAGTCTTTACCAAGTTCAATATGAAAAACTATGTACTTGCCAGAAATATAATTAGAAGAAACTTTTAGAAAATGAAAATAATATGCTTCGGTTTTACATACATTATATTTGTAAAGACTCTAAATTTCACTAAATTAGTTGAATAATTAAAAGCTAAAAGCAGATATAAAGCCATTGCTTTAAAATTACTCAATGTAACACAAGGAGATATTTCCTTATTGATCACTATAACTAAATTGCCTCAAAATAAATGACCTGAAAATATCTTAAGAAGCATTCTATAGGGTTTTTGGAAAATAGCAGCTGAAGACATTTTTTTTTTAAAGATTTTATTTA
The DNA here is from genome assembly GCF_011800145.1 of Mirounga leonina. Taxonomy (NCBI): domain Eukaryota; kingdom Metazoa; phylum Chordata; class Mammalia; order Carnivora; family Phocidae; genus Mirounga; species Mirounga leonina. The sequence goes on along the minus strand of NW_023270807.1, from coordinate 57,852,545 downwards.
TTTATTTGACAGAGAGAGACACAGCAAAAGAGGGAACACAAGCAAGGGGAGTGGGAGAGGGAGAAGCAGGCTTCCTGCCAAGCAGGGAGCCCCGACGCGGGGCTTGATCCCAGGACCCTGGGATCATGACCTGAGCCGAAGGCAGACGCTTAACGACTGAGCCACCCAGGCGTCCTGAAGACTTTTTTTGTAACTGTATATATTGAATAATAGAAATGATTTAAACATATTGTTAGTTCTGCAGCTATAACTTAGCAGATGGCTAATACTAAGTTGAAAAACTGAAATGACATTTCTCAACAGCTTAAGATATCATGTGATCTTATTTACCTGTTCAATGACTGCTGTGTCTTTCTATAATGTAAAGTGTTTAAGTCATGGCCGTAAGAGGCAAGACTATGGAAAATACTTATTAAATGTAAGAAAAGGAAGTGAAACAACCATAATGATTTACCACAAGAATAATAAACACTGGTTACCATAAAGTCTTTAAATAAAAGTATAGTAACATACCAGTCTAATTACTTTACAGATCCTATTAACTCATGTCCCTCATATCCTGTGTGTGTAAGGCTTCCTCCTTATAAGGCAGGGAGCCTCTAACTAGTGTTCATTACTCTGGTCTCCCAACCCCACATATATGATAGAGTTCTATGCCTCTAAAAACGATGAAATATCTAAGAAGACAAACACCCTTCCCCAAGCCAGGCTCATGTGTTTACTAGAGAATTATCCAGCTGGATTTTGATATGGCCACAGAGAAAAAGTATTTTAAATCTTAACTACCTATAGTCTGCATATTTTAATTTTTTAAGCATAGAGTCCTAAGTGTCGATTTTTTTCATACATGGAATAGACAAGAGGTGTACAAAAATCAATTGCATTGTTCAGAGAAATGAATATCTAATAGTTATAAAAAGGATTACTCACTGATACAAAGTAGCAAAGAAATTCAATTTGGTAGAGAAAAAAACAAGGTGATTAAATATGTACAGTTTATTCTCCCCATCTGTAGTAGTTATGTTCTATAAAATTGTTGTGAACTCTTAACTATTGCTCTTAGGATAAAGATGAGGCTTCTATGAGCCTCTGTCACAAAATTTTCTTCAACCAAAATGCCACTTGCATTATATAGGTTCATTTGCCAATGTCCTTGTCAAAAAATCCAGTCTCATCAGTATTGAAAACCTGTTCTTCCACATAACTCTTTTCTTGTATAACACTTTGCAGGTAGTTTTTAAATTCTTCTGCAGCATCCTCATCTGCAGAACCTGCCTCATCCGCAAGTTTAACATTTTTCACATCCTATCATCTTTTGAAATGTGGGAGCCAGCCAGCATTAACCAAGAATGGTTAAACATTTTCCTGACCCGGAGTAATGTGACCATAAATTTCTTTGGCTTTCAGCCTCACAATAATACTATCCACTACATTTTTGAAATCAGTTGTCATCTCATGAATCCACAAATATAGCCACTTTCCATAGCTTCATCACATACCATAGATGTTACTTTAGTGCTTTCTGGAGCAGCCTCACATCAGATTGGAGAACTTCTTCTTCCTTTTTCTGACTATAAACTGTTGTCGATCCATTAATATTGAACTCATGCCTAAAACACAGGTTCTCTAACACTCGCACACCACCATCTACTTGCACTGAATAGCTCTTCAGCCCTACATCTGGGGACCATTTGAAACAATGAAATCATCACCAAAAAGTGTAAAATAAAAAACTAAAACAAAACATCCTGTTAATAGGATGCCTATTTACAGTGAGAATGGGAACAAGAACGCAGAACATCTTCATTTCCAACCCCTGAGTGGGCCACTCAGATTTTATGCAGTTCTGCGCATGTCTGGGAATGACGGTGAAAGCACTGGAGTATTAATTTTGGGGTTACAAATAAAGCTTAACAAATAGGTGAATTTGAAAATATGGAATTAACAAATGACAAGAATCGAATGCATCTCATAAAGAAAAATTGTAAGCTTGCCTTTGGGAGCAGGGCTGACAGAATTTCATCAATGTGGCAGAAAGTCCCAAAGCAAAATTGAGCACTTAAAGAGGTGAGAATATCTAGACATGGTTCTGATCTAACACATTATTCACCTACCACAAGGATCTACCTTCTTTAGCGTGCTTTATTATTACCTATAAGTTAATTAATTTAACATTAATTGGAAAATCAAAGTCAATCACAATGTCCTGATAAATGGACAGCATAGTGGCACAAAACTAATGTTCATTCCAATTTTAGTTCTCTTGAAGTAAACTCACCTGAAAATAGAGTGATAAACACTAGTACAGTTTGGCAAAAGGCCTTGACAATGAACAACCACAAACAAGAAACAGAAGAGAAGCAGAAAAAGAAAAATATATGTATTTGCCATGTGTCAGAGCTGAGAATCTAAGAGAAAGGGAGAAGGGGAGCTAACATTTATCAAACCCCATCTTATCTGCCAGGTATTTCAATATTCCCATTGTACAGAGGAAGAAAGTTAAGTCAGGGAATAGCATGCTCAAGAACACAGTTCAAAACCCTGATTCAAACCTGTAGTTACATGATGCAAACACATGGGGAAGTTCTTTCCAAACAATAGCTTAAGACTGATCTAGTTTCAAGGGACAAATTAGCTTCTGCTAGAGAGTATGTAGAAGTATCTAGGATTCTAAGTAGGAGTTGGGAAATGGACTTATTCTCTGGCCCCACCCTTATTCCATCCTTTCTCTACCTTTATTTGTTATGGGCCCTGCCCAGCATTATCAGGACTCTCGCCCTCTGCCTGCCACTTTCAGTGAATAGGTCACTTGGGTTTAGCCTATGCGAGGTACCAGCAGAAGAGGCCAAGGTGATCATCATAAGTATTAAGTCGGCTAAATTGTTCATAGTTTAAAGAGATGGGCACAGTGAGCAGTCTCCAGCTGAATGTGCAAACAGGAACAATGATAGCTTGCAACATTGTTCTGAGGGTTAAATATTAAAATACTATACATAAAATGGGCTGTGAATTCATCAACACCAAGTAATTGCGTAGGAATTGCTTTATTTGTATTTAAAAATTAGGACAAAAAATAAAAACTTTATGATAGGCAAAGCTAAATGACACGAGATCAACAACAAATCGCAGAATTGTGAGTGAACTGGAAGTTTCTCCTGTCTATTTTTTTTACTATATGAAGGTAGTAGAGTCTCATCAAAAATGACAGTTCAGTCAGTCCTGTGAAGTCTTTCCACCCCGGGTTCCGCCGGACCCCAGGCCGAGGTCACTTTAGTCTAGCTACAGACCCCAGGTTAAGTGTGAGTCTGAGGAACTTGAGCACTGTGGCCTTTAATCTCCCTGACAGGAGGAGAAGCTCTTCTTGCTCTTTTCTCTCCCCATGTATCTATAATCCAGAAACTCAAAGAAATAATTTTTAAAGTCTAGAGGGTTTTTTTTCTGGTTTTTTAAACAGCAGTATCATGGTAAAACTGATGTTAAACAAACCGCACATATTTAGGTGTACAATTTGCTAGGTTTTGACATATGTATAAACCCATGAAACCATCAACACCATCAAGATAATGAACATATAAACACAAAAGTTTCCTTGCACTCTTTTATCCTTCCCTCCTACCCATCCCCGTCCTTCTCGGCACTGTCTCCATGCAACCACTGATCTGCTGTTTTTGTCACTATAAATTAACTTGCATTTTTCTAGAATTTTATATAAATGAAATCATTCAGTGTGATTTTTTTTTTTTTTGGTCTGCATTTCTCATTCAGCACATTTTTTTGAGATTCATCCATGTGGTTGTATATTTCATTAATTTATTTCTTTTCATTGCTGAGTGGTATTCAATTGCATGGATTTAACACAATTGTCTGTTCATTATATTTCACATTAGGTTCACATTTGTATTGTGACCATTTTCGGGCCACGAGGATTCACGTACAAGTTTTGTATGGACATTGTTGGGAAACAAGGCTCCATAAATATTTTCACTGTTCTGCCTGGTCAGGGCTTTCTGAGCAAAGAACACTAGCATTTGGGTTTGGAGATAACTAAGTAGCAAGCCTAAAGATAGAGACAGCCAGAGAGATATGAAGTCTTATCTCTCCCTTAGGCCATCATTCATTTCCGTTTCAAAGGGTAAGGCACCTAGAGACTTTTTTTTTTTCACCTTCCCAGAGAGAATTTGCTTATATTCTATACACTCCAGAGCAAAGCTTGTTCTCTCTCTGGAGGAGAAAAAGGGGTATATTTGCCCACTGCTCTGTGTAAAATCTGAGATTCATAACTTCAAAGTTCCTCCCCTGTGGTGCAAATCCCTGTCCATGCACAGAAACATTGGGTCTTCATTGTGTTAGTTCATGTAATATTGGGGTATGGAGAAATGTCATTGAGATGCTCTGTGAGTAAATCATTATTTTGTTCTTTGACCAAGCAACTTTGTATTTCCCGTCAGCATAAAAAAACATAGACATAAAAACTTAACTGACATGTGCATTTATTTCTCTTGGTTAAATAGCTGGAACTGGAATTGCTCTATCATATGGTAGGTATGTATTAAACTTTTAAAGAAATGGCCCACGTGTCTTATCAAATGGATAAACCATTTTACATTCTCACCAGCAAGCAAGCAGTATATCAGGCTTCCCGTGTCTTCTCATCTTCTCCAATACTTGACAATACTGTCAATCTTTTTTTTACTTCACCCATTCTAGTAGATGTATTATATCATCTCATTGGGATTTGCATTTCCCTAATGGTTAATGATATGAAGTATCTTTTCATGTGCTTACTTGCCATCTGTAAACCTTTTTGATGATGTGTCTGCTCAAATGTTTAGTGCTTTTCAAAATTTAATTGGGTGGTTGGCCTTCTTATTTTTGTACACACTCTAAGATACAAGTCCTTTGTTAGATGTGTGTTTTAAAAATATTTTCTCATTAAAGGGTTTGTTCATTGCAGTGTCTTTTGGAAAGTTAAACAAAAAATTAATTTGGAGTCCAATTTATTGGCTTTTCTTTCATAGTTTGAGTTTTGGCCCTGTTTAAAAAATCTTTGCCAAACCTGAGATCACGATTTTCTACTATATTTTCTTCTAGAAGTTTTAGAGAGTTATGTTTTAAATTTAGGTATATGATTAATGGTGAGCTAATTTTTATATATGTGCAACATATTCATGTCTAACATATGGATCCCCAACTTCTTTTTAACTATTTTGCAAATGGATATCCAATTATTCCAGCACCATTTATTGAAAAGACTATTTTTTCTCCATTGCATCTTTATTGAACATAAGGTGGGATCTGTTTCTCAACTCTCTATTCTCTCCCATTAATCTAGTTGTCCGTCTTTATCCCAATGCTACATTAGCTTGATAACAGTAACTTTACAATAAGTCTTGAAACTAGGTAGTGTTAGCTCATTAACTTGTGTGTGTGTGTGTGTGTGTGTGTGTGAAACTTGTTTTACTTATTCTAGATCTTTGCAACATAGGAATTTTAAAATTAGCTTGTATTATTTATTTAAAAAGACAGCTTGGGGCGCCTGGGTGGCTCAGTCTTTAAGCGTCTGCCTTTGGCTCAGGTCATGGTCTCAGGGTCCTGGGATCGAGCCCCACATCAGGCTCCCTGCTCAGCGGGAAGCCTGCTTCTCCCTCTTCCACTCCCCCCTGCTTGTGTTCCCTCTCTCACTATGTCTCTATCTGTCAAATAAATAAATAAAATCTTAAAAAAAAATAAAATAAAAAATAAAAATAAAAAAGACAGCTTGTATTTTGACTGGGACTGCAACTATATACCAATTTGTGGAGAATTGACATCTTAACAATATTAAGTCTTCTGACCCATCAACACACTACAGCTCTACAATTTTTAAGTCTTATGCTTTCTCTCAATAATGTTTTCAGTTTTCAGTACATAGGCCTACACAACTTTTATTAGCTTTATCTCTAAGTAATTTGTATTCTGGTGCTATTATATTGTCTTCCAATTTTAATTTTTTTGTTGCTATTATAGAAACACAATTGGTATTTGTATGTCAACCACACATCCTGTAACCTTGATAAACACATTCCTTTTTGATTAGTTACATTTTTATAACTTTTTAGTTACTTCTTTGTAGATTCCATAGCTCACTGATGCCCTTTTTTTTTTTTTTCCCATTTTCTCCTCATTTTCATTTTGGGTAATTTCTGTGGTGAAGTCTTCAAATCATTCATCTCATCTTTGTCAATGTCTAACCTGTGTATATTTATCTCAATGTATTCATCACACACGGTATATTTTTCATCTCAGACACTGCAGTTTTCATCTCTGGATGTTCAATTTGGGTCTTTTTGATATCTTCATGTTTCTACTTAAACTTTTGAAGATAAGGCATACAGTTATAATTGGTCAATGTCCTTGTCTATTAATTCTAATACCTGTGTTATTTCTGAGTCAGTTTCTATTGTTTAATTTTCCTCATTATGAGTTGTGTTTTCCTGCTTCTTTGCATGCCTGCTAATTTTTAATTGGATACCATAGATGGCGAATTTTACCTTGTTGGATGCAGGATATTTTTGTACCTCATATAAATATTCTTGAGCTTTTTTTGGAATGCAGTTAAGTTGCTGGGCAACAGTTTGATTCTTTCAGGTCTTGCTTTTTGAGATTTGTAAGGCAGGGCCAGTCATATTTAGTTTAAAATTATTTCCCTCTACTGAGTCAAGACTATTCTGGGTACTCTATCCACTTCTCTGTGAATTGTGAAATCTAGTCTGCTTTGTAGGTCTATTCCTAGTCCTGTAGTGAGCATTTGTACTATTCCCTCTAATGGGTGGTTCTTCCACAGCTGTATGTACTTTTCTTGCATCTATGTACTTATCAGTATGCCACTGAATACTCAAGGGGTAAACAGATGATCTCCAGAGCTATCTGTACAAATCTCAGATATTTGGCTCTCTCTCCTACAAACTCAAATTTTCTTGGTCTCCTTCAATCAGCAGCCTGCCAGGCTTTGCTTTTGTTTCCCTCTCTGTGAGTCCCAGTCTGGAAATTGTTGTAAGATAATAGCCTACGACAACTGCAAGGCACACCTTGTTTTTTCTCCCTATATCACAGGAATCATTGCACTTTATTGCCTGATGTCCAGTACCTTGAAAAAAATCATTGTTTCGTGTATTGTGTCCAGTTTTTTGTTATGGTTTCTCCTAAGAAGGTCAGTCTGGTCCTTGTCCCTTGTCACAAACCAAAAGTCCTCTCAGTTCTGTTTCTTGCTGGGGGAGTTAAGTAACATTGTCAGAAAGCCCCTTACTTTGATTTTATGAGAATTCTCAGCAGTTTTAGACTTACGTCTTCATAGCTTTAGACCTAGAAGAAAAGATTCAGTTCTTTTTTTAGTGACTGAAATAAAGTTCCCCAGTTTGGTCCTGATCGAACTTGAGTAGTTTGGCATCATCAGTCGGGTAACTATCTTGAGGTAACCACTGTGGCTTGGGGGTTGCTGTATTCTACTTGGGACGGCTTGCATCCCTGTCAACCCTGGGTGCAGGGTGCACTTAATAGCACCACACTACACGGGCTGACAGTCGGGTAGAAATGCCTCCCCAGAAGATAATCAGGGTGCCATTACAAGAAGGGCAGATGGATGGCTAGGTGGAGAAAAGCAAAATGCAACAAAAAATAGTGTCTATTGTATGCTTCTTATGCTTCTTATGAGAAGGTAAATAGAGGAAACTTACTTCAGTCATTCGATTAAAAAGCTCTAGGTCTTTGTTTTATTTTTTGTTTTGCTTTTGAGTCATTTTGTTAACAGTTACAGCTTCATAATAATTCAACTGACCTAAATTAATTCTCTGGTTCAACATTATAAATGTTCTCTGTTCAAGAGCATAAATGAAGTAAACTTTTATTAATAAAATATTCTTAGTGCAGAGAAAATACTGAAAACAATAAGAGTTCTTGCCTTTATCTTTAGTCTGTACTACATGTTTGTATAATTTAAAAAAAAATATTTAACTTCTCAAGATTTCTATTTTCAATTCCATAAAATAAAGACTCATGATTTACTTTGTGTTAAAGACCAAGAAGATGCAAACATATAGCCATTGCTAGTAAGGATTTTGAAAATTTATCTTATCCTAAATTAGTTTAAATAAGGTGACCTATCTTTTGTTGACCAATGGATTTCACACTGCTTCTTGTAATTAAAGCAAATAAGGTGAAAATGCATATACCCCACCCCTAATTTGTATTTCTAAGGAACTTATGAGTAGGTAGATGTACCTTATGGAAGATATTATGGAAGATGACATAATCCAAGTATATATTACTTATTTTTCAATGATCTTTTCTACATTTTCTAGAGTTTCTTTAAAAGTATGATCACCATTAAAATACAGCTTAAAAAGTATTATTCAATACATCTTTCTTATTTTCTTTTTTTACCATGAATGAGTAGCAAGTAATCAAGCAGCTTATATTAGAATCTTTTCCATCTTCCAACTCCAGCTGTTTAAAGTGGCATGAAATTCATTTGGAAACTTTCAGAAGTATTGGACTAAGAGTTCTCTAAATCAAAATTTTGTGACATAAATAAAGGTATAACTGCCTGGCCTTCCAAACAATGCAATACCTACTGGGAAGTGCTAGCTGAGAGTCACCTCGTTGGATACACTTAATTTACACCTGGCCTACTTCTCACAAACCACCCCTGATTGCAGACAGATAGAGTTAAGTAAAGTTTGAATGACTTTTTTTGTTGTTGTTGTTGCATCAGTGCCTCATTTCACATATGCTTAAGTTTTCTGTTTGTCCTCTATTATTTTCCTAAAATGTTAGTTCTTTGAAGAAAATGATATGGCAGCTCATCAAGTTAAATTAAATAATCCTTTTCATCCTGAAGACTACATCAATGCTATCTAAATGATTTTATTATTTTTCATTTTAATTGGATAGTGTTGATTTGCCTCTACTTAAAATTTAAAACTACCTAAAACTCTTTTCAAAGTTTTATAAAAGAGTTCTTAATTATAGGACTATTACCGACTCAATTTACAAAGATATTGAGTCAGAATGATGGTTGGTAAAACAATTAGTAATATTTTCTGGTTTCTCTTAGCTGGCTACATGACATGATTTTATTTTTCAAGATATTTTTACAAGCTTTCCTTATTTACTTTATCTGACCACAGTGTCAGTTGAGCTGAGTAGCTGTTATTCAGGGACTAACATATAACCTTAAAAAGAGTGTATTTATTTGTGATACAAACTTATCACCTAGCATATTTAAAATAACCAGTCATTAAAATATTAATAGGTTAATATTTAATAAATCCACTTAAAATTAAAAATTAAACATGCAGAGTTGACATCAGAGACCCCAAACTTCTTTCACAATAGGTTAAATCTATATTTTGTTAAAAAGCAATCATAGATATGACCAGGAATTCCGATCATGGCTATGGTGAAAACACAAAGACCAGATTTACACTGACACTTGAAACAATTAAAAAACAGATCTCAGGCAAAGGACAGTGATGCCTAAGAGTCAGGAAACAAGGTAAGCCCTAGTATTGCTCCAAACCACTGCCTTGAGAACATTCTAGACTGTGACCTAGGAAGGGGAACAAGGCAGAGTCTAGAAGAGTCTATAATTGAAGAGATGGAACTCAGAGTTTTTGGAGACCAAGGAAGCTAGAGTTCTAAGGACACAGAACCTGAGATCAGAGAGATGCAAAACAAGGAAACAAAAAACAGAGTTCTGAAAGGGGTTTCCCTCAAGTATTCAAAAACTAAAAAAGAAAAGTCATATGATCATTATTTCTTTATATACAAGAAAAATCATTTGACAAAATTCAACCACCATTCATCATCATAAAAAAAAAAAAAAACCCCCCCCCCCAAAAAAAAAAAAAAAAAAAAATAGAAGGGAGCTTCCTCACCATTGACAAAGGGCATCTACAAATAATCCTACAAGTAGCATCATGCTTACTGGTGAACGACTAAATGCTTCCTCCCTAATATCAAAAATAAGACAAGGATGTCTGCTCTCTCAGGAAAAAGAAAAACAGCATCCATATTTTACAAAAATAAGTAAAGCTGTTTTAATTCAGAGCTGCCATTATCATCTATGGAAAAATATCATAGAGTCTATCAAAAAACAAAACAAACAAAAAAACCAAAAAGAATTAATAAGTGAGTTTATCAAGGTTGTAAGATAAAAGATAAACATGAAATAGCATGTTGTATGTCTCCATACTAGCAATGAACAATCAAAAATTGAAAGTGGAAGGGATACAAGAAAGACAACTATTACATCCCTCAGAAAATGTACGAGCTTCAAAATAATAAGCATAGCTGTTTTTATAGTTAATAATAAAAGAGATATCTGTTGGGAAAAAAGTGAAATTAGAAATCAATATCATAGCGTCAAATGTGAAATAATTAGGGATGAATCTACCAATGTGCAAAGCCTATACACTGAAAACTAAAGCACACAGCTATGAGAACTCAAAAAAGACCAAAGTAAATTATATGATATACCATGTTGCTAAGATGTCAGTTTTCTACAAATTGACAAGTAGATTTGATGCCATACCAATGAAAATCTCTGCAAGCTTTGCTTTAGAACTTGACAAACCAATTTCATAATCACAGAAATACAAAGGACTTATAATAAGCAAAAACGACCTTGATAAAGAAAAACAAAGTTGGAAGACCAACACTATCTAATTTCAAGACTTAGTTTAAATCTATAATAATCAAGACAATCAAATAATCAAGATTTGGTATACATATAGAGAAATAAATGAATAGAACAGAACAGAGAATGCAGCAATAGACTCAAACAATTATGGACAACTGATTTTGGACAAATATTCAAAGACATGTCATTAGAGAATATATAGTGATTTCAACAAAAGGTGCTAGAGCAACTGGATATCCATATGTAAACAATAAACAAACAAACCTGAATTTTCATCCATACCTTGCACCATATACAGAAGTTAGCTTAAAATGGACCATATGCCTAAATGTAATACATTAAACCATAAACCTCTAGAATAAAACATAAAGGAATACTTTTGTGACTTTAGACTAGGCAAAGATTAGATTAGATACAACATCAAAAACATGACCAATAAAAAAAACTTGATAAATTGGACTTTCTAAAAATTAAAATCTCCTGCTCTTTGAAAGACATGGCAATAAGAATGTAAAAACAAATCACAGGGGTGCCTGGGTGGCTCAGTCGGCTAAGCAACCAACTCCTGATTTCAGCTCAGGTCATGATCTCAGGGTCATAAGATCAAGCCTTGCATTGGGTTCTGCTCTCAGTGTGGAGTCTGCCGGAGATTCTCTCTCTCCCTCTCCCTCTGCCCCTTCCCCGACTCATGTATGCTCTCTCTCTCTCAAATAAATAAATCTTTTAAAAAAAGTAAAAAATAAAAACAAATCACAGACAAAAGAACATATTTAAAAAATTACATATCTGATAAAAAACTTGTACCTATAATATATAATACCTCTCAGAACTCAGTAATGAAAAAAACACCACATCAATAATCAACAATCAATAATAAGAAAATACTACATCAAGGGTGCCAAGTACACTGCTGGTGAAAATGTAAAACAATACAACCATTTTGGAAAATAGTTTGGCAATTTATTAAGAAGGTAAAAATATACCTATCCAATGATCCAGTTATTCTACTAATAAGTGTTTACCTAAAAGAAATGAGAGCATATGTCCATACAAAGGCTTGTATATAAATGCTCATAGTGGTGTTTCTTTTCTTTTCTTTCCTTTTTTCTTCTTTTCTCTCCTTTTCCTTTCTCCTTTCTTTTTCTTTTCTTTTTTTTTTTTTTTCTTTTTGCAATAGTCTAAAACTGGTTACCACCCTAGAATCCAACGAGTAAATGGATAAACAAACTGTGGTGTATCCATTCAATGGGATACTTAGAGCAATAACAAAGAATTAATAATTGACACATGCAACACTGTGGATGAATTTCAAAATAATTATACTGAGTAAAAGAAGCTAGACAAAAAAGAGTACACACTCTCCAGTTCCTTTTAAATAAAATATAGAAAATGAAAACTAATCCACAGTGACAAAAAGAAGAATAGTGGTTGCCTGTGAATAGAGAGGGAGGTGTAGGATTACAAAGGAGCAAAAAGAAAGTTTTGGGTATGATAGATATGTTTGCTGGTTATATACATACATCAAAAATATGAAATTATACAGTTTTGACATGTACTTTTTATGTTATGTCAATTTTACATTAATAAACTGTTTTTAAAGTTAAATAAAACAAACAAATGCAAAAAGACAAGTAGAGACAAGAAATTACCAGGTCCAGATAGCACACTGGAGCTAGCCGAGCCTGAAGCCAGATCTACCCCAGCACTTTTTACTTAAGTGTGTGAACAAACTTAATTTTATTTATTTATTTTCAGATTTTTTAATCTTTATTTATTTGACAGAGGGAGAGAGAGAGAGAGACAGTGAGAAAGGGAACACAAGCAGGGGGAGTGGGAGAGGGAGAAGCAGGCTTCCCACTGAGCAGGGAGCCCAAGGAGGGGCTCAATCCCTGGACTCTGGGATCATGACCTGAGCTGATGGCAGAAGCTTAACAAACTGAGCCACCCAGGTGCCTCAGGTTGTTTTAGATTGGATTTATTGTCAATAGAAAAAAAAATCTTAATTGATGTAAAATGTCCTTTTTGTCTTACGTTCTGGGGTGAACTGTTAATTATTGAAAATTATATCAATTACATTAAAAATTGAGACTTGACATAACCAAATGCCACTTTGTATCCCAAAGCCTTGCCTTTGTATCTGCTTCATTCCCAGCATCCACAGGGATTCACTTCTCCTGCATCTCTGAGCTGGCAGTATCTACTGGAGATGAATCATTGCCGCTTTTGTCCTAACCAGGTTTGATTAGGGTTGACAGATTTAGCAAATAAAAATCCAAACATTGCATGGAATGTACTTATGCTAAAAATTATTTGTTCTTTATCTGAAATTCAAAATAACTGAGCACTCTATTATTTATCTGGGATCTGTGGGTGAGATAAATAATCCAGATGTGTATCTTTGACCGTCTATATCCTGCAACCATTTTAGTTACCAAACAAAAATCATTTTAGGTAGTTCAAGTGGAAGAAGATTGAATAAAGAGAATTCTATACCCAAAAATATGTTGGCAAGAGGAAGAATAACTTTATCTCAACTGTTCCACTAGATTTCAGGAAATCTAGTACTCAGGTCCGAAACTGCAGGAAACAAGTTGCATTGATAATGGCTACCTAAAGGCCACTAATGGATAGGAGAAAACATTTGCAAACCAACTATCTGATAAGGAGTTAATATTCAAAACATACAAGGAATTTATACAACTGAGTAGCCAAAAAATAAATATACAAATTTTAAAAATGGGGAGAGAACATGAATAGAAATTTTTCCAAACAAGACATACAAATTGCCAACAGATGCATGCTTGTCATTTATCACCAGGGAAATGAAAATCAAAACCAGAATTAACTATCACCTCATGCCCGTTAAACTGCCTATTATTAAAAAGACAAGAGATAGCAAGTACTGGCAAGGATGTCAAGAAAAGGAAACCCTCATGCACTACTGGTGGAAATGTAAACCAGAAGACTCACTATGGAAAACAGTATGGTGTTTCCTCAAAGGGTTAAAAATAGAACTACTACTATATGAACCAGCATCCCACTTCTGGGTATATATCCGAAGGATGTAAAACGAGAATCTTGAAGAGATACCTGTACTCCCACATTCACTGTAGCATTATTCACAATAGTCAAGGTATGGAAACAACCTAAGCATCCACAATGGGTGAATGGATAAAAGAACACACACACACACACACACACACACAATGGAATGTCATTCAGTTTTTTTTAGTTTTTTTAATTATTTTTTTTTTAATTTGAGTGTAGTTGACACACAATGTTACATTAGTTTCAGGTTTACAACTTAGTTATTTGACATTTATATATTATGCTATGTTCACCATAGGAGTATCATTCACTCTTAAGAAAGAAGGAAAGCCCATTCTGTCTGTTGTCTTTTGGTTTTGTTGACTCTTTCCTTTGCTGTGCAAAAGCTTTTTACCTTGATGAAGTCCCAATAGTTCATTTTTGCCCTTACTTCTCTTGCCTTTGGCAATGTTTCTAGGAAGAAGTTGCTGTGACTGAGGTCAGAGAGGTTGCTGCCTGTGTTCTCCTATAGGATTTTGGTGAACTCCTGTCTCACATTTAGGACTTTCAACCATTTTGAGTCTATTTTTGTGTGTGGTGTAAGGAAATGGTCCAGTTTCATTCTGCTGCATGTGGCTATCCAATTTTCCCAACACCACTTGTTGAAGAGACTGTCTTTGTTCCATTGGACATTCTTTACTGTTTTGTCAAAGGTTAGTTGACCATAGAGTTGAGGGTCCATTTCTGGGCTCTCTATTCTGTTCCACTGATCTATGTGTTTGTTTTTGTGCCAGTACCATACTGTCTTGATGATGACAGCTTTGTAATAGAGCTGGAAGTCCGGAATTGTGATGCCGCCAGCTTTGCTTTTCTTTTTCAACATTCCTCTGGCTATTTGGGGTCTTTTTTGGTTCCATACAAATTTTAGGATTATTTGTCCTATTTCTTTGAAAAAAGTTGATGGTATTTTGATAGGGATTGCATTAAATGTGTAGAATGCTCTAGGTAGCATTGACATCTTCACAATATTTGTTCTTCCAATCCATGAGCATGGAATGTTTTTCCATTTCTTTGTGTCTTCCTCAATTTCTTTCATGACAGAACGGGAGAAGATATTTGCAAATGACATATCACATAAAGGGCTAGTATCCAAAATCTATAAAGAACTTATCAAACTCCACACCCAAAGAACAAATGATCCAATCAAGAAATGGGCAGAAGACATGAACAGACATTTTTCCAAAGAAGACATCCAAATATCCAACAGACACATGAAAAAGTGCTCAACACCACTCGGCATCAGGGAAATCCAGATCAAAACCTCAATGAGATACCACCTCACACCAGTCAGAATGGCTAAAATTAACAAGTCAGGAAATGACAGATGTTGGCAAGGATGCGGAGAAAGGGGAACCCTCCTACACTGTTGGTGGGAATGCAAGCTGTGCAGCCACTCTGGAAAACAGTATGGAGGTTCCTCAAAAAGTTGAAAATAGAGCTACCCTATGACCCAGCAGTTGCATACTGGGTATTTACCCCAATGATACAAATGTAGTGATCCAAAGGGGCACGTGCACCCCAATGTTTATAGCAGCAATGTCCACAATAGCCAAACTGTGGAAAGAGCCAAGATGTCCATCAACAGATGAATGGATAAAGAAGATGTGGTATATATATATACAATGGAATATTATGCAGCCATCAAAAAAAGAGATCTTGCCACTTGCAACGACGTGGATGGAACTAGAGGGTATTACGCTAAGCGAAATAAGTCAATCAGAGAAAGACATGTATCATATGATCTCACTGATATGAGGCATTCTTAATCTCAGGAAACAAACTGAGGATTGCTGGAGTGGTGGGGGGTGGGAGGGATGGGGCAGCTGGGTGATAGACATTGGGGAGGGTATGTGCTATGGTGAGCACTGTGAATTGTGTAAGACTGAGGAATCACAGACCTGTATCTCTGAAACAAATAATACATTATATGTTAAAAAAAAAAAAAAAAGATAGTAGGAAGGGAAAAATGAAGGGGGGAAAATCAGATGGGGAGATGAACCATGAGAGACTATGGACTCTGAGAAACAAACTGAAGGTTCTAGAAGGGAGGTGGGTGGGGGGATGGGTTAGCCTGGTGATGGGTATTAAAGAGGGCACATACTGCATGGAGCATTGGGTGTTATACACAAACAATGAATCATGGAACAATACATCAAAAATTAATGATGTATGGTGATTAACATAACATAATAAAATTAAATTAAAAAAAAGAAAGAAGGAAATCCTATCATTTGCTACAACGTGAATGAAACTGGAGGGCATTATGCTAAGTGAAATAAATCAAATAGAGAAAGAAATATGCCGTATGATCTCACTTACATGTAGGATCTAAAAATAGTTTAATAGAAAAGAGTGGAAAAGTGGTTGCCAGGGGTGGGTAGGTGAGGCAAATAGGGAGAGGTTGGTAAAAAGGTACAAAATTTCAGTTATAATAAGAATCAGGTCTGAGGATCTAATGTATAACATGGTGACTATAGTTTATAATGCTGTATTGTATAGTAAATTTCCTGTAAGAGTAGAACTTAAGTGTTTTCACTAAAAATAAGAGGCAAACATGTGAGGTGATGGATGTGTTAATTACATCAAATCATGCTGTACACTTTAAATGTATTACAATTTTGTCACTTATACCCCAATAAAGCTAAGGGGGAGAAAAGCACACACTGAGTACGTCATTTTATATGAATTCCAAAAATAAGCAGAGCTGATCTAAGGTATTAGAAGTCAGAAGAGTGGTTACCTCTGAGATTGGAAGATCAGAATTGACTGACGCTTGATAGGAAGCATTGTTCTTGGGTGCTGAAAATATTCTGTGTCTTCATCAGGATGTTGGTTACATAGATACATATATAAATATTCACGAAGTTGTAAACTTAATATTATGCCGTATTTTATAGGATAAATGTTGTATCTTAATAAAAAGGTTTTTCAAAACTCATGTTTGCTGAAGCACACATTCTTATTCACCACCACTGGAGGAAGAACAATATTCTCTCCTTTCCTTACAACTTTCACCAGTACCTCTTACTGGTGAAAACTGGAATCATACCAGCAACAGATTCTGGGAAATTCAGTTCCTAGAATTCTGACCCCACAAAACAGGGGATGGGGTAAAAGTAATAGGAATAAATGCTGAGTATCCCTCACAGTGTTTTTGTCTTGTGGAAAGTTAGTAAAAAGCAAAGAATAAAAAGTGTCCTAGAATATGGTACTACAGATGATATTTTTAAAATATTCTTTTTGGAATATCCTAGGATCCATAATTCAAATCCAAGAGAGGTAGATGTGTGTATGTGTGTGTGAGTATGTGTGTATGTGTGTATATATTTTAACCAGGATAACAATGTGAGGGAAACGTTATAACACATGGTTAGCTAGGGACTAGGATGTTAAAATTATGAGTCCCTATACAATTGCATGATTAAAATTTAAATATTCTTAGAACGTGAGAACAACAATTCTAATTAGACTATATTTTATCTGAACAAAACACAAGTGTTAATTCTCTGACAAGATTTTTGTCAAAATGATAGGAAATGAAACAAAATAAAAATAACACATTTCAAAAACCTTCTTACCATGACCCATGATATAAAATATATATTTTTATATATCAAGCACCCACTTTCTTGTTTGTGTTTTTAAAGCGACAGAGAGAGGACCTTGACATTGGTAAATGCAGTTTTCAGGTTGCCTTTTCTCCCCCCCCCCCCAATAATCCTGCTGCAAATGTTCTCATGAAGAGTTTATTGGATGGCACCTGCAGCACAGTGGTATACTGTAAATCAGAAGGAGGGGCACCTGGGTGGCTCAGTCGTTAAGTGTCTGCCTTCGGCTCGGGTCATGATTCCGGGTCCTGGGATGGAGCCCCGCATCGGGCTCCCTGCTCTGCGGGAAGCCTGCTTCTCCCTCTCCCTCTCCCACTTCCCCTGCTGTATTCCCTCTCTCGCTGTGTCTCTCTCTGTCAAATAAATAAATAAAATCTTTTAAAAAAAAAAAGAAGAAGGAAATGCTCAGTGTACTTGAAATCACAAAATATGCTATTTGAGGAAGGTGGGGAGGAGTAAAAAAAAAACCAAAACACTTTTTTTTTTACTTTCCTTGATTTGTTTACTTTGCTCAGAAATATGAATGTGCCGTGTTTAGTTTCAAGCCTATCAATCCAGTTTTATGACCATTTTAATTAGCATGTTTTATTAGAGTGAAATATTTTGTATATTATAAAGTGTATTGCCATTAATTGTATGCTTTCAGGCTTTTCTTTAATTTAAAAAAATCTGCGATTATATATGCCACAAATAGTTTAATGTTCTATCGCACCATATTATAATTATAAAATATATTTCATTATGTAGAATCATAAGTGTTACAAGCCTTACAAAGTACAGTGAGAGTATCTTTTAAAGATCTGTTGCTTACTCCTCTGCTAATTTTTATCTCTCATACCACCCCTACTGTTGCAATTTGTTATGTGTTTTCTACCATCCTCCTGTAATATATTGCCCAGACAACATCATCTGACAATCAAAGGCCATCTAACTCTTTTTCATTCAGAAGCCTCCACTTGTAGTCTTAACTTGGTATAAATTTGGTGTGTCTCTGAGGAGGGACATAGGATTACCCAAATAATAAAAGCACTGTAATCACCCCTGTCATTTCATCTTTCCCCACCTCGCCTGAGTGTGGGCATGCGTTCATGTGAATGTGGCATTCTCACATATCTCAGCATGGCCCTGAAGAGAAAAACACAATCTCTCTATTCTAAACCGAAGTATCCTCTCCACCTTCCTCAAATAGCATATTTTGTGATTTCAAGTACACTGGGCATTTCCTTCTGATTTATGGTATACCACTGTGCTGCAGGTACCACCCAATAAGCTCTTCATGAGAACATTTGCCGCAGGATTATTGGGGGGGAAGAAAAGGCAACCTGAAAACTGCATTTACCAACGTCAAGGTCCTCTCTCTGTTGTTTTAAAAACACGAACAAGAAAGTGGGCACCACCTACACATTATTAGCACCTTATTACAATACCGCAGTCATTTGACACTTTCCATACATCACTAAAGACTTTTTTCTGAGTTTGATGAGAACATTTCAAATGCCTCCTAGAATGCAGCACTGCATGTCTCAGACCTACTATAATAATATCTGTAACTTCTCTATGTAAGCTTTTGTCTCTGCATACCTTCTTGGACTTCCATGTGGTATTTGGCATTCTTTCCCTAGTTCTGTTCCTTTAGCGATCTCTAAACTAATTTGTAAAATATTCCTAATTCTACCCCTCTTCTTTATGTTTATCTAAATCTGACACAGTTCTCTTAAAACATTCAACACGTTTTCCTTGAATGTTTTAGTATGTGTAGATCGTACCCACTTTCTTATTTGTGTGTTTTTCTCCTTTTCTCACTTACTTGACCGTATTCTTTCTTTTGTTCTTTTAACTATTTCTGTTTTAATTTGCACTCTCATTTTTTTTCTATCTATGCTTACGAGATGCCCCATTATACAGTGGGGAAGGATGGAAGAGTGAAGAAATCTGGGGTTAATTCTGGCATATTAACTGTCTCTTTGACCTTGGGCAAACCACTGTACCTCTCTGGGCCTCAGCTTCCTCACTTGTAAGTAAGAAAGGTGATCAGGTTGTCCCGTGAGTTTATTGCTAGTGCTAGAAATTCTGCAATTGCAAGAATCAGTAATTATATCCATACCCATATCTCTGTATCTATACCTATTTCCCTATTGCATGTTATTTCTTATACTAAAATAGAATCAAACCTTTTATTCTCCCAGTTTCCAGTTGTAAATTCTATAATATTATATTGCTTATTTTGCTTATTTTTACTTTACTTACACTTTTTAAATCTATTTTCTGTTTGTCTGAACTCTAGAGAAATTGTATTGTAAAATTTGCAAATAGCCTGCTTTGTAAGTCTCAAACCTGGGACTTCGTTAAGCTACTTAGTTTGTGAGTAAGTGTGCGTACATACACATACGCACATGCATGTTTTGATACATACACACAATTTGCTGCCTCTGGAATCATACTTGTCTACGTTCAAAGCCTAGCCATATACTCCCCTCTCTGAGCCATAGTCCCCTCAAAGGTAAAAATAAAGTAGTGTCCCTACCTTAGAGCTCTGTTCTGAGGATTAAATCAAATAATTATGTAGAGTGTTCAGCATAGTCCCAGTACATAGTAGCTCTTAAACTGTTCCCTTTCTCCTCCTTCTCATTATTTTAATATTATTTCAAATGGAACATGTAACTGAGCTCCTGTGGCAAGCCGACTTGCTTTGTCCTCCACACTGGGCACCAGAACTGTGACTCTAGTGCAAAGGTGGGGTCCTTCAAATCCCTGGATCTATTTTTAATAACACCTAGAAGAGCTCTTTATTTGAAGATTTTCTGGCAATGATAAAAGGATTTGTTGGCAATGACTAAATCTACTCTCTGTAAAGAAAACTACATGGAGTTTATTATTTGGTGGGCACATCAGTTCCAGTTCACTTCCTCTTCAGTGAGGAACTGGTGTATCACATAGCCAGTGGAATAGAGGGGATAATATTTGTTTTGGCTCCTCATGGAACCTCTTCTGGATTTTGGCTCATGCAGATTCCTCCTTCTTTGCCAAGACAGGACTCTGTCTTCTCACCATGAAATCGATGAGCCTACCGCCCGACCCTTATTCTTTGCCTTCTCTTCTGTTATAATGGAAGACATGCCCTGCCAACCCTCCGCTTGTACTCCAGATCCTCTTTCCACTGTGAGGCTTTTATCTGCAGTCACCCATTTCTCCCCTGCATCATTAATCCCTTCTCTGCCATGTCAATCCATCTGCTATTGACATGTTCTAGGATATACTCTCTTTAAAACCGAAATCTTCTGCCTCCAGCCTAAATGCTCCTGTAGTTAATATTCCATCTCTGATCCTTTTCACAACAAAACCTCTCAGAAGTCTGCTTTCATGGTCTTCGCTTCCCATTCATTCTTCAATCACACTGGCTTTTTTCACTTTGGAACCCAAACTGTTCTCTGTATGGCAACCAATAAACCATCACCTGGTCAAATCCATGCTTATTTCACTAGTCTTCTCTGCCTTGGCTTCTCAGCAGCATTTGAGCATTCACGTTTTCTTAAAATATTTCCCCCCTTCACTTCCATGATAATCACGCAATCTTGGTTTTCCTTTTATTCTATCTTCTATCTCCTTTGCAGGATCATCCTCCTCTCCAACTTCTAAATATTGGAGAACCTCAGGACTTAATCTTTCTGTATTTAATGTCTCCATCTGCAATCTCTTCCAGTTCCGTGGATAGAATTGCTATTTTTGAAATGACTTCCAAAATCTTGTCTCTAGCACCCAAGCTCTGTTCTAATATATCCTGTATCTAAACCTGCCTATCCAACAGGCATCTCATACTTGACATGTTCTAAATCAATCTCTTAATATAGCCCCCTTGGTTCTTCTAATCTTCCCCATCTCATTAAGCGACACCATCATCTTTCTTTTTATACAAGCTAAACACGTAATCTTACCCTTGACTCCTTTCTTTCCTCCCTCCCCACTCAAATTTAATCTACTTGAGTTCTACATGTTATTTATACCTGTTCAATATATCTCAAAATATCCATTTTTCTCTACCTCAGATGCCACAATGCCCAGTTAAGCCATCATCATCCTTTCATATTACGGAGCAGAGAACTTGGAGCAAAAGGCGATTAAGTCATAGTGCTGATATGTTTATGTGGCAAGGAGTTTCCCATTCTTCAGTCCTGGCTTTTCAAGAAGGAATTTTAATGGATAAGAGAATGATAAGAAGTATTACACCTACTCCATTAGAAAAAGGACTGAAGTGAGGAGGAAATAGGAATACATACAGTACATGGACCAAATATACATGACATTCCTTTTTTGGAAGATCCCTAAAGACTGACTAGGAGGAAAGCATAAAGGTAGTATTTTAAAAATTAAATTAAAAATAAATCCATTTTAATGTGTTAATCCAAAATGACTTCAAAATGCATCAGTTCAGGGTGCCTGGGTGGCTCAGTTGGTTAAGCGACTGCCTTCGGCTCAGGTCATGATCCTGGAGTCCCGGGATCGAGTCCTGCATCGGGCTCCCTGCTCGGCAGGGAGCCTGCTTCTCCCTCTGACCCTCCCCCCTCTCATGTGCTGTCTCACTCATTCTCTCTGTCTCAAATAAATAAATAAAATCTTTAAAAAAAATGCATCAGTTCAGTCTTTCTATTTTGAATATGTTCAATCAGCAACTTTTTTTTGAAGGACCAGAATCTTTATATTTTCAATATGTTGTGGTAATAAATGAGATTTAAAATATCCTTTGATAGAAAATATCTCTTCCTATGTGAAGTTCGAACTTTAAATAATTCTCACTTATTCCTCTTGTATCCTTACATCTCCAGCTCTCACATAGCTCAAGAAATACTCATTTGGGACATTACTATGTAATCCCCTCATGCTCTAAAGTAATACATTGCTGGCACATAACACATAATGTATATTGACTCAGTTTTTATTGTGGGATGTAGCAAATATCTCTTTCCATTTGTGTTAGTCTTGCAATTCTCCTAGGGTCACTTCACTTTGGGAAACAAGGAGCTTCTGATTTTTTTTGTTCATTTATTTTGCATATTCCTATGCCACCTTTAAGAAGCCTGGCATGAATGAGTGATGCAATGTAATGATGGAAAGACACACACTCAGAATCCTCTGCTCATGTGTATATATTATGAATCTGAGTGATTGGCTTTCCCTGCCTTCTGGAGAAGACAGAGACTGTACTGTGATCTTTCCAAATATCTTAAGATAACTAAAATTTTACTTGGGTTTCTCCCATTACCATCTTTATTTCCTAGATTCTACCAAGCAATATTTTTTCTCCTGTCTTCCACCTCCCAAGATGACTTTATTTTCCTGTTATTTTTCAAATATCTGTCAATCAGAACTCTAATGCTGTCCTACTCTATAGCACGTCCTCACAGCAATTTTGCTGAAAACATTTGTGTAGCTTACTCTCTCAAGATTTCCTTTGAGTTCCCTCTTGCCCATTGTCATTCTGTCTGACTATATTTTCTTTTCTTTTTTTTTAATATTTTATTTGTTTATTTGACAGAGAGAGAGAGCACAAGCAGGGGAAGTGGCAGGCAGAGGGAGAAGCAGGCTTCCCACTGAGCAGGGAGTCCGATGCGGGGCTCAATCCCAGGACCCTGGGATCATGACCTGAGCCGAAGGCAGACGCTTAATGACTGAGCCACCCAGGCGGCCCTGACTGTATTTTCCATTTATATTTCTCTCCAATTCTATAGTTCCACTTCTGCTATAGCTTCTATATTTTTACCTCTATCACAGTATCTCCTAACCATAGCCTTTCTGACCTTTACTTTTTTGTGTGTGATATTCTTTATTCTTGGCTTATTCAGAAGAAACACTAAAATCATTTCAAAGTCTTGGCTTCTTTTTTTTTCCTCATGTATTCTCCAAAGTAGGATCCATTTCTTTCCCCACCCAATCTGAAGCTTACAGCAAATTCATATTAAGGATTTTAATTATCTCAAACATGCCTCTTGTGTTCAATCCAATTGAGTCTCTAATCAGTGTTCCCTGGTTGAACAACTCTTCTCTGCCCCCCCCCCCATGACAAATCTTCACTGGATTCTTCCCTTGCAAGCAGCAGCAGCAGCCTTCACATCCTCTTAGAGACTGAACAACTTCTTTCAAGCTCACTCTTAAGCTCCTCCCTAAACTAGTCATTATTAAAAAACAAAACAAAACAAAACAAAAAAACTAACCCAACAGGATGAGTTTGCTTTCCTTTTCCTTTCCCACACTAAATTAGCTTCTCACCATTGCTTCTCTCTTACAGAGTCCACATTTGCAGGTAGCCTGGACACTGAGAGTGAGCTTGGCTGGAACACCACTGAGCTCATCACAAGCGAACTCCACCTGGTGGGCACCCACTCTGGCTCTCCTTTTCCACAGGGCCCACAGTAGTCTGAGTACATGCTGAACTGTTGCTTTCCCCTGACTCTTCCAACACCTGGACTACCTGAGTCTTTAGCCTTAGATTAAAAACCAAAAATAGTTTTAGGAGTACTGGACACTTTGGTTCTGATGTTTTCTTTAAATTAAATGTGCTCTGCTTTCCTCACTCTTTTTTCTTCCTCTAGCTCTCATCCCAGGGGCAGTCATGCTGCCTCGTCAGAAATACAAGCCTCTTACACAGGATCCACAAACTGAATTCAGTAGGAACTCTATTTGAACTACATTTGCTCTAGTATTTGTAATTAACTTCTAACCTGGAAATGACAGAGGTCTGCTGTGATCTAGTCTGGCAGGGTATCACAATCAAAGAAATATAGTCAAACAAAAGTAAATAGAAATTATTTCAAATCTGCATTCATCTCTTATGAAAGCCAAAAGGCACAGTGAAATACCTTTAAAATCCTTTCTAGCCATCATTGCCACGCTCTCAGTATTCTCCACACAGATGGAAATCCTCACAAAACCTCAATCCACATGGCTCTTCTCTCTTTCCGTATTTTCTCTTATGTTAATGGTTAAAAATCACTTTTTTAGTTCATCACTACAGCTCTCTTTGTCTACATACTACTTCCAAATTTTCCTTCCTGCATATACATGCCATCATCTCATCAACACTATGCCTTCCCCAGAAGCTCAAGCTCTCCATTAATGGAACACCCCACAGTGCAGAAGAAAGAGGTGCAGTGAATCCACTTCCTTGATAGGAATCAGAACACCACCCAAACTCTGTACAACAAAGGAGAGCCCATGAACTGACCCATCAATCAGGAACAGACCCCTTCCTCCTTTGAAGGGGGCACAAGAGTGAGAAAACATATGAATATGGTAAATATGTTACATTTTCTTTTTATAAAGTTGAAATCCATATTAGTTGACAATCTCTTGCACAAAAAAGATCTAGGGGAGATATTTTCTGACTGTACTCTACCTCAATGATGTATTTAATGTAACCTCTATACATAAAGGTCTAGTGTGGTAGTGACAGGAACACCGGTCTAAGAGTTGGAAGACCTGGAATTAAACTGCACTATCACAGGCTGGATGACCTTAAATAAGTCACTTATTGTCTTAGTTTAGGTTCCCCAGAAGCAGATCCTAAGACAAATATTTAAGTACAATTTGCTGACTTGGAAGATGACTCCAAAAAACATGAGTGTTAAGTAGGGAAGTGAGATAGAAAAAGGAAAGAAGTCAGCAACAGAGGTATTATGAATCAAGTTGCCACCATGGGCAACTGAAGTTTATTTGGCTGGGAACTCTGACTGTATAGGAGATAATCCTCGAAGTTATCCCACTCCAGGATGAGGCAGATGGGGTATTTAAACAGTAATTTCTATCAGACATTTGTTGAAACCTTTTTTGCGGGGGCTGGTATTAATCCCAGTCTTCCCTTAGAACAGACAGGGAAGGATCTATTGATCATAGTAAGTGCTCAAAGTATACCACAAATCCTATTTGTTACAGGATTTGGCAGGGTGCATGGAAATAATAAATATCGAGGAACTATGGGAAGGACACTTATAGTGCCTTGCTATATTCTTCCCTTGTACTACTTAGATTTACTCATACCACATATGAAGGTCACTCCATCCTGTCACTGATTCACAATTTCCTTTATAAAATTACATTAGGAGTGTTAGTGGAATAAGCCATAGTCCCCCCTGCTTCACTGATCCTGAGATCATAATTGATATGCATTATATCCTTCCTCTATCACGCATGCTTGCTTTTCCTTTATTAACCTCAACTAGTGCTTTAGCTTCTCTAGGTTGCTTGCCTGGTAGGGTGACTCAGACTCTAATCCCTGAGGGATGTGAGCTCCTGGTTACTTTATCTTTGTCAGGTGTGGTTGTTGCAGTGCCCACTCAAAGTCATCATCAGGCATGGAAGCACTTAGAGGGAACTCACTGGATCTCCTAGGCTCCAAACATACTCTTTCTTGCTCCCATTAGGTAGTAACAACTCTATCTCCTCTTAAAAATCAGGGTCAAGCATCCTGCCAATATGGTAACTTCTTTCTTTGCCTGTTTGTCTACTACTATGAGAAGCACAAAATTACCAGTTGATAGCCCTAGCTAAGGTTTAATGGAACATTTACCATGTCCATTGACAGAAGGCTTACTTCTCTTTCCTGAGAACCTCTAATCTAGCAAAATTTAAAGTTGTGGTTCCAGAAATCACAAATTCCCTAATCAGACTGATTTTAAGATGGACCACTCTTACTTTCAATCCTTGGGTTTTCTCTATATATCAGGAACACAGATTGTCATTATATGGCAATCAATTCAAAATATAAAACACCTCTTAAGCAGAGCCCTACCTCCTCAGAGTTTCATCCCCCAGTTGGCTCTATAACTGTGCCTTTAAGAACTAAAGAACACAGCATTTCATCAGGCCAGCAGCTTCTGGGTGGGTGATGCACAAAATGGGTGCCAAGGGTGTGTCCATTGTTGAAATTTTATGCCTGTAAGTGGTTCCCTTGATCCAAGCAACATCATGGGGAATTCCATTATGATAATAAATCAGATACTTTGTGGACCCTCTGATTGAGGTGCTGGAAAGGTAAAAGATCACATTTACTGGCAGTTTGAAAGCTAGCTTATGTGCACAGAAATAATAAATGACAAAGGGATATGGGTGGGACATTGACATTATCTGCTGACTTCCTGAATTTCAGTTTCTTCATCTATAAACTGGACCCAATCTATGAAAATCTGCTTTTGAAGTATTACAGAAATGCAAGCTATAAATATTGTTTTCTGATAGAAGCTACAAAAGAATTATCATTGCTCTAAACTCCAGAAAATGAGAACCTATTTTGAGTATCTTTTCCATTTTATTTCATACTTAGCTACCTGTGGTTAATATGTGACTTTAAATCTAAGATATAAAAATTAGGCACTAAAAAGAAAACCCATCTTAACTGATAATAAAAAAAATAGAAAATTAAGGTTTCCATTTCCAAAAAGGATTGTTGCTCTTAATAACACAAAAGAAATTAAGAATAATTAATTTTTAAAAATAAAATCTGTAATTAAATACTTGGGCAGTTGGTGGAGGGGAAGGTCGTTTACCTGTTAATGTTTGTTTGACATTTCCATCTAATCTATTAAATCAAAGAATTCATTTATTTTAGAAAATAAGATCACTGAATGATACCTTTGCTTCATTTCTAAGATTTAAAAATGTCATTCCTAGAGTAGATTTTAAAATATTATTTCAAAACTTTCTGAGTTGCTCTAAAAGTCTTAACAGTATTTTCTTCCCATGAGCACCAACTAACATTACTTTATGTTCAGTAAGTACACATTCATTTTTATCAAAATCCAGTTTCTGTTAAGCTGTATTAATTTTTGTGGACTTTATAGGGAGGAAATGATGGGATAGCCTTAGGGTCATGAGGCCACATAATGAAATGCAAGAGCCAGTTTAGTAGAAAGAATAAGTCTACTAGGAAAGAAAAGGCACTGGTCTGAGGCTATAAAGAAGAAAGGAAGTTTAATGTCACAGAGAGAGAAAAAACAGATCCGACCTAGTTGGTTCAAGTGGTAATATTCATGAGTGAGATATCCTCAGGGAGACAGAGTTCTCAGAAGAATGAGAAGGTCAACTGACTGTCAGATTTGGTTATCAATTACACCTTTGGAAATATTATTTTCAAACAGAGACAGTTTCTATTTTATTACATTCGTTATCGTGGTTAATTGTGATTAACTAAAAATATATTTCTTATTATAAATAAATATCAATAGTAATTTTTAGGATACTACGGTAAAATCTGTTTGCACATTCTTGAGGCTATTCACCAGTCTGGCTATTCACCAATAACTTAAGAAATATCTATTGTCTCTCCTCATCCAGTGCCAGCAACATAAGATGAATAGAAAATCTTAGCTGCATCTGAGAAGTCTAGTTAGAACTGCCTCAAACCTCAAAGCAATAAGAAAAAATAATGCACAAAGTCACACTTGGTAAAAAGACATGGTGAGATCATTCACATCCTTTTATAAAGGACAAACATGAAAAGCAAAATTCATTAGTGACAATAAATACCTGTCTCAAGGCTTAGGGTTTGATGAACCAGGACTTAAGACTACACCAACATTCAAGATTAATGTTCTCTTTTGTTCACATAGAGAACCATAGACATGATTAAAGATCTGTCTCTCCACCACATCCCCTCTTGTGCTCTTCTCACAACAAAGAAATGTTTTCTTTCTCATCAGTCTTGGAGATAGTGATACCATATTTTTATCCCCACACTCAGGAAAAATTTATATATTATCATAAAGCAGATTGACTTTATATATCTTACCACCTGTGGCAAAAAAGCTGGCTTTATATGTGTGTGTGTGTGTGTGTTGTGTGTGTATTATGTGTGTATAGTTTATATATTCAATAAATTTTATTTTTAACTTCTCGACTAGTCATGCTTTTCTTCTACCAGCATGTAAGTATTTCCATGTAGTATCTTAAACTGGAGTTCCAGAGGAAATAATATTTTTGGTAATAACTGGGGGCGAGGAGTTTATTTTTTCCATCACAAAGCACAAATACAAAAAGGCTTATTTTCTTTGTACTTTTACACTTGGATGATATTTCAAATATTATTTTTTCACAGTATTTTAAAATAAATGTTCATCTCAAAGTATTTAGTGATAGGTGCAATCCCCCCCCCCCCAAAAATCAAGGAGATATACAAAAAAGGGAAAAAAAATAAAATGTTTAAGAGAAAAAATATGATTGCCAGAACAGGAATTATTTTTAATTAGAAGGTAACGACTAGAATCAGGATTCCAAACTCCTGATCTCAGGGCACCTGGGTGGTACAGTTGGTCAAGCAACCGACGCTTGGTCTTGGCTCAGGTCGGATCTCAGGGTCATGAGATCGAGCCCTGTGTCTGGCTGTGCACTTAGCACAAAGTCTGCTTTCAGTTTCTCTCTCCCTCTCCCTCTGCCCCTCCCCACCATGCTTGCACACTTACTCTCTCTCTCTCAAATAAATAAATAAATCTTAAAAAAAAAAAAAAACTCCTGGTCTTACAGTTTGTAGTAACATGATTTCTGTGAAATTTAAATAGGTAAGATATTTGATTAATTTTGTCTAAATGGAAAACTAGATCAAATACTTGTCAAAAAATGGATGTTCAATTCAATTTGAAATTTTTAGACTGACCACCAGTTAAATTATAGAAATAAAAACACTTTTGTTCTATTCAAAGGATAATACAAAAGAATTTAAAGACATGGTTTCTGCATTTATGGTATTTGGAGAACTATTACTTTATGTATTTAATCTATTATGCTTACTTACTTAACAATTTGATTTAGACTTAATTTACATAACTGACAAGATATTCCAACCAACCTTTTCACCATACCACAGTTCTAAATATTAAATATAAACAGATACAAGGCAAAGTTCCTTTCCCTATTTGCTTCAAACACCTGGATTTTCAAAGACAGCAAATTTTAATGCAAAGGAAATTTTGTGAACTAAAATGTCACCATTATATAATACTGCCATTAAATACCTACTATAATCATCTTATAAATCTATAAAATCTGTTTTAAAATACTTTAATTAATGTATACTTATGATGTTTAACAAAAAATTGTGATTCCAATCTAAATTCAAATATATGTAACTATCATAATAAGTAAACCTAATGAGTAAATGTATTTGAGTTTGCCAGTGTGAATTGCTCTGAATGTTTTAAATTCTCCTTAAATGACTACATAAAAACATGAAAAAAATGGGGGAAAGGATGAGAATGGAGCTAATATTTATTGAATGCTTTTCTCTGTTTTCAGCATATTACATATAACCTCTTAAATAGTAATTGTCTTTCGTTCTATTCTTTAAATCAAGGGTTGGGGATTTTTTTCTGTTCAGGGCTAAGTAAGGACTATTTTAGCCTTGCAGGTCTCTGTTGCAACTGTTAACCCTGTCACTGTCTGTGTCAGGAATGGGTAGTGTTGAGCTTCTCCTTCCATGGGGCTGAGTTGCTCCTGGAAAATGGCTACTCTTGCTGAGAAGGGATGACATTAAATTTTTATGTTTCTTTTTATCTCATCCTGTCAAAATTTATTTCTGAATTCATTTATTTTACATACTTGGTGTATTAGTAAAGTAGTACATGCATGCGATGTATAAATAAATATGCATATGATAAAGGTACATTTGCAAATATTTTTGCTAACAGAACTGTACAATCAAACAAGTTTTAAAAAAACACTGCACCAGAACATAAACACCACAAGAAGAGGGATTATGTTTGTCTCTGCACCCTTCACAGGGCCTTGAACATGATTACCCCTCAATAAATTCTTGTTTAATAGGTAAATGAATAATAAGTACTTCCAACTCACTGTCTTTAATAATTAGTTGGAATTATTTTATGTATGCTAGAGTAACTAAAACTGTATTTGTAAAAACAAATTATTCTAGGCTTGCTTTCATAAATAGGCAAAAATCAATTCATAAATAATAGCATCCATTTGCATATAAATAATGTTCTAAAGTCTTCTAAAATTATGTTGTCTCTTTTATAAAGGTTAAACACCCCCCACCATCTTCTTTAAGCTATTCGTCTATTCAGTTAAAACTTTCTTCAAGATAACACAAAGGGAAATGTCAGCCTTGGCAAATATCAGAAATTCCAAATTAAGTAGAATTTGAATTAATGAGGTTTTATCATATCTTCAACAAAAATCATTTACTATGTTCAAGGTCATTACTTCCATTTTTAAAGGATAAATTTAACTTTTAAGTAAATGTGTGCTCAATAGTGATTCTCTAAGCTCTATGGTATATTCGTATCTTGAGAATCATGTCTTAGGAAACATTAAAATAATTATTGCCGTTAAACTTCATGTCTTCAGTATAACCAATACCATATTTTTATAATTTTTCCAATCATGTGGTTGCCTTATCATTTCCTTTACTACAGCCTTCCTAGACATACTAAAAACATAAAAACGTTTCCTGTTTTTAATGTAATCTTTCATATACAATAGTTTTTTTGTTTAAAGTAATTCTGATTATCTACCCCCAATCCCCCCCACTTTTTTTTTGGTCCTGCCTCTACTCTACTTCTCTTTCAACTGTAAGAAACTTCCTCCTGCTAGCAAGCAACCAGAATGAAGTGACAGAAAGCTTAGCAGAGCTTGATCTCTGATAATCGCCCAGTTAGGTTCTCTGCAATCAAAGTAGGAAGCATAAATTGAGGAATCAAGTTCAGTAGCTGGTGACAGACACTAACCTTCACATGCAATTACTAGTAGGATTTCCTCTCATTCATTTATTCATTCAATAGTCAGTATTTACTACTTACCTTTGTATAAAGTGTTCCAGGCTTGCGGTGAACAAAAGAGACTTAGACCCTGCCTTCATGAAGTTCACTGTTCCCTAAGGGAGTTTTACACCTATGAGCAGATATATGAGTAAATTCTTGCAAATTGTGACAAATGCTAAAAATCAAAAGAACAAGTGTTCCAATCACTTTCTACCCACAAACTGGTGATTTAATAAGCACAACCAACCATAATAGAGAGAGATCTTTTCTTTTTCTTTAAAGTCCATTCTGGAATTGGCAAATAGATGAGAACTGGCTGAGAATTTGGTGAGGATTCAAATTCTGCTATGCTGATTCACTTTTGGTATTGTAACCATGTCATGCCTTGCTTTTCCTGCCAGCCTTTATTTCTGTAATCTTGAATCTTTTCATGGTTACTCTGTATACGAAAGTTACAAAGGATAAGGTAGAGTGTGGGGGTTAGAGGAAGTCCAGAGCTTATTTTTTTATTGTATGTATAAAATAATAAAGTGTTTACCATGGTAAACATTGAGGAACACTGAGATAAAGGCAGGAAAAAACAAAATGCAGTTAAAATGCTGACAGTGCAATGGTCAATCTAAAGCATTAGCCAGAAAAAAATATGTATATATAGCCTGATTGTATTGGCTATGGAATATACATATAATACATACATACATATGCACATATAAGCATATATATATGTATATATATACATATATATGTATATTCCTAAGGAATATATCCCTTAGCCAAATGCAATCAGGCCAGTTCTAACTAAATGAATTTATTGTCCCAAGTACAACCACGTTGTGATGACCAACAAAATCCAACATACTCTTTTTTTTTTTTTTTTAAGATTTTATTTATTTATTTGAGACAGAGAGCACATGAGAGGGGGGAGGGTCAGAGGGAGAAGCAGGCTCCCCGCTGAGCAGGGAGCCCGATGCGGGACTCGATCCCAGGACTCCGGGATCATGACCTGAGCCGAAGGCAGTCGCTTAACCAACTGAGCCACCCAGGCGCCCCAACATACTCTTAATGCACACACATTCCAGGCCAAAATAGTATTTTTAGTTGTATGTATTGATGTATTTAAAATCATCTAAGGAATAGTTTCTCTTTATTTTCTCCTGTAACTGAAATATATTATCTCTTTTTTCCCCTGAGTTTCCAGAAGAATGATCAATTTAAACCTATAAGACAGGTGAGAACACAGTTTAATTATTACCATTTGTTGATTTATAACCTTGGGAATATTCTAGGTGAAATTTAAAACTGACCCCCACTCATGGAGGGCAAAGGAGACTGAGGAAAGAGGCAGGCCACTCCAGATTGGGAGGTGGCAGGTTTACTAAGCAAGGGAACTTACATAAGTGGCTTGTCTCCAGTGCCATAAGATGAATAAATCTCCACATCTGCCTGCCAGAATCTTAAAAGTTTATATAGAGGCCTCAATCAGGTTCAGTCGCACATACCATCTAGATGGTCTCAACAACACATTGCTCTCTCAAGGCTGCATCCTTGACAATAGCTCCCACCGTGGGAATGGTCAGCAGAATGTACATTCCAAGTACAGAGGAAAGGGTGAAGAGCCTCTGATTGCCTGGGTCCAGCTTGCAGGTCAACCAGAGGTCACATCATCTCCATGACCACCTCCAATACCATTAGATCGGGAAATGTCTGTAGCAACTCCCCGAGGAGGGGAAGCTCTGAAGAACATTCTGTGTGGAACAACAGTATTAAGCACTGCAGTTTCTACCCTCTTTCTCTTGTCTTTTCCTTTTTAATGGTCATTCTTCTTATTAATATTACCATTATCTGGAGTTTCTTTTATCCATACACAGGGAAGCAAAATATATCCCTCTATAAAAATACAGGTACACCAATAAATTATTTCTCCATGCTAGCTTTCCCAAGGTAAGGTTCCTGGGTCATATTAGATGTGTTTTTAATGTAATAATTATTTACTGATGTAATTAGCATTATAAGAGTATGCCACATTCTCACATTTCTAGGAAGACCTTACTATTTTCTCTAATTCAATTTTGTGATGGTATAGACACATCATTTTTGCACATACCTATAAATGTCTGAATTTTAGAGTTTTAGAACTGTTGTATTTCTTCTGTCATGTATTATATAATCTGATTTTCTGTCATTTTTTTCTTGTAATTTACCTATTACTTATGTGGAGGGTAATTTTGTGTGTGTGTGTGTCATTACCACCATTGGTATTCTTCCTCTCCCCTGCCAAGTCACGAGAGGATATTTAACTGCTGAAGATTTTAACCCTTTATCATATGTTACGTTCTTTATATGGTTATAGGTTTTTCTTATATTTAGGGGCTGAAATACATTTCAATTCCATGGCATCTTGGATTTCAGCACTGTTAGGAGGATATTCTCTACCTCTACAAGGTGAAATGGATATTTCTTTCCATTTCTTCTTTTTTATCAGTTACTTTTTTTCCCCAATGAACTTTAAGCAAACCCCCAGAATAGCTAACTAGCAGCAAATTCCTGAGTGAACTGCTGCTGTATTCAGAGTGCTGAATCCACAGCAATGTTTAAAAAATAAATAAAAGCAACTGGGACCAAAAACACCTCACTCTTCGGCCAACTCCAACTGCACTGTAGTTCTGAGCTCCAACAAGAGCTTCTTTGGTCTTTTAGAAAGGACTTCAGGTTCAGAGTGAGACTGAGACTTGAAGTTGATTCTTCCTCTGAGAGAGTTCTATCCATGAGTTTGCCTGGGACAGTGCTCCCTCAGCTATCTTTACCTTGTTCCACGGTCTTTATAGCGATGTTCCATAACTGCACATTCTAGTTGAAGCAAGTTTTTTTTTTTTTAAGATTTTTTAAAAAATTTATTTATTTGACAGAGAGAGAGAGAGAGAGACAGCGAGAGAGGGAACACAAGCAGGGGAAGTGGGAGAGGAAGAAGCAGGCTTCCCGCTGAGCAGAGAGCCCAACGTGGGGCTCGATCCCAGGACCCTGGGACCATGACCCGAGCTGAAGGCAGATGCTTAACAACTGAGCCACCCAGGCGCCCCAGTTGAAGCAAGTTTTAATTCTTTTCAAGAAAAATGGCATTTCTCTCACATCAGAAGAAGGTAATGGATAAATGAATCGAGTAAAAAAAAGAGATAGAGAAAAAAATAGGAATGCTAGTAGCTTCATGGAAAGCTACTAGCTAGTAGCTACATGGTTTTCAATGTAGAGAGTTAGTAATGCAGAAAAATGAACTGAATATAACAATATAATCATTACTACATTGTTACTACATAATTGTTACATTAGGAAGAGAGGGGACATAAGATGGAGAGATGGTGTAAATGAGTTAAGTCCTTGTCTTGCTTAAATAGATTATGTTTAAAGTTGATAAGTCAAGAAAGAAGACTATAAGCATGTAATTGGAGGGCCAGATTCAATGACAAGAAGAACTAAAAATGGAAATAGTTAAATTTGGGACTGGGAATAGTGCAGGGTAGAGCAGATGACAGGGAAGGTAGAACCATATAAGACCTCTGCTCTGTACAATTGTATATTTTAACCATGCACATGTACTACTTCAATAAAAAATGAAATATATGCACATACAGGCAAAACAAGCTCAATGATCAGTCTTAGCATCCAACATTTAGGCATTATCTCCTCATGATAAAATGAAATAACAAGATATGTCAATGACTACACATTATTTCTGCTTTGAAAAACAACCTAAATGAAATAGAACATTTATTGCAATTGAATAGTTTATTGAAGATACATGGAATAATTTTTTTAAAAAGATAAATAAGACAAGAAAGAAGCAACCAACCAAATTCCAAAACATTGGACATTCTAAAGGACAAATGATCTAGTTTTATAACAAATAGTGACAAATTTCAAACATGACTTACAGCATAAAAGGGACTGAAGAGACATATAATACAAACTCTATATGTGAAACACAACTGATTCTTGATTTGAACACACCAACTGTAAAATACATCTTTGAAAAATAGGAAAATTTGAATATATACTAGATATCAGATGATATTAAGAAAATACAATTAATTAGAATAGGTGTGATAATGGCACAATGAGTATGTTAAAAATGTCTTTGCAATTAAAGATGAATATGAAAGTACTTATAGGTAAAATAACATGATATATTGGATTTGCTTTAAAAAATATCTCAGCAAAATAAAATGTTGTTAATAATAGTGACAAATGAAAAATGACAATAAATGATGCTTGTTGCCTCCAGGTGATAGGCACGTTGGGATTCACGATACAGTACTGTGTTCTCTACTTTTGATATATTTGAAAGTTTCCATAATAAAGAGATTTTTTTTTTTTAATTTTAAGAAGTGAATGGGATCATTGGTTAGATTTATTCCTAGGTATCTTATGGCTTTGGGTGCAATTGTAAATGGGATTGACTCCTTAATTTCTCTTTCTTCTGTCTTTTGTTGGTGTATAGGAATGCCACTGACTTCTGTGCATTGATTTTATATCCTGCCACTTTACTGAATTCCTGTATGAGTTCTAGCAGTTTTGGGGTGGAGTCTTTTGGGTTTTCCACATAAAGTATCGTATCATCTGCAAAGAGTGAGAGTTTGACTTCTTCTTTGCTGATTCGGATGCCTTTTATTTCTTTTTGTTGTCTGATTGCTGTGGCTAGGACTTCCAATACTATGTTGAATAGCAGTGGTGATAGTGGACATCCCTGCCGTGTTCCTGACCTTAGGGGGAAAGCTCTCAGTTTTTCCCCATTGAGAATGATATTCACTGTGGGTTCTTCATAGATGGCTTTTATGATATTGAGGTATGCACCCTCTATCCCTATACTCTGAAGAGTTTTGATCCAGAAAGGATGCTGTACTTTGTCAAATGCTTTTTCTGCATCTATTGAGAGGATCATATGGTTGTTGTTCTTTCTTTTATTAATGTATTGTATCACATTGATTGATTTGCAGATGTTGAACCAACTTTGCAGCCCAGGAATAAATCCCACTTGGTCGTGGTGAATAATCCTTTTAATGTACTGTTGGATCCTATTGGCTAGTATTTTGGTGAGAATTTTTGCATCCATGTTCATCAAGGATATTGGTCTGTAATTCTCCTTTTTGATGGGGTCTTTGTCTGGTGTGGAGATCAAGGTAATGGTGACCTCATAAAACGAGTTTGGAAGTTTTCCTTCCATTTCTATTTTTTGGAACAGTTTCAGAAGAATAGGTATTAATTCTTCTTTAAATGTTTGGTAGAATTCCCCTGGGAAGGCATCTGCCCTGGGCTCTTGTTTGTTGGGAGAGTTTTGATTACTGCTTCAATTTCCTTAGTGGTTATAGGTCTGTTCAGGTTTCCTATTTCTTCCTGGGTCAGTTTTGGTAGTTGATACATCTCTAGGAATGCATCCATGTCTTCCAGGTTATCTAATTTGCTGGCATAGAGTTGCTCATAATATATTCTTATAATTGTTTGTATTTCTTTGGTGTTGGTTGTGATCTCTCCTCTTTCATTCATGATTTTATTTATTTGGGTCATTTCTCTTTTCTTTTTGATAAGTTTGGCCAGGGTTTTATCAATCTTCTTAATTCTTTCAAAGAACCAGCTCCTAGTTTCGTTGATCTGTTCTGTTCTTTTGGTTTCTATTTCATTGATTTCTGCTCTGATCTTTATTATTTCTCTTCTCCTGCTGGGTTGAGGCTTTATTTGCTGTTCTTTCTCCAGCTCCTTTAGGTGTAGGGTTAGGCTGTGTATTTGAGACCTTGCTTGTTTCTCAAGAAAGGCTTGTATTGCTATATAATTTCCTCTTAGGACCACTTTTGCTGCATCCCAAACATTTTGAACAGTTGTGTTTTCATTTTCATTGGTTTCCATGGATTTTTTTAATTCTTCTTTAATTTCCTGATTGACCCATTCATTCTTTAGTAGGATGCTCTTTAGCCTCCATGTATTTGAGTTCTTTCCAACTTTCCTCTTGTGACTGAGTTCTAGTTTCAAAGCATTGTGGTCCAAAAATATGCAGGGAATGATCCCAATCTTTTGGTACTGGTTGAGACCTGATTTGTGACCTAGGATGTGATCTATTCTGGAGAATGTTCCATGGGCACTAGAGAAGAATGTGTATTCTGTTGCTTTGGAATGGAATGTTCTGAATAGGTCTGTGAAGTCCATTTGGTCCAGTGTGTCATTTAAAGTCTTTATTTCCTTGTTAACTTTTGCTTAGATGATCTGTCCATTTCAGTGAGGGGGTTGTTAAAGACCCCTATTATTACTGTATTGTTGTCGATGTGTTTCTTTGATTTTGTTATTAATTGGCTTATATAATTGGCTGCTCCCATGTTAGGGGGATAGATATTTACAATTGTTAGATCTTCTTGTTGGATAGACCCTTTAGGTAGGATATAGTGTCCTTCCTCATCTCTTATTATAGTCTTTGGTTTAAAATCTAATTTGTCTGATATAAGGATTGCCACCCCAGCTTTCTTTTGGTGTCCATTAGCATGGTAAATGGTTTTCCACCCCCTCACTTTCAATCTGGGGGTGTCTTTGGGTCTAAAATGAGCTTTTGCACAGCAAAAGAAACAGTCAACAAAACCAAAAGACAACCGACAGAATGGGAGAAGATATTTGCAAATGACATATCAGATAAAGGGCTAGTATCCAAAATCTACAAAGAACTTATCAAACTCAACACCCAAAGAACAAATGATCCAATCAAGAAATGGGCAGAAGACATGAACAGACATTTTTCCAAAGAAGACATCCAAATATCCAACAGACACATGAAAAAGTGCTCAACATTGTTCAGCATCAGGGAAATCCAAATCAAAACCTCAGTGAGATACTGCCTCACACCAGTCAGAATGGCTAAAATTAACAAGTCAGGAAATGACAGATGTTGGCGGGGATGCGGAGAAAGGGGAACCCTCCTACACTGTTGGTGGGAATGCAGCTGGTGCAGCCACTCTGGAAAATAGTATGGAGGTTCCTCAAAAAGTTGAAAATAGAGGTACCCTACAACCCAGCAATTGCACTACTGGCTATTTACCCCAAAGATACAAATGTAGTGATCCGAAGGGGTACGTGCACCCCGATGTTTATGGCAGCAATGTCCACAATAGCCAAACTATGGAAAGAGCCAAGATGTCCATCAACAGATGAATGGATAAAGAAGATGTGGGGTATATATATACAATGGAATATTATGCAGCCATCAAAAGGAATGAGATCTTGCCATCTGCAATGACGTGGATGGAACTGGAGGGTATTATGTTGAATGAAATAAGTCAACCAGAGAAAGACATGTATCATATGATCTCACCGATATGAGGAATTCTTAATCTCAGGAAACAAACGGAGTGTTGCTGGAGAGGTGGGGGGTGGGAGGGATGAGGCAGCTGGGTATAGACATTGGGGAGAGTATGTGCTATGGTTAGTGCTGTGAATTGTGTAAGACTGATGAATCACAGACCTGTATCTCTGAAACAAATAATACATTATATGTTAAGAAAGAAGAAGAAGATAGCAGGAAGGGAAAAATGAAGGAGGGGTAATTGGAGGGGGAGACAAACCATGAGAGACTATGGACTCTGAGAAACAAACTGAGGGTTCTAGAGGGGAGAGGGGGATGGGTTAGCCTGATGATGGGTATTAAAGAGGGCATGTACTGAATGGAGCACTGGGTGTTATGCACGAACAATGAAACATGGAACACTACATCAAAAACTAATGACGTAATGTATGGTGATTAACATAACATAAAATAAAATAAAAAATGGAAAAAAAAGAAGTGGATGGGCTCAGATGTACTGGGAGATTTTCTTTAGTAATCGATGAATGTGTAGAAAAATAAAATTAGATAAGCAAAATTAAGATTGAGATCATGCAATGTCATTATGACACATACCATTCCAAATCTTTTTCTAAGTATGTGGGGATATAAGAAAGCGATGCTTTCCACTGAAAGAAAAATGATTTATACTGAGAGGAACTGAGAGTGGGGCTAAGCACTGAGCTTATTCTAGGGTTAGTTTGTGACAACTTGGAAAACACCGGACCCAGCTTCTATAGACTTGCCTTGGAAACAGGGTGATGAGTAGCAATAAAAGGAACATACATTTAGGAGTACAGCCAATCTTACTGTTGAGTGTTTCTGGTGAGAAAACAAAACAAAACAAAACACCGAACAAGGGATTTTCCTCCTTCATACCTTGAGGCACCCTGGACTGGGCAGGAATGTTCACTGACAGACTGAGGGGGCTGTCAACAGAGCAGGAGTCTCAGCCCAAAACTTATCTTTTCATGCTGACAAAATAGGGGGACAAATTTTCCTGCCTTGGAAACCGAGGGGTATGGTGACATATTATGGAGCAACCAGAATTCAGAGGTAACAGACAGTTCTGCCCTCAAGGGAGAGCTTTTCAATTCTGGCCCTTACAAAATGGCTAGGAAAACCAGGATGAGTCCTTCGGACATGAGAAAACAGCCTTAAGTATCGTGGAGATATCACTGAAGAATGAACCCAAGGAGAGAAAAACATTTTATTAGTTTTTGTAGGAAGGGGTTCTACTGCT
This sequence comes from Mirounga leonina, assembly GCF_011800145.1. Lineage (NCBI taxonomy): Eukaryota > Metazoa > Chordata > Mammalia > Carnivora > Phocidae > Mirounga > Mirounga leonina. Next base: position 57,812,824 of record NW_023270807.1, on the reverse strand, counting down.
GTGTACTATTGAAAAGTACTATTGAAAAGCCATTATTTGCTTCTTAAACAATTAAGCAAAGTATCTCAGTTAAATACATATTTACATAAATATAATCGTAAGTACATACTGGTTGCTTTATTCCACTTACTAAATTTAAACATGTCAATAAACAAACTATAATGTTATCTTGCTATACAAGTATTCCATTAAATCACTACTCTTCAGTTTGTTCAATATAACCTCTACATCTAGATATTTAGAATGTTTCCCAATTTTTACTATTATAAAAAATAACCCAATGAATATTTTGTAGTTAAATCATTATGCTTATCCTTATTTTCCTAGGATGAATTTCAAACAGTGGAATTTCTGAGTCAAGGTGGTACTGTGAATGAGCAAAACATAATGAACTGCCCCCAAACAGAGCTGAGTATATGTAAATTACATATATGATAAAATAGACATCATGGATTAGTGTAGAATAGAATTGTTTTATAATAAATGTTCCTAAGCCAATTACTTAGTTATTCATCAGGCTTATTTTTAACATCCCTCTTTGTTACAGAAATAGTTTAAGATGGCTTACTAAGATATGTATCATAGAGCAAGATACGGTAAATTTCATAAGGGAGAAATGAAGTAAGGGGAAAACAAACCTAGAAGAGAGGTTTGTTTGTTTTGTTTCTTATGTATGCCTTCAAATACTATATACTGGCTGGACATAAGCCACAGACTTCTTCTAGCATCAAATGAGAAGACAGGAGTAGCAGTTATTGAATTCACATAGACAATGAGATAAAGACAAACTAGTTGCTAGGAAGAAGCACACATACTTGTGTGTTAACCCCTGAAAGAAATTCTCCCTAGGGTCTCTTGGAGAACAAGGTGTAAATGTAATGGACAACATGCTTACAGTATGCACCACAGTGCATTTCCTCAGCCTGTTTGCTACAACATTCTTTAACATAAGTTAATGGCATTGTGTCAAACTATGAGTCAATACAAACTCCACAAGGGAAGATGACCAATAAAATGCAGTCCACACAGGCAGCAACCTATTTCACTGATTTCATCCAGGGTCAGAGCATCTGAAGAAGAATGAATAACATATCTATTAAGTCAATCCTTCTTAAATATGGTTTCTCTCAACGAAAGCTTTGATAGATGTTAAGCAGCAGTAAGTTAATAGTTTCTGAAATGTACTATGAGTGCAGTCATATTAAAAGCAGTAAATAAAATAATGAAACCCTTCACAAGTATACATGAATCTTGGTATAAATCTATCTCATCTCTCTGAAGTAAGCAGGGCAAGTAACTACAGTTTAGATGAAATAACTAGTTAGTTAATGGATTCATACTGTTTATATAATTTTGTAATTAAATAGTCATCTAATGATATATTTAATTCATAATCTCCCTGCTAGTCTGTAAACCCTGAGGGCAGGAATCATAGATACTTCATCACAGAAATGAAATATTATAGGCATTACAACTCACCACCACCACCACCTCTATGTATCTTACATGGAATATTGGCCTATAAATTCAGGCATGTAATTTATAAGCCAGAGTGGTACACATTGTGGACAGAATGTCCAATAAATTAATAGTCTGTAATTTGGGGGGATTAAAAGAGCTTCCATTTTATGAAAAGGAATACATGAAAACTTGGGATGTCACATAAATTCTATCTGTTGAGTTGATAACGTTGAGCATGCAAGTAAGAGATAAAGGCCAAAATTCAGGGAGATTCTTGACAGTGTTAACATCAAGAATTTCTCCCCAGTTGCTTCACTTAGCTTAAAATTCTAATCATATTTTATCTGAGTTCTGCAAAGTTTGAAGCAGGAGCCTTTGGTATATATACTGGAAAAAGTAAATCTCCCAGGTGGTAATTTCTCAGAGATATTTTACTCATTAAACAAATGAATCTCCAATTTATAGAAATATAAGCAGCATCGGTGGAGTTCATATTCCACAGCTTTCTTTCTTATGATGCACTCTGCCTATTGGTAAAGTGATGAAAGTTGGGATGGGGGAGGAAAAAGTATGTGAATCCTCTTCTCTTCCCTCTCCATCCTTGTTTTCTTCACAGATGTTTTTCTAGCATGTAGACCACTTTATAACACGTCTTATATTATGGGGCCCTGTATTCTACCTTGCATATACTCTATATTTTTAAATGAATTGTCACATATGTTGAATTTTTAATAATGTATCCAATAAATTTTTCTAAATAAACTAGCAAAAAATGACTTTCTTTAAGATTCTAGCATCTCCCACTCATTAGTCTAGAGAAAGTTATGATATCTTAATGAATTTTATGTTTAGACTTGGCTTTATGGAAATTGTGTTTTTTTATTCTGACAAAACATGTAAAAATAAGTAACCTTATTAAAATAACAGTGAAACATACATGCATGGAAGTTTTATTTTTTGCTAACACTACTTTAGATAATATACATAATAAAACTAAAAATTTTAAGTTAAATATTTAAATAGTTTTAAAATCTGTTCTTGATCTTAGTTTTATGGTAAAAAGCAAGTTTCTGTAATTATGGTTGAACTTAGTAAACTTAACATTTAATCCAGGAAAACAAACTAAACTCAGCTAATATTTGCTTATGCCTCCATAATCAAAACAATAAATTTTTCTTGAAAATAGACAAAAAATTTATTATTAAGACAAAAGTTTGCACAATTACATGTAATAAAAAACAAACAGACAAACAAACAGTAGAGCCCTATGTTAAGTCAAACACAGGGCAGGGTGGCATATGGGTGTGATTATCCGGAGACATAAATCAATGCTGGCCATCCCCGGGACACTGATGACTTGGTGTACTACCTCTCCAGAAAATTCCAAAGGAGGAGAGGAGAGGTGTAGTGATGGCAGAGTAGAGGAGGTAAAGGGAGAATCAACGATCTGAGACTTTAGGAGAGGCAAGTAGGGCCCCTGGACAAAAGATAATTGAGTCAACGGACACACTATTCGATACCCTGAGTCAACAAACATCTGAATACTTACAATACCCCAAGTAATGTTGTAGGCATTACTATGATTTCAAGTTCAAATAATTGAAATAATACTTTCAAAGACATAGGCCACAGTAGTCCTTGCCAAGTAAGAAATGTGTGCACCGAGGAATGTAGAATGAATGGTGAGAGTCTACGGGAGCAAATGAGCAAGGCCAACATCCGCCAGGTTCAACTGTCATTACTGCAACACGGCTTCAATGGAGGGATGCCAAAGGACGTGTTTCTTTGCTCTTATTTTCTATCTTGACAGAGAAATGTGTTTTTTACCAACTTGTATATTAGAACATGACTTATATTTCACAACTTAAAGAGTCCATTTTAAGTTTATGCCAGCAATGATTTTTTTTTTTCTGATAGCATACATGGAACACACGTGGTCTCCTGCACCCTGACACACACACTTCTGATGTCCTTTTTATTTGGACTTATTTTCAAACTGGAGCAAGATTTGTAAAAACAAAAGCCCTAAATGTAATGACTAAAATTTTATTTGCCTGACAAAATTAATAGTATTGTGCAAGATCTAAGAGAAGAGCTTACTTCAGAACATATAATATTTCAAGGTTCTATGGCCATATATGCCCTGACAGTGTCAGCTACTCTCTTTCAAATACAACTGTATTTGAAAAACTGCTGTGGTGTCTTCTCTCTTTATCTGAGTTAAGTATCACATTTATCCTCTGGCCTTGAACTCACTGAGAGTCGCTAAAGACCTAATGTCCCCCTTCTGTCAGCTGCTTGTTGCTGCTCACTAAAATAACAACACTCAGACAAAACTGCTTTACCCCCATTTATCTGAGGGGAAACTTCTTAGGATAATAGGTGCCATGTATAATTTCATGAATGTAATGCAGTTTAAAAAAAGAACACTAATCACAAACATCCAAAAGATATAGTCTAACATCTTAAGACATAATAGAAGTTTAAAAAAATATTTGTTGAGTGGTGGGGGTGGGAGGGATGCGGTGGCTGGGTGATAGACATTGGAGAGGGTATGTGCTATGGTGAGCGCTGTGAATTGTGTAAGACTGATGAATCACAGACCTGTACCTCTGAAACAAATAATACATTATATGTTCAAAAAAAAAGAGAAGATAGTGGGAAGGGAGAAATGAAGGGGGGAAAATTGGAGGGGGAGACGAATCATGAGAGACTATGGACTCAGAAAAAAACTGAGAGTTCTAGAGGGGAGGGGGTGGGGGGATGGGTTAGCCTGGTGATGGGTATTAAGGAGGGCACGTACTGAATGGAGCACTGGGTGTTATATGCAAACAATGAATCATGGAACATTACATCAAAAACTAATGATGTAATGTATGGTGATTAATATAACATAATAAAATAATAAAAAATATTTGTTGAGTCAGTAAACAGATTAATGATAAAGAAAATCAATCTGCCTTTATACTCACTATAGAGTTGAATTACATTCATCTAGTGATACAATGTTCTATTTACTTATTTAAAGTAATACTTTCCATAATTTTGATATTATTGTTCTCTTTTCTAACCTGTGAAATACTGTATTCTTCAATTTGAAAAGAAAATGTATACATAGTATATATTTTAATTGCAAGTGACAAATCTGTAACTTGGGGTCTTTTCTCCTCAGTAAAAGCTATTTTGATCCAGAAGATAACAGATCCAAGACCACTTTAATATATTTAGTCTGTGATAACTGATCTAAAATGTCCTAAATGAGGTCATAGCACAGGAGACTACACTAGCTGAAATAAGTCATTAAGCTGTTTCAAGTTCTGACTTCTTTGGATTTTTCTAGATAATTATAAGAATATAATTTTTTTAAAGGAAGAAACACTTTTATGCCCTCATGCAGACATGACATTTAGACCTTCATAGTTCATAATTTCCACAAAAGCCAAATGGCTGTTACCAGTCACCCAGAGCTGTCATAGGTTATAAAGCAATTAAGACCTTTTCAAGAGTTCATAATGACTATTTTTTTTCTTAAAATACTATGGCAAGCAACAAATGACATTCAGCTGCATTTAAGTCATTTTAATGGTTTGATTGGATCACATTTATCATTAGGACAAAAAACTCAGAGGGCACATTTTTCATAATCTCTCTGTACAAACTGTTGCTGCACATGCATTACTTAACAGACTGCTCTCAATTCCTAGGTACAAGGGCATTAAAGATAGTCTTGAAATTTTAGCTTAACTTCTATTACCTTGAATTGGTACATTAACACTAGATGCATCCTCACTATTTTATGGGAACTCTTTCTGTTGCCATAGAGTTTTCATGCCTACATGTTTTTATGCATGAGGAGATATATACAGTTATGACCTGAAGGAAGCATTTTTGAAAACAATCCATAACCATAGCTAAGTCTTTTAAATGATATGGAAGACAAGTGTAATAAGCAAATCTGTGTGCTGGCTAGAGTGGCAGGTGCAGATAAAGTCAAGTTCTGGTTATCAAGAAAGGACAGAATGAAACCCAATGCTTAAGAAAAGTGAACAGAAATGTGCTGCCTGAAGGCTCTGAAGCAAACCCTGAGGTCTGGATGACAGCTTCGATTTTCACTTACTTCTTGCAAAAGATTGATGACAAGTGGTAGACAATGAAAAAAAGATAGCCCCAATTCTCTCTCTCTCTCCACACACACACACACACACACACACACACACACACACACACACACGTTATATTTCAACAGTTTTCTTGGGAATGTTAAAGTTATTGTTTTCACATCCTAAACCCAGATATAGTTCCAAAGAGTAATCAAGAATTTAACCAAATTTACATTAACCCATGGGAATTGAAAGCAGAGGTCTGAAATTTAAACTAGTCTTTTATAATATTCAATATATAATTGATCTTATGCATGCACTTTACTTCATGGGGATGTAAATTATTATGCAGTGACAATTTTTTTCTATTAAACTTAGGTGACCACACTTTTTTTTGGGTATCATCCATGAGTCATAGTATACATTGAAGTCATTCCTCTTTGGTAGCATGAATATACATGTCAATAATGAGTCAAAATTAAGCTATCTCCTCTCATTTCTGAAATACAGTGGAAAAGACTGAGTGACAGAGTTGGTTATAGCTTGCTGATTGTCTATTTATCAACTTCCTGATGTATCCTTTCTTGTCACAGTATTGTCATCATCATCATTATTATCATCCTCATCCACTAAAATGATAGCATATTGGGGCGCCTGTGTGGCTCAGTCAGTTAAGCATCCGACTCTTGGTTTTGGCTCAGGTCACCATCTCAGGGTCCTGAGATCAAGCCCCACATTGTGCTCCCCACTCAGGGGGGAGTCTACTTCCTCTCTCTCTCTCTCTCCTTCTGCCCCTCCCTGTGCTCATGCACACTCTCTCTCAAATAAATAAATATTTAATAAAAATAAAATGATAGAATATTAGTACTCGAAGGAACATTAGAAATAAAGTTGTCAAACTGCTTAATTTTTTTGTGTGAAGCAATGAGCATTTTATTTTTTATTTTTTTAAATTTTATTTTATTATGTTATGTTAGTCACCATACATTACATCATGAGTTTTTGATGTAGTGTTCCATGATTCATTGTTTGTGTATAACATCCAGGGCTCCAATTCAATACGTTCCCTCTTTAATACCCATCACCAGGTAATCCATCCCCCCACCCCCTCAGTTTCTTTCTCAGAGTCCATAGTCTCTCACAGTTCATCTCCCCCTCCGATTTCCCCCCCTTCATTTTTCCCTTCCATCTTTTTTTTTTAAACATATAATGTCTTATTTGTTTCAGAGGTACAGGTCTGTGATTCAACAGTCTTACACAATTCACAGCACTCACCATAGCACATACCCTCCTCAAAGTCTATCACCCAGCCACCCCATTCCTCCAAACTGCTTAATTTTTAAGAAATTAAGGTCTAAAGAAGTTAAATAATACAAGACAATCTGGCAAAGGAGTGAAGATTTAAATATCCCTACACATACAACAACACTTTGCTATTAATTTTGCACTACTTTGAATGGTAGCTTCTATCATACTGTATTTCACTGAATGTGAGGCACTATCAAGCATATGACCTCATTATTTTATATGCCATTTTAAAAACCAGTAATTGACATTAAACTATGATAAATCATCAATTGTATGCCACATCTTCATTTCAAAGACATTATATAAAAAAATGGAGATCTTAGAATTGCTGAAATATGGTATCATGCTATACCTGAAGAAGGTCTCCATCTTATCCTGAATTCAGTAGCAAAGCTATAAAGTAGCAAAGCTATAATGTAAAGTTCAAAATGTTTATGATCTGATTCTCACCCATGGCTACCAGAAATAATACTTATCATTATTTTATTATATGTACCCTAACTACTTCCTGAAATAATTTGATGGAGCCTAAAGAGATAGATAAATATATTTTTAAAAATCAGTAACATAAATTAAAAGAATAAGAACTAAAAATAGGGATAGAAGAAAATTTTATCATAAAACCCAGACCAACAAGAGCTGCAGAAATCAAACCAAAACAAAAATTACTTCTGAAATTTGTCAAAATTAAACACAATCAAAAATATAGAAAATGATCAAAAGAACATGTTCATGATTTATTATAGTACATATTCTCTTAGGGGGAAATTACAAAGGAGGACACTGATATTTCTAGACAGAGCCTTAAGCCAAATTAATAAAGAGATTCCTAACTTTTATTGCATCATCGACCCCTTTAACATTTGATAAAGTCCTGCCCCAAATTTCCATAAGTATATACACATAAATAATGCATGCAATTTCAGAGAGTTCCTGAACATGTAATTAAGAACACCTTCCTTGATTTCTAATCTGTTCTGTGTTACAGATTTAGTATTCATTCAAGGTTTGAAACTTTGGGTTTTCCTTCCCCCCAACAATGAATTCTCCTGAACTCTCTTCACTCCCAGGCAAGTCACAAGCTCTACTCAGATGCCACTAAGGTATGTTTTTCAGCTTTGCTGAAGATACGGTTCCTACTCTTGAAGTGAAGTCTCCCACTTCCTCATTTCTCTTCCTGCCCTCCTACATCTCAATGATGAGAAGAATCTATAATTTTAATGCTTTTAGCTTTAGAAATATGTTTCATTTACCTCTATTTAAATAAATCTTGATTGCTACATCAAAATTGCTTTCTTTAAATTATAAAAGTAATATAACCTATCACAGAATATTCCATTAAGAGATATAGAAAATATGAAATCATGTAGAAAGTCCTTCACCTGTGTCTGCCCCTGCCCTAAAATTTGGGTATACTTTTCCAGAATTTTACCCATGTTTTAAACTAGCATATTTCTGTGCACTAAGACATAAAGATAAAAATATGTGGCTTTATTATTACGAAATACATGAAACTATCCCCACTGTTTTGTATTTACTTATTTAACTCCACAATACAATGTATACATGCACATGGTCAAATAGGAGTTTGGCCCAAATATAAGGCAAATCTTCATTAGCCTTATGAGAAGAACCAATATTTTTGTATAAAATACAAATGAATTTGGCCAGCTTTACATTCAAACATTTAGAGATGTAGATAAAATATTCAATGTCTATTTATAATATTGAATTAGTTTTGGAATGATACATGCTTTAAGCAGTTATTTAAAATATCATTATTCGCTCTCCAATTTCATGAAAAAATTTGTTAAAACTCTTCACATATATGTTGGATATCAGTATCTTTGTGATCACTAGAACCAGTTTTGGAGTCTTCTAACGTAATTTTCCAAAGCCCTTCATCTTCGACTCCATCTAGCTGTTTGCGATGCCATTACTGCAAACTTAGTCAAAGCCTTAAGAGCCTGTTCACAAAATACTAGAACAATGATTTTTATTATGATGGTTACTTGCGTTTATCCAATAGATCAGTGATTACCAAAGTGTGAATCTGGGCCAGCAACATCAGTATCACTTGGAAACTTGTTAAAAATGAAAAATGTCAGGTCTCATATCTGACCTATGAATCTGAGATCTTAAGGTTGGGGCCAAGTAATCTGTATTTTAACAAGCCCTCCTCCAAGCTTTTGATGTACCCTGAAATTTTAAAGTAGGTATTTACTTCATTTTCCATAACATAATCACTTACTGCATTGTTTGTAAAACTGCTATTTAAAAAAATGTTTACAAACAGTTCCTAACACTTCTGTTTGTGAAGAATATGCACAGGATAAATAATCAAATCTACACTAAATTTATGTGAAATCTTTCTATTGATTACATCAGGTGATACTGACAAAAAAAACAAATGACATTAATTGAAATTGTTTCAAGCTAATGTCTTCCCCCAAACAGTATTTGGTTTAAACAGAATAGGGGAGAGAAATATCCTGTAATAGGAGAGATTTTAAAAGATCTCAAATACAAATTAATTATGTCTATTTGACAGATAATTTGGGGGAGAAAAATGTCTTTCCTTATAATAAAGTATACCCATAGTTTCATAAGATTTACCTACTGTGGAGTATTTATACATATGGATTGAAACTAATTTCTGGCCACAGCACCTTATCAGCACTTTATCAGCAACATAAGAACTCACTGTGACTAGTGAAGAATACCTAATTTACATACTTATAGTATCTAAAGTCAGATGGAAGTTTATAGCAGAGTCTACTGTTCACTATTCCTATCTAGACCAAGATTTTAGGGTTTGTTAAGCATAAAATCTTCAGTTTTCACCACTCATGACACTTACTACCTCTGCAGGACTGCCAGTTGCCCTTCCACTCTCCTAAGCCTGGAAGACTGAGTCTCTAGACACAGGCTCTGGACCTTATGCTGACAAGAGATCCCAGTACAGGATCTTATCCACAGTGATAACCTAGTCAGCTACCTGGGGGAAACACTACAAGCAGACTGAGGGGCTACAAACAGACACCACGTAAAGGTTGATGTACACTAGAGGATGCTTTGGTATCCCATCCAGATTCCCCATTAAGGACCAAGGCACTTATTTTCCCGGTTCCAGGAGTGTTCACAATAGTTCACAGCTGAGTCCTGCTACAGGCATTGCCCTCAACCAGAGAGAGTTGCTTCACCCAAGTTTATGCCTATACCCAGTGACTGGTCAGTATGGGGTACAAAAGCCCAGTACCCTTACCTCGAGTCAGGACAACTCTGAAGATCCATGCCATTCCCCAGAGATTCCCCATGGGGTCAGCTGAGTATTGCATCTACATGGCAGTTTAACTTCTCCCCTACCAATCCATCTTCCCTCTCTCTCTTAGAGGCATTATTCCCAAAAGCACAGTTTTCAATATATTACCTGCATGCAAATCTCTGTCCCAGGGTCTGATTCCCAGGGAAACTGACATAAGACAGGAACTGCAGCCTTATCCCCCCTCGCCCCCAAAAAAAGTTTAGGGAAGGGACGTTTAATTTATATAAATTAGATTATTTTATACTGAATAATCTTTGTTGTGTTAAAGAATTCTACAATAAATATACATATTTTCAAAAGGCTACTTTGATCAGTTCCTATGTTTTTACATTAAATCCAATAAATAGAATATTTTACACAATAGAATAGAATATTCTAAATGGACTTTAGACTTGAGTTGTTTTGTTACTGTCATTACACATTTTTTTAAACCAATTGTTGAATTCTATTCTAATATAGAAATATTATAATTTATTTAACTAATTCACTGTTCATATGTATGTTTTTTAGACTAGCTTATATATAATGTAAATAATTTTCTACATATTATAAAAAAATAACTATACAGAAGAGTATAATATAAGTAACATCTCCTTTACCCTGCCCCCCTGACTTCTAGGTCCCAAAGACAACCACGTTATGTTTTCTGGTTTTTGGTCTTTGGGACTGCTATTACAATTCTAAATAATATAACTGAACTTATTTTTCATAGTTTATCAATTTAAATGGTGTCTGTTGATACCTCTTATTAAAGGAGAATATTTGTACAATATTTTACCACTCCTGCCACTTATTTCCTTTGTTTCATATATTATTTTTTTTGTTTCATATATTAGTACATACAACTTTTCTAATCATTTCCTTTTCAAGTTTAAATACTATACTGATTTAAATTCAAATTTAAATTCAATTTCTTGTTTATCATCATGAGACACTATTAACTCCCCCCCATTTATGATAATAGTAAGTAGTATAACTGAAACTAAAGTGAAATAATTATAATTATCTTCCCCTTAAAAGAAAAACAACTATGCATCTAATTCTTCTGGATTCTCTTTTAATTTTTTTTTCTAGATTTCTTCACTTTTCTTAGAGATATTCAGCTGCCTTTATTTATTGTATTCTGTTTCATCTTTCTTGTATTCATTTAGTTGTTTTGGTAATTTTACCAAAGTATTCTCTGAGAATGATATTTTACACATAGAATGTATGGAGGGTAAATGTTCCAAGTATTATTGTGTCCAAATTTTTACATTTCAGTATCAATATCAATATATTATTGATAACTTAGCTGGATATCAAATTCTGAGTTTAAAGTCTTTGAAACTTTTCTGACTGCAATGGTAAGAAGCTAGAAATCAATTACAAGAAAAAAAAACTGGAAAAAACCTACATGGTAGCTAAACAACAGGCTATTAAACAACCAATAGGTCAATGAAGAAATCAAAAAACACATGGAAACAAATGAAAACACAATGGTTCAAAAATCTTTGGGACATAGCAAAAGCAGTCCTGAAACGGAAGTCCATAACAATACAGGCCTACCTCAGAAACAAGAGAAATCTCAAACAGCATAATCTTACACATAGATGAGCTAGAAAAAGAAAAACAAACAAAGCTTGAAGCTAATAGAAGGAAGGAAATAATAAAGATTAGAGTAGAAATAAATGAAATAGAGACTACAAAAACAATAAATAAATCAATAAAATCAAGAGCTAGTTTTTTGAAAAGATAAACAAAATTGATAAACCATTAGCTCAACTCATCAAGGAAAAAAAAGGATTTAAATAACTAAAATCAGAATAAAGGAGGCTAAATAACAACCAATGCCATAGAAATACATCAGATTATAAGAGAATATTATGAAAAATCTATGCCAACAAATTGGACAACCTAGAAGAAATAAATTCTTAGAAACACAAAATCTTCCAACAGCAAATCAGGAAGAAATAGAAAATCTGAACAGACCAATTTTTAGTAATAAAATTAAATCCTTATCAAAAAATTCCCAACAAACAGAAGTCCAGGACCGCCTTCATAGGTGAATTCTACCAAACATTTAAAGAAGAATTAATACCTATTCTTCTCATGGCACCTGGGTGGCTCAGTTGGTTAAGTGACTGCCTTCAGCTCAGGTCATGATCTTGGAGTCCCAGGATCAAGTCTCACATCAGGCTCCTGCTCAGCAGGGAGTCTGCTTCTCCCTCTGACCCTCCCCCCTCTCGTGCTCTCTCTCTCTCTCTCTCATTCTCACTCTCAAATAAATAAGTAAAATCTTAAAAAAAAAAATACCTATTCTTTTCAAACTATTCCAAAAGCTGCAAGAGGAAGGAAAACTTCCACATTCATTCTATGAGGCCAGAATTACCCTGATACCAAAACAAGACAAAGATACTACAAAAAAAGAGAAAACTACAGGCCAATATCTCTGATGAATCTTGATGCAAAAATCCTCAACAAAACATTAGCAAACCAAATTCAACAGCACATTAAAAAAAATCATTCACCATAATCAAGTGGGATTTACTCCATAGATGTAAGGGTGGTTCAATATTTGCAAATAAATCATCGTGATATATCACATTAATAAGAGAAAGCATAAAAATCATAAAATCATCTCAATAGATGCAGAAAAAGCATTTGACAAAATACAACACCCATTCATGATACTTTGTTCACTCTCAACAAAGTAAGTTTAGAGGGAATATACCTCAATATAATAAAGGCCATATATGAAAAGCCCACAGCTAACATTATAATCAATGGTGAAAAACTGAAAGCTTTTCCCCTAAGATCAGGAAGAAAACAAGATGTCCACTCACCACTTTTATTGGACATAGTACTGAAAGTCCTAGCTGCAGCAATCAGAAAAGAAAAAGAAACAAAATGCATGCATATTAGTAAGAAGTAAAACTGTTATTATTTGCAGATAACATGCTAATATATATAAAAATAACCCTGAAGATCCACCAAAAAAACTACTAGAATTGATAAGTGAATTCAGTAAAGTTGCAGGATACAAAATTAATATACAGAAATCTCTTGCTTTTTTTTACACTAATAACAAAATAGCAAAAAGAGAAATTGAGAAAATAATCTCATTTCCAACTGCACCAAAATGAATAAAATACCTAGGAGTAAATTTAGCCAAGGAGGTAAAAGACCTGCACTCTGAAAACTGTAATACATTGATGAAAGAAATTGAAAACAACCTAAGCAAGTGGAAAGATATACCATGCTCATAGACTGGAAGAAGTAATATCATTAAAATGTACATACTATCCAAAGCAATCTACATATTCAATGCAATTCTATCAAAATACCAATAACATTTTTCACAGAACTAGAACAAATAATCCTAAAATTTATATGAAACCATAAAAGACCTCTAATAGCCAAAGAAATCTTGAGAAAGAAGAACAAAGCTAGCAGTGTCACAATCCGATTTCAAGATATATTACAAAGCTACAGTAATCAAAACAGAATGGTACTAACACAAAAACAGACACATATATCACTGGAACAGGATAGAAAGCCCAGAAATAAACCCAAACCTATCTGGTCAATTAATCTACAACAAAGATGGCATATACAACGGAAAAAATACCAACTTTTCAATAAATAATGTTGGGAAAACTGGACAGCTATATGCAAAAGAATTAAACTGGACTGCTTTCTTACACCATGCACACAAATAAATTTAAATTCAAAATGGAGTAAAGACCTAAATGTTAGACCCGAAACCATAAAACTTCTAAAAGAAAACATAGGCAGTAATTTCTTGGATGTTGGCCTCAGCAACATATTTATGGCTATGTCTCCTCACGTAAGGGAAACAAAAGCAAAAATAAACTATTAGGATTATACCAAAATAAAAAGGTTTTTCACTTCTAAGGAAATAATCAACAAAACCAAAAGACAATCTACTGAATGGAAGAAGATATTTGCAAGTGATATATCCAATAAGGGTTTAATATCCAAACTATATAAAGAACTTGCACAACTCAACATCAAAAACATAAACAATCCAATTAAAAAATGGGCAGAGGACTCAAATAGACATATTTCCAAAGAAGACATACAGATAGCCAACAGACGCATGAAAATATGCTCAACATCATGAATCATTAAGGACATGCAAATCAAAACCACAATGGCTAGTATCAAAAGGACAAGAAATAGTGATTGTTGACTAGAATGTAGAGAAAAGGGAACCCTTGTGCACTGTTGGTGGGAATACAAATTTTGCAACCATTGTGGAAGATAGTATGGAATTTTCACAAAAAAATATAGAAATACCATATGATCCAGTAATTCCACTAGCAGGTATTTATCCAAAGAAAACAAAGATGAATGGATAAAGAAAATGTGATATATTTATATACATACACACACACACACACATACACACACTGGAGTCTTACTCAGCCATCAAAAAGAATGAGATCTTGCCATTTGTGACAACATAGATGGACCTAGAGGGTATTATGCTAAGTGAATTAAGTCAGAGAAAGACAAATACCATATAATTTCACTTATATGTAGAATTAAAAAACAAAATAAACAAAAAAATAGACACTCAAATACAGAGAACAAACTGGTAGTTGCCAGAAAGGGGTGGGTGGAGGGATAGGCAAAATAAAGGGGATCAAGACTTCCAGCTATAAAACAAATAAGTCAGAGATACAAAGTACAGCATAGGAGATATAGTCAATAATATTGTAATAACATTATATGATAACAGGTAGTGACTAAACATGGTAAGCACTGAGTAATGTATAGAATTGTTGAATCAATATATTATATACCTGAAATTATTATAACATTGTATGTCAATCGTACTTCAATAGTAAGAAAAAGAAAAAACTCTTCAAAACTTTAAGAAATTGTTCTATGATCTTTGAATATTCATTGATGCTAGAGCAATTCTCATCCCATTATAGTGTCCTGTTTTTTTTAATGTTTTTCCTCTTTAGAATTTTCTTTGTCCTATGAGTCTTGAATTTCACAAGATTGTATCTAGGAGTGGCTTTTGGCTTTTGTTTAGTTTTTATTTTTCTTTTTATTAAACACACTTGGCATTTAGTGGACCCTTTCCATGTAAGGACTATTTCTTCTGCCCATTTTTTTACTTATTTGCTTTTTGGGTGTTGAGTTTGAGAAGTTCTTTATAGATCTTGGATACCAGCCCTTTATCTGTAATGCCATTTGCAAATATCTTCTCACATTCTGTGGGTTGCCTCTTTGTTTTGTTGACTGTTTCCTTTGCTGTGCAGAAGCTTTTTATCTTGATGAAGTCCAAAAAGTTCATTTTTTATTTCATTTCACTAGCTTTTGGAGATGTATCTTGAAAGAAGTTGCTGTGGGCAATGTCAAAGAGGTTACTGCCTATGTTCTCCTCCAGGATTTTGATGGATTCCTGTCTCACATTGAGGTCTTTCATCCATTTTGAGTTTATCTTTGTGTATGGTGTTAGAGAATGGTTGAGTTTCATTCTTCTGCATGTGGCTGTCCAATTTTCCCAGCACCATTTATTGAAGAGACTGTCTTTTTTCCATTGCATGTTTTTTCCTGTTTTGTCAAAGATTATTTGACCATAGAGTTGAGGGTCCACATCTGGGCTCTCTATTCTGTTCCATTGGTCTATATGTCTGTTTTTGTGCCAGTACCATGCTGTTTTGGTGATCACAGCTTTGTAATATAGCTTGAAATCAGGCAACATGATGCCCCCAACTTTGTTTTTCTTTTTCAACATTTCCTTGGTGATTCAGGTTCTTTTTTGATTCCATACAAATTTTAGGATTTTTTGTTCCAGCACTTTGAAAAATGTCATTGGAATTTTGATCGGGATGGCATTGAAGGTATAGATTGCTCTGGGTAGCATAGACATTTTAACAATGTTTATTCTTCCAATCCATGAGCATGGAATGTTTTTCCATCTTTTTATGTTTTCTTCAATTTCCTTCATTAGTGTTCTATATTCCTAAAGTATAGATCTTTTACTTCTTTGGTTAGGTATCTTATGGTTTTTGGTGCTATTGCAAATAGAACAGACACTTCTCTGAAGAAGACATACAAATGGCTAACAGACACATGGAAAAATGTTCATCATCATTAGGCATCAGGGAAATCCAAATCAAAACCACACTGAGATACCACCTTACACCAGTTAGAATGGCAAAAATGGACAGGGAAAGAAACAACAAATGTTGGAGAGGTTGTGGAGAAAGGGGAACCCTCTTACACTGTTGGTGGGAAGGCAAGTTGGTACAGCCACTTTGGAAAACAGTGTGGAGGTGCCTCAAAAATTTAAAAATAGAGCTACCCTATGACCCAGCAATTTCACTCCTGGGTATTTACCCCAAAGACACAGATGTAGTGAAAAGAAGGGCCATATGCACCCCAATGTTCATAGCAGCAATGTCTGCAATAGCCAAACTGTGGGAAGAGCCGAGATGCCCTTCAACAGATGAATGGATAAAGAAGATGTGGTCCAGATATACAATGGAATATTACTCAGCCATCAGAAAGGATGAATACCCAACTTTTACATCAACATGGATGGGATTGCAGGAGATTATGCTAAGTGAAATAAGTCAAGGAGAGAAAGTCAATTATCATATGGTTTCACTTATTTCTGGAACATAAGGAATAGCATGGAGGACATTAGGAGAAGGAAGGGAGAAATGAAAGGGGGGAAATTGGAGGGAGAGATGAACCATGAAAGACTATGGACTCTGAGAAGCAAACTGAGGTTTAGAGGGGGATGGGTTAGCCCAGTGATGGGTATTAAGGAAGTCACGTACTGCATGGAGTACTGGCTGTTATATGAAAACAATGAATCGTGGATCACCACATCAAAAACTAATGATGTATTATATGGTGATTAACATAAAATAATAAAATTAAATTAAAAAAAATAAAGACTTTCTTTTTTTGGATCTGGGTTGGTGGCTAGTCTTTCTTTCTTTCTTTCTTTCTTTCTTTCTTTCTTTCTTTCTTTCTTCTTTCTTTCTTTCTTCCCTTCCTTCCTTTCTCTCTCTCTCTCTCTCTTTCTTCCTCTTCTTCCTCTTCTTCTTTCTCCTCCCACTCCCCTTCCTTCTCCTTCTTCTTTTCTATTTAATGGTTCATTAGTATTCTCTCCACTCTTCACTTTGCTTCCCGCTTCTAGACCTAACATTAGAAGAATATTGTCCCAGAGTCTGCTTCTCAGGGAATCCAACCTGCAAAATTATCATACTTGTTTATTTTGCATTTTTCTTTCAACCTATTGGATTCCCTCAAATATCTGGCAATACTTAGTTTTTACTTAATATTTAAAAATGACTCTTCAGTTTAATTTGGAAAGCAATTGGTCAGTGATTTCTTGGAGCACTGTATATCTGGAAGAAATTATCTCAACCTCTGAATAAGTAGGTAGAGGATGTCTGCAGGCTTGTATTTCATATGAGAAAATTCATGAAAAACCCAGTTATAGAATAAAGTTAGTGAAGATATGAATAGTGAATTAATAATCCTGGGGTTGGTAGGTAAAAGTAAATTCCTATGACATAGTTTCCAACTTAAATGAATAAATATAATTCTTTTTCAACAGACATTTTAACAACATGGAAGTGAAATGTATTTTCCCATAACAAATATTTCTAGTCTCAAGTTTATAAGTCAGGAGTCCTTAGAACTAATAAAGCAAAGTTTTCTTGCTTCAGAATGGATGTTACTCAAGATTTCTCAGAGGAGGTGATATTTGAGCAGTAATCTTGGGAGAATGAAGAAGTGAACCATGCAAAAATCTAAGGTAAAAATATATCAGGCCCAGGAAACAGGTATAAATTCTGTGAAGCAGAAATGAACTTGGCATGATCAAGGAACAAGATCGCCAGCATGGCAGAAGTGATATAAGTGAGGGAAGTAGGTGAAGGAGATAAGTTTGAAAGGAAGACAGGGCAAGATCCTATTTGACCTGGCAGACTCTACTAAGTGTGATCACCAGTGAATATTTTGAGTTTTGGGAGTATAAGGATATGGTATGCATTTTAAAATATCACTTTGATTGTGGTTGGGAGAATAGATGGTAAAACAGGAATACCAGTTAGGAGGCTATTGCAGTGGTCCAACCTAAGGTGGCAGAGGCATATACAGTCCCTGGTTAGATCTAGATATGTTTTGAAGGTTCAACTGGTGTACATAATATGGGATTGGACATAGGTTGTGAAAAAGAAGCAGAATCAAGATGACTCCTACATTATTGTCCTGATGATCTGAAAGAATGGTGAAGCCAACTAATGAGATAGACTTTGAGGGCATTATACTTGTGAGATGAGTGAAACAAAGAAAGAAAAATATTGCATGACATCACTTATATGGACTCTAAAGAAACCCAACTCATAGAAATGGAACAAAATGATGGTTGCCAGGGGCTTGCGAGGGGGGAGGGGTGTTGGGGAGATCTTATTGGAGGGTATAAACTTGCAAGTAGTAGATAAATAAGTTCTGGAGATCTAATGCACAGCCTAGTGATTATAGCCAACAATAATTATATTATAAACTTCAAATTGCTAAAAGAATGATTCTTAATTGTTCTTACCACAAAAAAGAAATGATAATTATGTGATGTGATAGAGATGTGAACTAATGCTATAGTGGTAATCATATTGCAATATACAAATGTATCAAATCAAAACTTGGTATACCTTAAACTTACACATTGATATAGGTCAATTATATCTCAGTTTTTTAAAAAAGAATGTATATGTCACTTTTGTTTCTTAATTGGTAAAAGGATTCAGAGAGGGGGTGAGATTTTATGAATTCCATTAAAAATGATATTTACTTTGTCTCTTCTATGCATTCTGAAAAAGTTGGATAATAACAGATATCAACGCATGTTGTGTACATTGCAGTGATATTAAATGAAAGTAACAGTATCTACTTATGTCACCAAGAAAATCTCTTTTCAGAGAGTGGTTTTGAAATAAGTATCACTAACTGACAAAGCCAAAGAAAATTTTAAATATTTTAAACCATTGCCTCGTTTCCATTTTTAAAAATTAGAGCTTATTGAGCTCCTCTGAAGTCAAAGCAGCTTGGAAAGTATGCAAGAGTTTGAGGGCACGCCAACAACCTGATCCAAAACATTTCATATGCCTAGAATAGATATAAAGTGCATCTCTACACTATAAAGACATGATTAATCCCACTCATATGGAGGGGGAAATGTGAAATAAAATTTACTATAAACTGATTATCTTCCTTCCTTTCCTAAATTCAGGTTTTCTAAATTTCAAGTTATGAGTAATGACAAAGAAACGAACTAAACCCTATGTTGTCTGAATCTAACCATCTGCTATTCAAAATTATGTTTAAAAAAGGACACATAGGGACAAAGCAATCAAAATCTCTTCTACTGAAAGCATTCTTTAATTTTTTTAAAAAAATTTCCCTAAATAGCAAGAAACTTTGATGAAAATAAATCTTGAAAACTTAGTCATCCACTTGATCGTGGAAACAAAGCATTGAGACATTTTTAATAAAAATGCATATCAGTTTCAGATTTGCACCTAATGCCTTTGAAATATAAAGTACTTAAAACTGTTTATAGTGTTCTTTTTGTTTGTTTTAACAAGACTGATTCCATATATATACCTTTTTTAAAAAGTCAGTCATGAGAGTAGTGAAAATTTGTTACCTCTAGTCTTTAAAACACACACACACACAGACACACATCAGCAGCAGCAGCAGCAACAACAACAACTTTGCAGCCATGCAGATAAGTTAAATTTGAAACACAGTTTTTCCAGTGCTTATCTCTTCTAAATACAGCAGATTTTCTGGGTATTTCTATAATTATGTAGCTGCATTTTCTATGTCTAGTTTAATCAGTTCTTATTTTTCATATTAATAAAGTAAATCACAATCACAAATAAACGAAAATAGTACACAACTCTGCCCCCCAAAAAACAACCAAAACTTTTTTTGAAATATAATTCTATCCCCTTGTAGCAAGAGGCAGAATGTGAAATGTTTAAAAATGTGTACTTAAGAGTTAGCCCATCCAGGGATGGATTCCACGCCTCACTACATATGACCCTTACTACATATGACCCTTATTAGCAGGTACCCTAATATACCCTAATATAAGCCCTCATATCCTCATCTACAAAGCTGGAGATACTGAAGAGTACCCACCTAGTAGGGTGGCTATGTAAATTAAATTGGTTGATGCATACAAAGTCCTTTGCACAGCTTCTAGCACATAATTGATTAATAAATGTTAGCTGGTAGTAATATACAGTAGTACTAGCATTCTGGAAATTCATTGTAAACAAAATTATAAAATCACAAAGAGGAACACTGACTCAGAAGGTTTTAAAATCCAATATTTACCATGAGTACATCTCAGAGAAAATAATCTCAATGTAATTTAAAAGTTGAACATCACAAGGTCTGACAGCTGAAAGGCTGCCTGCTGACACCTCACAATTAGGGTAATAAGCTTTTCCTTGAGGGGTATCTGGACAGGACACCACAGGGTCCACCATAAAAAAAATCAAAGACCCTGTTAGAATTAGGGACATTTCAGTAAAATCACAAGTGTGTGTGTGTGTGTGTGTGTGTGTAATTATTATCCTGAGAGGAATTTGTACCCATAAATCAAAAATAAGCTTTAACGAAAAAGGAACAATCAGAGAACAAGAAAGAACTTTAAAAATATGCTTACTTAACTAAGAAAAATTCAGTAGATGATTGGAAAGACACCAATGGTGAAAATTGGCTGAGAGTTCCAAGAATGGCTATAAAATACCAAAAAATCAAAAAATTTCAGAGTTTACCAGAAGCAATAGTCTGATTAATCCTAAAGAATCTATTTCACTCAGAAGCTGGTAAACCTAGAAGCCTAAACAATGAAAACAAAGTGAGGAAAGAATGTCTATAACAATGTTAGGCTAGTTATTTTATCATTCCTGTAACTCTCCTTGTTT
The DNA here is from genome assembly GCF_011800145.1 of Mirounga leonina. Lineage (NCBI taxonomy): Eukaryota > Metazoa > Chordata > Mammalia > Carnivora > Phocidae > Mirounga > Mirounga leonina. The sequence continues at coordinate 57,791,651 of NW_023270807.1, read as the reverse complement.
GGAAGATGAATCCATGGAGTTTTAGCAAAAGAAAGAGATGAGAGTCCGTGCATACTTTTCTACATCTTTCTTGCCTGACTTAACTAACTAGGAAGTAGGAAATATTAAATGATAATGAGAAGCTAAAAGGTAATTTGAAAACTCCCCTCAACATAAATATGTAATGAGCAATGAGCCAAACCTATGATGTCCCATCAGTGGCTGTCTCAAAGAACAGGACCTGAGGGTGGAAGTGACAGCTTCCTTCATAATGAGGCAGCAGTTCAGGGAGAAAGTCTGCAGGGATTCTGGGCCAAGGCACTCAGCTGCTAAACAGTGGCAGAGGTGCCCCCAGCAGATGACCCCCAACACTTCAGCACATAAAAAAAGTTGTTTCAGAATAAATGCCTTAACACATTTAATTGAAAGAGAGTGAGAATGAGTGGTATTGAAAAGAGAAGACACTAAGTTGAACCTAGTTTTTTTGTTTCTTTTAACTCTTGCTCTTTTTATATGACTATATTTATTAGCTTCATGTATCTACCCTTAATATGTTTCCATCTTTCTGCTTGTAAGCCCCAGTCTGTACTCTATCACAAAATGCCTTTTCCATCTTGTAGCAGTTCCTTCAATCTGCAGAAATGAGCCTGAATACCTTGCCAAAATAGTATGATTTCAGTGATAGCTCACAAGATTTGGAACTAAAAAAGATATTAGCTATCCCTCATTTAGGTAAGAACTCTGCTGCCAGAAAGGATTAAAAGCAAACAAACAAACAAAGGTGTCTAAGGTCACATGGCTAGCCAGTGACAGGTTTTGGACTAGAACCGGGCATCCTAACATGTAAAGATATGCAATCCCCACCGCCATGCAAACCATACCACCATTCTTGGGAAGTGAAGGTGAGGAGAAGGTGGAAGAACTTGCCTCTGCAGCCAGCTGTCGATCATAGTTAAATCACATGCTGTTCTTGCAGAAGAGGGCTGAAACCAAGGATACATATCTTCTTTACTTCTACCCACTTCACACAGTTACATAGGATTATCATTAATGAAAATGTTTTTAGAATGTGTACCAAATCCCCCCCCCACCCTCCCCAATTTACTTAGCTCTACCTTCCTTCTGGGTCCTCTGCCATGAGCTCATATGGTACTCACTGACACCATTGCCTAACCCCGAAGTACAGTCAGTGTCTCAGTGTCCCCCAGAATGAGGCCTAGGTCCTGTTTAGGCCTCCATGTGCCAGTGCAGCCCCAATTCCCATGCCCTGCCCTGTTGGAACCAAAAAGGCTTTGGCTCCTACATCCACTTCTAAACTCAGTTGAAGTATCTTTTGGGGACACATAGAATCTGTCCCCCACCAGCACTAACATCCATTGGTTTACAGAACACCTGATCCTTTAACATGATACTCATACAACATTACTTTAGACTAGGAGACTCATTTTTTAAAAAATATGAGTTAAGACAATGGGCTCATGACTACAAAAGCTTTGTCAGAAGCCTAGCCTGATAAAAAATGAAACAGTCTGTTAAAAGCTTACCTAAAGTACTAGCTTGGGGAAAACACATTTCAGGATTATGACACTGTCCTCCACAGGCAGTATCTGCATTTAAACAATATATAATACTGTTTTCCTAACAGCTGGAATGTGTGGGGATGGGATTGGGAGATACCCTTTCTTCCATCTCTCCCAGTGACCCCCTGAGAAAATTTATGCTTTTTTAAATGAAAAACATAATATCTACTGGCTAGGAATCCTGAACCTGGGAGTAGAGGTGGTTCCCACTTTTTTAGGAGGATATATTAAGATTTCCATTGAGTCTGAGGCTATTACAACCACCTAGCCACTTGTAATTCTCATGTCAATGGACAAACAGGGGGAAAAAGGAGTATAGCATTCCGAGATTTAATTGATCCTAATTACTATGGCAAACTAGGATTATAACACAATAGGCCAGAGAGAAGTATGTCTAAAACCTAGGGAATACTGGAGATTCACTTACTGCTTTCACTCCAGTAATAACTGTCAGTAGGCAAACAATAACTACCTCCTAACAAAGGCAAGGCAATTCAGGGCTCAGACCCCCTTCTAGAGGGAGTCCTCAAGGGTAAGAAACCCTTAAGAAGGATGTTGATTATCAATTACAGTAGGAAGATAAATAACAGCAAAGGAGGCTGTAGTTTGACCTATTAAGACTCCTTAAACCTTTTCAGACATTGGCTACCATCTTCAAGGAAAATCTGTGATTGGCTGGATTGATACCTTCCTTCTTAGGCATTTCCTCTTAAAATGAGGGCATCTTGTTTTTATGAAAATGGAGGTCTCACATTATCATTTCACAAGATATGATGTGTGAACATATCTGAACGGTGACCAGGGAGGACTACACTGGACCTCGTATATGTGTCTTCCTAGATTTGCACAACTTCTCTACCTTCTGGCCCCTCATCTACTCAGAGAGCCTTGTTGTTGCCTCACCTTCTAACACTACCAGCTGTCTCTGCCACAACTCTAGGTTAGGGCTGCACTGTGCCAGCATCTATTACACCTGCTGGGGCAGGAGTTGCCACAGCTCCAGGTCCCAACCCAAACCAAGATTCTGGCTTCTCCCAGTCTTCCATATTCAGATGAAGTGCTGTGCCGTGGCACATAAGACATGAGTTTCCCAAGAGCTAGCCAAAGGACTCAAATGGCAAAATCCAGAAGTGTAAGAGATGATGATGAGAGGGAGCCAACAGGTTCTTCTTCTTTCCTCCCTCTGCGAGACTGTTCCAAGGGCAGTGGTTCTCTACAGCTTATCTCATCTACATGATCAAGCAACTAGATGTGGTTTTCGTGGTTTTCATGTCAGTTTGGTAATGAGCCACCTCATTCATATTTGCTAGTTCTTCTTCCCTGCCTCTCCTTCCATTTTCCCTCACTATTGCCACCCTTGGATTATACTTCCCAATAAGACATCACCATGGAAAGTGTTGCCTTGGGCTTTGTTTTCTGGAGAACGCTAAGACCAAATATTTTGAGTCATTCCTCCAAAAGATACTCCACAAATTGAAAAGACATTTCATGTGCCGCTTTCCCTGAGTATACTCCCATGAAAAGGAATATACCACTACATAAGAATTATATTTCAATAGATAAGCAGTTGTAATTCGTACTTGCAACAAAATTTAAAAAATAATGCTTTAATGTTTTCCTAATGTTCTTTGTCTTTTCATAATTCTCAAATATGTGATCCACTAAAATTTTGGTCTAAGTATACTTGAAAGTCTTTTTATTCTAGTTATTTTACTTTACCCAGCATCTTTTTCATAAGCTTTAATTTGAAAGTGTATTGTTAAAGCTTGAAATATTTCTACACTTTAAAAAACTTTGATGGCACATTGTTATGATAAAATATATTTTTTAAAAATTCTCTTCATAAGTCAAAAGTTTTAAAAGGGAGGATTGTTGTTCTTAAAATCGCAGAATATGAATATATAAAAGAAGAGAATTTGTAATATTTTACCAATTCCTCCTCTATCTAACACGAACATGTAAGATGCACTTTTTTGGAGGATAAAATATAAAAAGAAGTGATAGTTGTTAGAATACTGCTCCATCACCTCCAGATTACTGAGCAGAGGAAAGGTCACACCATCAAAAGAAGAAAATTAATAATTAACAGGGAAGACTGAAAGGGTATCAGATTATAAATACCTCATTTATAAGAAGTATTTAGGAGGTTTTATTTCCATTGATTCAATTGAAGCTTTCAGATATTTTTACTAATTAAACTAATCAATAATAGTGATATGCTAGAGATGAATTATATCTTCATTAATAGAGTGTTCGAAGAATCCAGAGGGACTAGGTAGGTCCTAAAGGTCATTATTATAGATATTCAGTTTGCACTTGAGGATAGGGAGTTTGTCATAGGTCATTACAACCTGAGTAAATGAGGAATTCGTAAGAGTACAGGCTCTTGATGAAAAAAAAATGTTATGTCCCCTTCTTTTTAAAATAAGTTCTCTAAGGATGTTTTAAAGTTTTTTTTCATGAGATAAAACAGAAAGCTAACAAATGCTTTCATTAAGCACATTCCAACACGACTAAAGAAAACACATCACTCAGAAATATCAGTTGAAATCTCAGCACAGAGGTGGTGATGTCTTCCCAACAACAAATGATAGACCTAAGTGAACAGATGTCTACCGCTTTAGGGAAGTAGTTACACACCCATCTTGTTCTCCTCTGTGGAAAGTTGGGGAGATTATGGTGTGTGCTCTTTTTCAGTTTTGACACAACGGCCTTTGAGAAAGTGACCAAATCCTTGAGAACATGAATTTCCTTTCTGCCAATTGGCCTTCATTTATATGAGGCAGCCATAGTAGAAATTTATAAAACTCATCTAAATGTGATGGTCACTCATTTGCTTGAATCACGTAAAATTACACAAGTTCATATATCTTTTTCAGAAAATTAGGTAACAATGGTTCATACAATTGATCAATAGGGATCATAAAGAAAGCATTTCGAAAGTCATGCTTTCTTATACAATGTGTTTATTATGTTGAAAATATGTCTGACAGGATAGGAAGAAAAAAGCAACTTTGAAATCAGTGGTCTATTTGGTTTGGTAAAGAAAACAAGTATACCTTTAGGGGCTAATGATTAGGAAGGAACGGAAAAGAGAAGGGAGGAACTGAGTAGGATTTGGTCAGAATCAGAATAGAAATAGTCTTTGATAGAAGCTTGGAAACATATAACTACTGCTGACTGGAAGTTTGGCATCATGGGGAGGCAAGAGAGAAAGAGAGAGAGGAGTAGCGTATTTACTATTTTTATCTGAAATAGGCAACATCAATCAATAGCCTTTCTAAGGCCTATGCTATAAACTAGCCTCCTAGGCTGTGAGCTCCTGCAGAACTAGGTCTGTGTCTTCTATCTTTATCCCCAGCCCCGTCATACAGCATGTGGCAGGTAGAAGGTATGCAATAGATGTTTATTGAATGAATAAATGACCATGCAGCTATTTAGTAAGAGGCAAGCACAAGCAAACACCACAGAGAAACACAAGGAAGTGAGCGCACAGAGGATGTTATCTGTCAGTGACTGCTATATACAGAGGAGTACAGAAACAGATGCAGCCTGAGAGAGCCCTTGTCTTTTATCTACTGTCTCTACCATTCAAGTTTTATGAGATTCCTGATGGAAACCTCCTTGTGCAAAGACATGGAAGGCATCTTTGTATTTTTTTTATATTTTAATCCCTGTTGAAACCTCAAATTCTTTCTTGAAATACTACATTATCTTTTGAGATGGTACTATTAGAGAGTAGGAAATCCGTACCCTACCTGTGGTCTCATTCTTGTTTCCCTGACCTCTCTATGAGCTGTTCAGTTTTACCCCTGTATCAGAGACATACATATTCAGAATCACATTTACTTAATTTACTTGCAAAGCTCACAAATTCATTGCACCCATTTGATTGTGGAATGGCTTGGGAATGTATTCCAGTCATATTTTATGTTTATAATTAAGAAAAATATTGGCTCAAATCCCAATATGTAGAAATAACTCTTCCCCATCTACCACAAAATGTATTCAGTGGCTATTTGTTTGGGATGTTTTTATGCCCTCAAACACCAATTCAGAAAAGAACCCAGGGTCAGTCATTACTTAAAGCACAGCTATACTTTAAATTGAGTGTTTAAATGACCTTATGAATTTCTGTTTTCTCTAGGTGACATTCACATTAAGTTTATGGTTTAACACACCAGCATGTGATTTCCCTGAATACTAGCTGAAAAATAACTGCTCACACTAGAGGATACTCTCCATGATGTCTCCCTTTAGCAACTGTGCCTGTCCCAGGAACACACTCCAGTCAGCACATTCAGGGGTATCCAGACTCAAGTCCTCCATTACAGCTGACTCCAAGCTAGCTGACACCTTGTTTTGACATACAATCCCATCACTCCTAGTTCTAACCTTGGCTATTCTCCTATTTATGACTCTATCTCTCCACTTCAGCAAACACTGCCATCAACAAAGCCCTTTTATTTCTACCCACACCAGAACCCTTGGACCCATATATCACCTCAGGAGGCAGTATTCTCTGGTTTTTCCTGCTGGCAGAAGGAATTTGTGCAATATTTTGTGCTACAATGGAATATACCATACAAAACATGCATCATTGCATGCATTGATAGATTGTTTAATTACAGACTCTCAGCATGACAAATTACCAACCAAATAGATACATGAAACATTCTTTCAGCATTCACCTTTTCACAGCTTCATCAACAAAATATTATAGTTACAAAAATGTATACACCAGCTGTGACCATGCCCATTGTGATTTCCTGTTGTTCAAGGATTAGTAGACCTCAACCCAAGCAATGACCTCATGGCACAGCTCTTTTTTGTCAGATTCCCACTCTTGAGCCTCATCTCCCTTTGACATTCCCTTTTGCTTCATTTTGACCATTCCTGTCTCATTGTTCTACTGATACCTACTTATCCTCTCAATGATACACTTCCTCCCCAAACTAATACACACTAAGTTGCTATTGTGGGTAAAGCTTATTATGAAATCATATCTAGAGTAGCTTCACTCTAGTGATGGACAACTGTTTATTAGTGGTGAGATCTCAGTCATTAGCAACAAAATTAAGAGGACATATGCCAAGGAAGAAACCCTTCTCATAAGAAACTACTTACCTCCCCTACTTAAAATGGACCTACCTTCTACCCTCAGTCCTCAGCTTTCCAAAATATAAATGATCAACATGATGAAACCTGAAGCATTCCTGAAAGACACTAATTTAGTGATAGTCTCACCTATCACTGTCAGTAATTAGATTTCCTATCAAGTCCTATTGTTTCTTGTTAACCAAGTATCAATTTCACCAATTCAATAAAATAGTTATAACAGTATCCCTAGGATGTATCTAATGGATTCTGCAGTGTTCTGTATTCAGTCAACTATATTCTTGACTCTAGAGTCAATTATTTAAAAAAAGAAAACCTATGATTTAATTGAGCAAAATTTAGCAAGTTCCATTGCTAAGAGCTTTATCTATGTGCCACTAAATGATTAGGCCATCATATTAAACTAAAAGACCTTTGTCCAGATTTGACCTCCATACCACAGACCACAAAATATCTCTTAAGATAAAAATAATACCTTTTCCATTAGGTAAGATAAAAGAAAACTTGATTGATAAGAGTGACTTAAATAGCAAAACCTATGTTTAGCAGGAGTGTAGAATGGCCCAGTCTCAAAAGTAACTATCCTCAAAGTAATCGTGAATGAAATTGAGTTTAAAATTCAATCCTCAAATTAAAGGGCATGATCAATTTTAATCTGAGATTAAAAAGAAAAACAAAACTTGCTAGTTTTCATATCATGCCTTTGTATAATGATTCTGTCTTTGTGTTTCCTCCTCCCTCCGACTTGAATGCACCATTCTCCTTGACCACTTGACAAGGCTCTTTCAAAACCCTATTCAAATGCCACCTCATCAGTAAAGTCCTTCCAAATTACGATAGGACACTAATGATGGGACAATTGGACATTATGTGCTTCATGAAATGGATGCGATACATTAGAAATTATCCACTTCTACCTATAAATTGTTATTGTGAAAAAAAGTAGAACTTCCATCTAATCAAGCTACTCAGTCTAACAATCAGTTTTTGGAAACAGTTACATCACACTCCAGAGAGACAGTTAGTCAAATCCAGAATATGGGACATTCTCCAGGGCCAATTAGTGAGATTAAAGAAAAAAGTTAGGATATCACAGAATAAAAATTACTGATTAGACATAATAACAAAATGTAATGGTTAGATCGTGTTTTGGTCCTGATTTCCAACAAAACAAATCTAAAAAGACATTTTGGAACAATTAGGCAAATTTGAATATGGGCTGGGTATTTAACAATATTAGAAAATGATATTTAATTAGTTACATGTTATAATAAGATGACAGTTATATTAGAAATTACTGAAGCTTGTGATAGATATAGGAGGGTTCATTAAACAACATTCACTACTTTTGTGTATCTTTAGAAATTTACATAATAAAAAGTTTTAAAATCCCAAATATCTGCAGAGGGAAATAAAGCCACAGAACTCTGTGTATACCATGGTGAACAAGAACCCCATGGGAGCTTACTTTCTCAAGCAGAAAAATGCAATATAAATCACTTTTTTAAGCAAATAATTAAAAAAATTTTAATCTGTTACTGCTCCAGAAGAAAAGTACACTGTGTCATGAGAGTGTGCGGTTGGGATTGTGCCTGGCTGCCTACAGGTCCCTACATGCTTCTCAACACTCACCTCCAGCATCACCCTAGATCTCTGAGTTATCTTATTCTCTCTAGGACATTTAGTCATTCTCTCCTTTGTCTCATAACTCTTACACCACATGCAGTTTTATCTGTAACACCTACTATAATTTACTGCATATGCTTGATTGCATGTCTGCCCAACCCATGCCCACCTGCCCTTGCCCTCCCCTCCGACAAGTTTATAAGGTCCTTAATAACAGGGAAACTATCTGATCCAGTTCTGTGTTCTCAGTACTCAGTTAACTATGGGCCCATGGAGACAGTAACTGATTCTACTATAACAAATTTTTCACCTAATGGTATATGTACCCATTGGTAATCATTCCCCAGAATAAATTTTTGAAAATAAAAGTTTTTGAAGGGCACAACACTCCTGCCTGCCTCTATGCTAAAGCCACCACATCAGGCCAGATGCCACGACTCAGATGGCAGAAGTACCTTAATCTGGCTCTTGACATCTCTACTTCCTAACTGCACTGTTTGTGTCCCTTCATCTCTTTTCACTCCAGGTTGGGGTATGGGTCCTTACTCTGTCCCTTGGAAAACCTCTCATTGGAGGTAGAAGAACCTAGAATCAAAGTAGAAAGAAGCCAAAACTCTACCAAGAAAACAAAGTATCTCCCTTCTCTCTAAGGTGCATAGGGTTTTCTGCACCTTACAGAATTTGTCTTATCTGATATCAAAGGACCATCCAATGCTGGGATTGTGATAACAACCAAAAGGAACTATTTACTTTATTTTTTTATACACCCTGCATGCAAGTAATATGCACATAGGCTTTGGAGAGATGAAAAGAACAGTGAGTAAAAACAAGGATTCTGACCTAAAGCTTTACTATGCCTATGGGAAAGCATTGTCCCAGTCACACAAAAAACAAACAAACCAACAAACAAAAACTTTCAATTGGGTCCAGCAACAGGGTCTATAATAATTTTATTTGAGCTCAACCTAAAACTTAATAATTCTTGCTCATAAAAAAGGGGGGGTGGACTAGACTCAGAAATGCCTCCTGGTATAAAGGCCTGGCCATTGTATATGGTTAAAGAAAAATTGGGGAAGATATTACTGTGGCAGGCAGCTCTCCCCCTTCATGCAAGCTAAGACCAGGAACAAGGCAAGGGTATCCATTCTCTCACCACATTTGCTCAACATTTTGCTGGAGGTTCTAAGAGAGGGAAACTAAAGATAACTGGAAACAGAAAGCAGTGGTATCCAGACTGGAAAGGAAGAAATAAAATTGTCTTTGTTCACATACAACATAATGGCTTTAAAGGAAATCCCATGGAATCTGCAAGAAAGAGACTAGGACGAAGCGAGTTTAGAAAATTATGGATACAGTGTCAATCCATATAAGTCAATCATATTGTTGTACACTAACATCAGAAGTTGGAATTTTAAAAAATAAAAATACCATCTGAAATAGCATGAAAATAAAATACTTAGAGAAAAATTAGACAGAACGTATACAAAATTTATAGATGAAAACTTTCAAGGCACTGCTGAAAACAATAAGGAGGCCTTGCATAAGTGAAAAGTATACTGGATTCATGGATCAGAACCCTCAATCTGGTTAAGATTCCATTTCCCACAAACTGGCCTATATATAATAAATGCAATCCACTCAAAATCCTAGCAGTCTTTTTTATAGAACTTTACATGCCAATTCTAAAATTCATACAAAATGCAAAGGATATAGAATGGCAAAAATAACCTCAAAAAAGAACAAAGTTGGAAGATTTATACTACCTGAACTTGACACAATATAAAACTACATTAATCAAAAGTATGGTATGGGCATAAAAATAGAGAAATTAGACTTAATAAAGAGTCTGAAATAGACCCACACATATGTGCTCAGGTGATTTTTAACAAAAATGCAAAACAATTCAGTGAAAAAAGGATTTCAACAAATGGTCCTTAAATTATTGGTATCCACATGAAAAATGATAAACGTCTATCCACACCTCTCAATATAAACAAAAGTTAACTCCAAGTAGATCACAGGCTTAAAATCAAAGTCTAAAACTATAAAACTTCTACAAGAAAGCATGAGAGAAAATGTTCATGATGCTGAATTAGCAAAGATTTCTTAGATACATCAAAAAGATAATGTACAAAGAACAAATTGATAAACTGAACTCCATCAAAATTAAGAACCTCTGCTCTTTCAAAGATTCTTTTAAGAAAATGAATGACAAGCCACAGACTGAAAGAAAATATTAGAAAATCAAACATCTGATAAAGAACTTACAACAATATATTATTTAAAACTCTTAAAAATACCCAATAACAAGAAAACAAACAAATAAAATATACAAAATATTTGAGCAGACATTTGACCAAAGAAAATATATGGATGACAAATGAGCTGTTTGTATGTAAAAAGACAGTCAATATCATTAGTCATTAAGGAAACGCAAATTAAAGTCATAGAAACCACTACACACATAAGGAATGGCTAAAATTAAAAACATAAAACTGATAACACCAAATGCTGACAAGGATGTGGAACAACTGCTTGTGGTAATGTAAAATGGGACAACTTTTTTGGAAAACACTGAGAGTTTCTTATTAAACTAAATATGCAACAACCATATGACTCAGACATTCTATTCCTAGGCATTTAGCCAAGAGATATAAAAGCATAGGTCCATACAAAGTATTGTACACTAATGCTCTTAGCAGCTATATTGGTAATCGCTGAAACCTGGAAACAATCTAAATATTCACCAAAAGGTGAGTAGATAAACAAATCGTGGTATATCCATTAAATGGAAAACTAATCAGTAATCAAAGAGAATAAAGTATTGATACATGCAACAGCATGGATAAGTCTTAAATATGCTGAGTGAAACAATGTGAATGAATAATGCAAACTTTCATTCATATAAAATTTTAGAAAATGTAGACTACTGTATAGTGAAAAAAATCAGATCAGCGACTGTTTGTATTTGGGGAAGATTGGGGGAAGGGTGTGAGGTTGTAAATTGAATGTAATCATACCCAGAGAGGTATAAGAGGGTTACGAAGGGGCATAAGAAAGACTTTAGGTGTTTCTGAAGGATAGGTTTATTATCTTGATTATGGTATCCTGATTGTGGTTTCACAAATGTATGTGTGTGTGTGTGTGTGTGTCAAAACTTATCAAATTATACACATTAAATATTGTATGTCAATTATACCTAAATAAAGTTGTTTTTTAAAAGCCTACAGTAGGGAGGAGGAGCAAGATGGCAGAGGAGTAGGAGACCTAAATTTCGTCTGGTCTCAGGAACTCAGCTAGATAGGAATCAAACCATTCTGAACGCCTATGAACTCAACAGGAGATTGAAGAAAAGAATAGCAGCAACTGTCTGAACAGAAAAGTGACCACTTTCTGGAAGGTAGGATGTGCGGAGAAGTGAATCCGAGGTGATATTCGGGAGGATAGACGGTGGGGGAGGGGGCCTCCATCAGCCGCTACTGGCAAGTGATAGAACAGCGGAGCACAAAATCGGAACTTTTAGAGGTTGGCTCTGCTGAGGGACGTTGCTCCAGTGGCTAAGCAGAGGAAGGAACCCACTTGGGACAGTGTGGTCTCAGGGCCCTTGGGGCCACAGAAAGACCGGGGATGCCTGAGTCCGGCAGAGCTCCCAGGTATCAGAGCAGGGAAGCCGGGCTGCAGAGATGGAGCCAAGGAGTGGGCTCTCAGCTCGGGGTTGCCATAAATCATGATCTGCGGCATGGTCGGGCCACTGCTCCTCCAGCAGGGACCCAACAAGCGGCAGATCTGGGGAGACTCCCCTTCCTCCCCTGGGGGGAGCAGCATGGGAGCGCACCACAGGGATTTGCTGTGTTTGGAGACTCCAAACGCGATTGGGTGCCAGAGATAGAAATGCTCGGTCACAGGACAGGTGAGCATGGAGAGCAGCCCGAGACCGGGGAGATGGGAGTGATTGACTGCATTTCTCTGGGGGCTCACTAAGGAGTGGGGCCCCGAGTTCTCGGCTCCTCCAGGGCAGAGATTGAGAGGCCGCCATTTCACTCTCAGCCTCCAAAACTGTATGGAAAGCTTGCAGGGAACAAAAGCTCCCAAGAGAAAACCTGAGTGGATTACTTAGCCGGACCCGGCAAGGGCGGGGCAATTCCGCCTCCGACAAAGACATTTGGGAACCACGGCAACAGACCCCTCCACCAGAAGATCAGCAAGAACAGCCAGCCAAGACCAAGTTTACTGATCAATGACAACGGCAGAACTCCAGTGCTAGGAGAACACAGCACATAGAATTCATGGCTTTTTTTCCCCAGATTCTTTAGTCTTTCAAAGTTTTTTTTTTTTTTAATTTTCTTTTTTTTTCTTTTTTTTTTTTCTTTTTCCCTTTTTCAACCAACATCTTATCAATCCCCTTTTTAAAAATATTTTTTATTTTTCATTTTTAGAGTCATTATCTACCACTTCATAGTAGTTAACCTTATTTTTGGTGTATATATATATAAGTTCTTCTCTCTTTAAAATTTTGGGATACAGTTGCTTCTAACAGACCAAAATATACCCTAAAGCTCTAGTGTATGGCTTTGTTCTAGTTTCCTGCCTGATCACATTCTCTCCTTTTTTTTTTTTAATTTCTCTTCTTTCTTTTTTCAACCAACTTCTTATCTTATCAATTCCTTTTATAAAATATTTCTAATTTTCATCTTTACAATCATATTCCATCCCTTCATCGTATTTACCCTTATTTTTGTACATATATGTTTTTTTTTCTTAAAATTTTGGGAGGCAGTTTCTTCTAACAGACCAAAATATGCCCAAAATCTGGTGTGTGGCACTCGTCTATTCACCAGCCTGATCATATTTGATTTATTTGATCATATTCTTTTTTTTTTTTTAATCTTTTTCTTTTTTCTTTCTTTCCCTTTCTTTTACCCCGGTTTCAGGTCTCTTCTGATTTGTATAGTGTATATTCTTCTGGGGTCATTGTTACCCTGTTAGCATTTTGTTCTCTCATTCATCTATTCTCCCCTGGATAAAATGACAAGACAGAAAAAAATCACCTCAAAAAACAGAACAAGAAGCAGTACTGACTGCTAGGGACTTAATCAACATGGACATTAGTGGGGCACCTGGGTGGCTCAGTCGTTAAGCATCTGCCTTCAGCTCAGGTCATGATTCCAGGGTCCTGGGATCGAGCCCCGCATCGGGCTCCCTGCTCTGCCAGGAGCCTGCTTCTCCCTCTCCCACTCCCCCTGCTTGTGTTCCCTCTCTCACTGTGTCTCTCTCTGTCAAATAAATAAAATCTTAAAAATATATATATATGGACATTAGTAAGATGTCAGAACTAGAGTTCAGAATGACGATTATAAAGATATTAGCTGGGTTTGAAAAAAGTATGGATGATACTAGAGAAACCGTTCCTGGAGAAATAAAAGAACTAAAATCTAACCCAAGTCAAAATCAAAAAGGCTATTAATGAGGTGCAATCAAAAATGGAGGCTCTACCTGCTAGGATAAATGAGGCAGAAGAGAGAATCAGTGATATAGAAGACCAAATGATGGAAAATAAAGAAGCTAAGAAAAAGAGAGGTTAACAACTACTGGATCACAAGGGCAAATTGAAGAGATAAGTGATACCATAAGATGAAACAATATTAGAATAATTGGGATCCCAGAAAAAGAAGAAAGAGAGAGGGGGCAGATGGTTTATTAGAGCAAATTATAGCAGAGAACTTCCCTAATCTGGGGAAGGAAACAGGCATCAAAATCCAGGAGGCACAGAGAACCCCCCTCAAAATCAATAAAAATAGGTCAACACCCCAACATCTAATAGTAAAACTCACAATCTCAGACAAAAAGAAAATCCTGAAAGCAGCTCGGGACAAGAGGTCTGTAACCTACAATAATAGAAACATGAGATTGGCAACAGACCTATCCACAGAGACCTGGCAGGCCAGAAAGGACTGGCATGATATATTCAGAGCACTAATGAGAAAAATATGCAGCCAAGAATACTATATCCAGCTAGGCTGTCACTGAAAATAGAAGGAGGGATAAAAAGCTTCCAGGACAAACAAAAATAAAGGAATTTGCAAACACAAAACGAGCCCTACAGGAAATCTTGAAAGGGGTCCTGTAAGCAAAGAGAGAGCCTAAAAGTAACATAGACCAGAAAGGAACACAGATAATATACGGTAACAGTCACATTACAGGCAATACAATGGCACGAAATTCATATCTTTCAATAGTTACCCTGAATGTAAATGGGCTAAATGCCCCAATCAAAAGACATAGGCTCTCAGATTGGATTAAAAAACAAGACCCATCGATATGCTGTCTGTAAGAGACTCATTTTAGACCTAAATATACGTCCAGATTGAAATTGAGGGGGTGGAAAACCATTTACCATGCTAATGGACACCAAAAGAAAGCTGGAGTGGCAATCCTTATATCAGACAAATTAGATTTTAAACCAAAGACTGTAATAGGAGATGAGGAAGGACACAATATCCTACTTAAAGGGTCTATCCAACAAGATCTAACAATTGTAAATATCTATGCCTCTAACATGGGAGCAGCCAATTATATAAGCCCATTAGTAACAAAATCAAAGAAACACATCAACAACAATACAATAATAGTAGGGGTCTTTAACAACCCCCTCACTGAAATGGACAGATCATCTAAGCAAAAGATCAACAAGGAAATAAAGACTATACACACTGGATGAAATGGACTTCACAGACATATTCAGAACATTGCATCCCAAAGCAACAGAATACACATTCTTCTCTAGTGCCCATGGAACATTCTCCAGACTAGATCACTTCCTAAGTCACAAATCAGGTCTCAACCAGTACCAAAAGATTGGGATCATTCCCTGCATATTTTTGGACCACAATGCTTTGAAACCAGAACTCAGTCACAAGAGGAAAGTTGGAAAGAACTCAAACACATGGAGGCTAAAGAGCATCCTACTAAAGAATGAATGGATCTTTAGTATTTAGTATGCCCCAGTTTCAGGTCTCTTCTGATTTGTATAGTATATATTCTTCTGGGGTCATTGTTAACCTGTTAGCATTTTGTTCTCTCATTCATCTATTCTCCCATGGACAAAATGACAAGATGGAAAAAAAATCACCTCAAAAAAAAAGAACAAGAGGCAGTACTGACTGCCAGGGACTTAATCAATATGGACATTAGTAAGATGTCAGAACTAGAGTTCAGAATGACGATTATAAAGATATTATATATATCTCTCAGGAAATTAAATAATAATTTTAAAAATCCATGGAAACCAATGAAAATGAATACACAACTGTTCAAAATCTTTGGGATGCAGCAAAAGCGGTACTAAGAGGAAAGTATATAGCAATACAGGCCTTTCTTGAGAAACAAGCAAGGTCTTAAATACACAACCTAACCCTACACCTAAAGGAGCTGGAGAAAGAACAGCAAATAAAGCCTCAACCCAGCAGGAGAAGAGAAATAATAAAGATCAGGGCAGAAATCAATGAAATAGAAACCAAAAGAACAGAACAGATCAACGAAACTAGGAGCTGGTTCTTTGAAAGAATTAAGAAGATTGATAAAACCCTAGCCAGACTTATCAAAAAGAAAAGAGAAATGACCCAAATAAATAAAATCATGAATGAAAGAGGAGAGATCACAACCAACACCAAAGAAATACAAACAATTATAAAAACATATTATGAGCAACTCTATGCCAGCAAATTAGATAACCTGGAAGAAATGGATACATTCCTAGAGATGTCTCAACTACCAAAACCAAACCAGGAAGAAATAGAAAACCTGAACAGACCTATAACCACTAAGGAAATTGAAGCAGTAATCAAAACTCTCCCAACAAACAAGAGCCCAGGGCAGATGCCTTCCCAGGGGAATTCTACCAAACATTTAAAGAAGAATTAATACCTATTCTTCTGAAACTGTTCCAAAAAATAGAAATGGAAGGAAAACTTCCAAACTCGTTTTATGAGGTCACCATTACCTTGATCTCCACACCAGACAAAGACCCCATCAAAAAGGAGAATTACAGACCAATATCCTTGATGAACATGGATGCAAAAATTCTCACCAAAATACTAGCCAATAGGATCCAACAGTACATTAAAAGGATTATTCACCACGACCAAGTGGGATTTATTCCTGGGCTGCAAAGTTGGTTCAACATCTGCAAATCAATCAATGTGATACAATACATTAATAAAAGAAAGAATAACAACCATATGATCCTCTCAATAGATGCAGAAAAAGCATTTGACAAAGTACAGCATCCTTTCTGGATCAAAACTCTTCAGAGTATAGGGATAGAGGGTACATACCTCAATATCATAAAAGCCATCTATGAAGAACCCACAGTGAATATCATTCTCAATGGGGAAAAACTGAGAGCTTTCCCCCTAAGGTCAGGAACATGGCAGGGATGTCCACTATCACCACTGCTGTTCAACATAGTACTAGAAGTCCTAATGACAGCAATCAGACAGCAAAAAGAAATAAAAGGCATCCGAATCGGCAAAGTCAAACTCTCACTCTTTGTAGATGATATGATACTTTATGTGGAAAACCCAAAAGACTCCACCCAAAACTGCTAGAACTCATACAGGAATTCAGTAAAGTGGCAGGATATAAAATCAATGCACAGAAATCAGTGGTGTTTCTATAAACCAATAACAAGACAGAAAAAAGAGAAATTAAGGAGTTGATCCCATTCACAATTGCACCCAAAACCATAAGATACCTAGGAATAAATCTAAACAAAGAGGCAAAGAATCTGTACTCAGAAAACTATAAAATACTCATGAAAGAAATTGAGGAAGACACAAAGAAATGGAAAAACATTGCATGCTCATGGATTGGAAGAACAAATATTGTGAAGATGTCAAAGCTACCTAGAGCAATCTACACACTTAATGCAATCCCTATCAAAATACCATCAACTTTTTTCAAGGAAATGGAGCAAATAATCCTAAAATTTGTATGGAACCAGAAAAGACCCCGCATAGCCAGAGGAATGTTGAAAAGGAAAAGCAAAGCTGGTGGCATCACAATTCCAGACTTCAAGCTCTATTACAAAGCTGTCATCATCAAGATAGTATGGTACTGGAACAAAAACAGACATATAGATCAATGGAACAGAATAGAGAGCCCAGAAATGGACCCTCAACTCTTTCGTCAACTAATCTTCAACAAAGCAGGAAAGAATGTCCAATGGAAAAAAGACAGTCTCTTCAACAAATGGTGTTGGGAAAATGGGACAGCCACATACAGAAGAATGAAACTGAACCATTTCCTCACACCACACACAAAAATAGACTCAAAATGGTTGAAAGACCTAAATGTGAGACAAGAGTCCATCAAAATCCTAAAGGAGAACACAGGCAGCAACCTCTTCGACCTCAGCCACAGCAACTTCTTCCTAGAAACATCACCAAAGGCAAGGGAAGCAAGAACAAAAATGAACTATTGGGACTTCATCAAGATAAAAAGCTTTTGCACAGCAAAGGAAAGAGTCAACAAAACCAAAAGACAACCAACAGAATGGGAGAAGACATTTGCAAATGACTTATCAGATAAAGGGCTAGTATCCAAAATCTACAAAGAACTTATCAAACTCAACACCCAAAGAACAAATGATCCAATCAAGAAATGGGCAGAAGACATGAACAGACATTTTTCCAAAGAAGACATCCAAATGGCCAACAGACACATGAAAAAGTGCTCAACATCCCTCAGCATCAGGGAAATGCAAATCAAAACCTCAATGAGATACCACCTCACACCAGTCAGAATGGCTAAAATTAACAAGTCAGGAAACTACAGATGTAGGCGGGGATACGGAGAAAGGGGAACCCTCCTACACTGTTGGTGGGAATGCAAGCTGGTGCAGCCACTCTGGAAAACAGTATGGAGATTCCTCAAAAAGTCGAAAATAGAGGTACCATACGATCCAGCATTGCAATACTGGGTATTTACCCCAAAGATACAAATGTAGGGATCCGAAGGGATACATGTACCCCGATGTTTATAGCAGCAATGTCCACAATAGCCAAACTGTGGAAAGAGCCAAGATGTCCATCAACAGATGAATGGATAGAGAAGATGTGGTATATATATATACAATGGAATATTACACAGCCATCAAAAAAAAAATAAAACAAAATCTGGCCATTTGCAACAACGTGGATGGGACTGGAGGGTATTATGCTGAGTGAAATAAGTCAATCAGAGAAAGACATGTATCATACGATCTCACTGATATGAGGAATTCTTAATCTCAGGAAACAAACAGGGTTGCTGGAGTGGTGGGAGGTAGGAGGGATGAGGTGGCTGGGTAATAGACACTGGGGAAGGTATGTGCTATGGTTAGCGCTGTGAATTGTCTAAGACTGTTGAATCACAGACCTGTACCTCTGAAACAAATAATACATTACATGTTTAAAAAAAAAAAAAAGAGAGAGAGAGAGAAGATAGTAGGAAGGAAAAATGAAGGTTGGGGTTATTGGAGGAGAAGATGAACCATGAGAGACTATGGACTCTGAGAAACAAACTGAGGGTTCTAGAGGGGAGGGGGGTGGGGGGATGTGTCAGCCTGGTGATGGGTATTAAAGAGGGCACGTACTGCATGGAGCACTGGGTGTTATATGCAAACAATGAATCATGGAACACTACATCAAAAACTAATGATGTAATGTATGGTGATTAACATAACATAATAAAATAAAATTAAAAAACAGCCTACAGTAAGCATTATACTTAAAAAAGAAATGCTACATGATTCCTCTTTAAGGATCAGGAACAAAAAATAATGCCCCTACCACTGCTACTGATTCAATAACATGGGAAGTCCTAGAAAACTCTGTAAGAAATAAAAAGGAATAAGAAATGCATGACTGAAAAAGGAAATATAAGTATTTCTTTATTTGTAAAATATGTCATCATTTAACTAGGGGGAAACAAGAAAACTCAGTAGAATCAGCAGAGAAGGAAGATGACAAGAAATACACAAAACTTAAAAATTCTGATAAATAACACAGAAGATGATCTAAATAAAATAGAATCTTTCCCTCCTCTAGAAGGGACATTTTAATAGTATATAGATATTAATTTTCTCAGATTTATCTATATGTTCATTGCAATCCCAATCAAAATCCCAGTTGTATTTTTACCTAATCAATAAATATATTATAAACTTTTCATGGAAGAATAAAATTCCATAAATAGCATTGTTTGTGATGTCAGGGATCTGAAGAAGCTCTGGGTATCCCCTGCAGTAGAGTAGATAAATTAGATAGATGTTCACAATGGAGTACTATGTGGCTTTTGACACAAAGAACTTGATGTACACATAGCAATATGTTGGACCTTAAGTACACAGTGTTTAAAGGAAAAAGCAAGAAAATTAATGAGATCTATAATTTAATGCATTATGAGGTAATAAAATATACATTTACCCAAAACATCAATTCTTGTTTTTCTGGAACACATGTAAACAGATAGCTATATATTGAATACATTAGACTGTTGCCTGTGGTAGGGAGAGTATGGGAGTGAAAAATAAGGAAAAAAAGCAATGAAGAAATAAAGGTCATGTATAGACCAAGGACAATAACCTGTCAATAACTGAGCAGCATGATTAATTCACCCCATTACACCTGAAGTCTTACTAAAACTAAATAAAATAATTAAGAAGGAAACAGGCCTTAATATTTGGATGTTCTTCTATGGTCAGTATAAATGTAGTGACAAAAAATTATATTGCCTTCATTATGGATAAAATAATTCTACTTTGTATTTGTTTTCTACTGCTTCATAACAAGTTATGACTATTTCCATGGTCAGGAGTCCAGGCACAGCTGGGTCCCCTGCTGGGTCCCCTGATCAAGGTATCACAGGGCTACTACCCAGGTTTTGGCCTGGCTACATTCTCATCTGGAGATTGGACTCAGGAAGAATCCACTCCCAAGCTCATTCAGGTTGTTGACAGAATTCATCTTGTTGTGGCTGAAAGGTTCCCCTTTTTGTGATGGCTGTCAGCCAGAGCCCACAGAAACACATACGTGTACGTACACACACACACACACACACACACACCATAATGTAATCATGGGAGTAACAGCCCATCACCTTTGCCATATTCTGTTGTTGAAAGCAAGACAAAGGTCTCACTCATACTCAAGGGCAGGACATATACATGGGGGCCACCCTAAAGTCTATCTGTCACATGTATAACAATATTTACATAATATATTACTGTAAGTGCTGTTTATTAGCTTTTTAATTTTTAAAATCAACCTACAAAGCAGTGTTAATAATAGTTATTGTAAGTTTCATCACAGGAGAAATAAAAAATAAAAAAATATATGTTCTAAAGCATACAAAAACAAAGGGAGAGTATGCTATTTAAAATCACAAAGATAACCTCCAGAAAAACAAAATAAGATATAACTAAAAGGAAAATGGGAAGGGAATAAAGAATTTGCTGGTAGTTTAGATGGAATAAATTCTTCATCTTTTATAAAGGGAGTCAATATTGTCTAGTGGTAAATCTAGAAATCAAGCCATAAGTACACTGTTTAAATGGGAATCATTAGAAGTAAAAAACAGAAACCATTAATTCTTGCTTGTGTGGCACAGACGAGGGATGGGAGCAGGGAAGAAAGAAGACTTTTAATTTTTCCTTAGACCCTTATGTACTACTTGATTTTTTTTTTTTGCCATAGGATTATTTTCATATTAATTTTAAACTTGTTTTAAAAATAAGATTTAAGGAAATGGGTGACAATATTCATATCAAATATAAAAGCTAGAAAGGAATATAAAAATTATAAATATCATCTCTCTCTCTTTTATAGCCACAGAAACTAAGGCATAGAGAAATGCAATTCTTTACTCTGGATCATCCAGATGACTTTAGATAAAGCCATCAGTAGAACCTCAGACTCCTGATTCCTATATAACACACTGCTCAAGTATTTTTCATCCAAAGGCATAAAAGCTGGGCCGTGGGTTCCACTTCCAAATATGCCAATAATTTGCGTGAGGCAAGTCATTAATTGAACTTCACTTTCCTCATGTATAAACCTCGTGATC
>NW_023270807.1:57730558-57770214 GCF_011800145.1 Mirounga leonina | reverse complement strand
TAAAAAAAGCAGCAAAATTTAGCAAATGAAATACTGGAGTCTCAGATTTGACAAACATTCGAAATGAAGGGGAAAAAAGTCAAACCTTAGCTTCTCTTGTTGAAGGGGACGGTATGAACACTTCAGGCTCTCTGTAGCCCTGACAGACCCTTTTCCAGATGTCTAGCGCTCTTTGGTCCATGCGTGTGAGAACTATCTGGCTATATTCTAATTGAGGAGAGGGGGGAAGGGGAGGCATAGAGTCTGCACTTCTAACAAGCCCTCAGGCTGTGCTAATGTTGCTGTCTCTTAGCAAGTCACTAGATGATCTCAATGTCTCTTCTAATGGCCCACCTGAGATTTTACCTTTGTTTTACTCCTTAATACCCCTTTTTATGAACCTATTGACAACAGAGGCCAATCACAAAGAGCATTGCTGCCTCCCAATTACTAGGGAAGAAGCTGCTGCCTCCCAATTACTAGGGAAGAAGCCCTGAGGCACCAGAGCACAGTGATGGAGAATATAACCTCTGAGTATGACGGACCTGGACACGAGTATCAATTTTCCCACTTACTGGTTGGGTGACCACAGCAATTAACTTCATTTCTGTGAGCATCAGGTTTCTCATCTGTAGAATGGAGATAAAAGTAGGTGCCCTCTAGGTTGTTGGGAGGATTATAAATGATATTATGCTTTAAGGCCCCTAGCACAGTGCCTTGAATGTAACAAGCAGTCAATAAATGTTAGGTATTGGAGGGGCATAAAGGATATTTTAAAGAATTGTTTGTAAGACCTTAACTCTAGTATCAAAGTATCTATCTATCTATCTAATCTATTAAAAGGTATTTCACATTAACCAGCAATGATCCTAGTATTCTAGCCACAACCAAAATGTACTTCCAGGAAGTTTAGCGGTGAATAGACAGCTAACTTAGAAAATAAACAAAAAACTTTATCTGTTGGTAGAATGTGAAAGAACAAAGAAACAAAATGCTAAAGCTTCATCAAATGATTATTGACTAAAGGCTGCACATATTTTCAAAACAAACATTAACTTATTAAAAGCATGTATATAGCAGAAAGGCAACTGATTTTGTCCCCAATTTTACTTCTGAGTTGTATAATGTTGGTTAAGTCATTTTAATTCTCTGAATTTTGACTTCTTCATTTATTTAATAAAGGGGTTGACCAGTTTGATTATAATTCTTATTATAAATATATCTATTATAAAGTAATATACTTATTATTTATTTTGTGAGCATGCTATATTTATGATATAAATATGGAAAAGTTATAAACATAAATCCTCCTTATTTGTTCTGTGTTTATTTTTGTAACCCTTTCCATACCCATTTTTACTTGGCACCAATCTTACACAAACCTAGAGTAATATAATTTTAAATGGTTAACATAAACTGTATTTGAGAAGGAGGGTATATGTGTGAATGAGAGAGAGACATTAAGTTCACACCTGAGAGAATACATACATGTTTAAGATACAGGGAATATCTCTCTTTATAAAACAAACCTAGGTTGAGTTTTATGTAGCTGCGTATTTCACACCGCCACTTCCTAAAGGAGAAGGAATGCAGCTTCAGAAGAGTCTGCACAGTGCCTGCCAAGGTCTCACAGGCATTTAAGGGGTTATGAGGCATCATGCCCATTAGAATTGTTTTTCCTCTAAAGAATTACTCTTCCTTCTCTTCCATGACATTTCTTCTTATTTATTTCCCAAAAGGCATAGTGTCTTACCCGGGGTGGCACTCAATAAATGTTTCTGAAATGGAATTGAATGTAAGCCAAAAGGTAAGCAGAGCAAAAAGCAATTTCTCCTACTGAAATTCTTCTAGTTTGGTCAGCTCCTTTCTCTTACTTTGATGTCTCAGTGTCCATCGTACTGACAAAGTCCGCCCTGTCTCTAGTTGTCAGCCTGCAAACCTCCTGCAGCTTAGCCACCTGCTTCCTGATACAGTTAACCAGCACACACCTCCCACACCAGATGGCTCCCTTCTCCTGCCTTTGCCTGGCAAGGATTGACAAACATTTCCACGTGTCCAGACTAGGACATGGATGAGCACACACCCCAGCACTGAGGCTGTGTATGAGCGTCAGCAGAAGAGGCCCAAACAGCCTAACTGAACTTGGAAGACCTGTGTTTCTACACCATTTTGCATCCTTTTTTTGTTTACTTTTTTTGGGGAGGGGGGGACATACAAATCCTTTGTCCTAGAAACTTTGTTTCCCTCAACTTGTCTTCAGAATTCCTCACAAATTTTCCAGGTCCCCTCAACAAGGCCATAACAGAGAATTGAAAAGATTTCTTTAATCTAAGTTTCATATTTGACCTTACAATTTTGTGTAACCTGATTCCAATACCACCGTGATTGTGATCGTGATATTAAGAAAGATATGCTTCTTTAGGGCTAGAATTATAGGTTTGGGAGGGGAAAATGTGTGGACAAGGTAGACTTAGACTTTACAAGCTGCTTGGAAACCAACTAGCCAATCATTTATACAGGCTATCAAAGCAAAATTTTCCTATCCACATTTCAGAGATGCCTATCACTTTTTCTTTTGATTTAAATTGTTCAAAAGTGAATACAGTTATCAAAATGGGAATCTAAACTCTATAGAGTTGAAATGAAAGAACTGAATGGAGCTGAAGGAAGGAATCCAGTCTTATTTCTACCCCCATTCTTCCTATTACATTTTATAAACTAAGGTACGAAATTGAGCTGGAAGTGGAACATAACAGTCTTGGAAAGAACAGAAACAAGAATTTAATTCTCTCTCCCAACCACTTTTCTTCACTGAAAAATCATGATATAATTAGTTCAGTTGGTTAGATCCATGATCTCAAAATACAGCCAGAGAATAGTGAATCCTTAAGTTATAACAGGTAAACTCTGGTGTGGTCTTAGGTCATGAGGTCATGATATTCATGATATTACATAGCCTAAGCTAACAACTGTAGAGTGAACTAGTAATTTGTCTATAATTTGGGGGTAGAAACCTTTAAGGATAACATTTAAAAATTGTCAACTTGCCCCCACTGTCCAGTGGAGTTACCTTGGGTTGTTCGGTTGTTTGGGTGGTTGATTATAGTAGAAGTCAAAAGTGGGTTTGGATAATCCTTGGTGGTTTCTTGACATTGCAAGGGCCACTGTATATAAATACCACCTACAATGTATTTACTTGCATATCCTACAACCTCATAAAATTATCCTCTGCTTACTTAGAAAAGAAAATGAGAAAAACCGGAGAGATGATGTCCTTGAATAATTTCTACTCCTACACATATTTTTCTCTCCTTGAAGTAATAACCATGGCAAAAACTTTAGGGCCAGCCAGTTTCATAATTGGCAGAAGGGAAGAAATCTTTCACATCCATCATCTTAAAAAAAAAAAATCTCCTTTAATTCACGGAGATCCTTCCATTCAGGATAGTCGCCACTGAGCCTCAGAGGGTTTTAAAACAAACTCTATGAAGGTTCTTAATATTTGTAGCTGCTTCATCCCTGCCCTTCAGTTTTTGTCTGTCTCCATTACTCCTCAGTTGAACTAGCCTAGCATAATGCTCTTCCAGTAGACCAAAGGTCCTGAAGCCAAACACCAAAAGCTTGAAGAAAAAGAAAGGAATGAATATAAACATCGCTTTTCAATCACTTTGTTTCCCAAAGCATTGATGCATTCGTTTTTATTACTTTCCTAAATTGCTCTTAAGAAATAGCTGAGGAAAGAAGTTAGGTAAGAAGGGAAAGAGAGAGAAAGAAATAAGAGGCCAAGGTTAGAGGCTGTTGTTCTGAGTAACTAATATGTATGGCTGCCTTCCCTGTGTCCTTTCAGAAAGATTTCCCTGACCAACAAATTTGCTGACCCCACCAGCTATTTAAAGTTTAAAATACCATCACTTGACTTACACAAATTTGAATTAAAATGCTGGTTCCTATTAAAATACAGTTGCAAATCTTGAGAAACCTTAAATAAATGATTCATGAGACCCTTCATAAAATTCGATTTTCATGGCAGTAATGGAGAAAAAACCAGAGAAACCTGGGGATGGGCTTAATAAAAAATAAAATTGAAATAGAAAAAAAAGAGGGATTAAAACATACAGAAAAAGTATTGGTTGGCCTACTATGGATAAATTCTTACTGCCTGACTTGAGGTCATTAGGGTTAGCAACAGAAATGGAATCACAGGTCACTTTTATTCATGGATATTATTTTCCTTCTCTCTCAGAGTCCTGAAACATGCAGACTCTGGCATCAGAATACCTGCCTTGAAGCTTGGCTCTGCCACTTAAACTCTATGTAGCTTTAGGTATGTCACATAATCCCTTCCAGTCTCAGTTTCTTCATCTGTAAAATGGGTATAACAGTGCCTATGCATGTGAAGATTAGTGATATGCAGCACAAAAAAAATTTTTAATTCAATGCCTGCTGTAAAAAGTGTTTCTCATCATCATTATCATATGGGAATACCATGAAGAAGCCCAGAAATTGTGTAAGAAAATTAGGTAGTGAAAAGTTTACTCTTCTAAAGAAAATATTCCCATCTGATAATAATATTGCTCAAGGACAAATTGTGGTTTGCTTATCTTGGATAATAACAGTCATCATTTATTGAGAAACCACTGAGTGTGAGGCACTGAGTTATTTACTATATGCATTCACATTTAATGTAAGACCCAGTATCCCCTACAAAGTTCCAGTTATGCAAGATGAATAAGCTCTGTACAACAACAACAAAAAGGGCTTATCATTAACAATACTGTATTATACACTTAAAATTTTGCTAAGAAGGCAAATCTTATGTTAAGTGATCTTACCACAAAAGAGAACAGATATAAATAAATAGATAAATAGATAAACAAACAAACATAATTAAATACACACTTTTGGAAGTGATAAGTTTATAGCCATGATTATAATGATAGTTTCATGGGTGTATACTTATCTTCAAACTCATCTAGTAGCATATATTAAATATGTACAACCATCCCTCAAATAAGACACAGTACCCTAGAGAAAAGCCAATTTTTCTAAATAATCAGATTTTTAAAATTCCGTTTAACACAGCAATTTACCTTCTAGGAATTTTCCTAAGGAAAAAAGCCAGACCCATGCACAGAAATTTATGTACAATGTTCATAGCAGGTTTACCTATAATTGCCAAAACAATGAGAAGAAAACCTGGGTACCCAACAATGTAGAATTAAGTAAACATAGAATGTTCACCCTTCTGATGAAATACAATTAAGCTATTTCAGAGAAATATTTAATGCCATGGGAAATTATTCAAAGTGTGTAAGCAAGGAAAGCATTTTATGAAACACTGTTTACAGTATTATTTCACCTGTATAAATATTGATACAAAGTATCTAACACAGAGCCTAAATCAAAAGATACTTGATAAACATATGTAAATCCATAGAACAAATGCAGTAAGGATTTTTAATGTTTCCAGTGGTTATGTAGGGGTGAAGGGATTAAAAGTGATCTTTGATTTTTTCTTTATATTTCTCTGACTTCTCCAAATTTTATATAATGAATATTACTTTTGTAATTAAAAAAAAAGAAATTCTGACTATCTCAGTAAATAAACAATTCTAAGAAACAGCAGAAGGGAAGCATTTATAGGAGACAAGAATGAAAATCCTATAAAGCAGGTAAGTGAGGGCTTTCAAAATTGAGGACAAGAAGCAGAACCTGGGTAAATTCCCTTAGCAGGAGAAAGGGCTGCTGCAGCTGTTATGATATGCAGTAGGCATGAACCAAGAAGTAGATAGTCAAGATTCCCACCTCCCAGGACATTCACTGGTAACAAAAACACTGAGGCTATTGCACCTGCTTAAAGCACATAGACATTTTCCAACATGTTGTGCAATGCCCCCTACACAAGAGCCCATGTGACCCATTCATTTTAGAGTTTCGTACCAAAAGAAACTTTGTCTTCTCTGAAGAGTCACTATAAATGAAAGCCCACATACCTTAGTTGTGAAAGAGTGTGGCTCTGGGTCAGAGTGCCCAAGTCTAAGCAGCCCTTTGCCAGTCATTACCTTTGTGATCTTAGCCCAGCTACTTACCCTCTTTAGCCCAGGTGTCCTCATGTAAAAAATACATGTTAGAGTAGTAACTACCTCATGGGCTTTGGTGAGGACTAAATGAGATACTACATGTATAATAGAAATCACTCATTAATATCACCTATTTTTATTATTGTTATCAGATAATGAATTTATATGACACTCATTCTTTCCCTACTTGTCTTGGCTTCCAGGGAGTCCCAAATAAAATTTAATCTTCAATGATTCTTTTTTTTGTTTAGATTTTATTTATTTATTTGTTAGAGAAAGAGAGAGCACAAGCAGGGGGAGCAGCAGAGGGAGAGGGAGAAGCAGGCTCCCTACTGAGCGAAGAGCCTGATGTGGGACTTGATCCCAGGCACTTGGGGTCATGACCTGAGCCGAAGGCAGACACTTAACAGACTGAGCCACTCAGGCATCCCTAATTTTCTTTTTTTTTAAAATTAATTAATTAATTTATTTATTTGAGAGACAGAGGATGAGAGACAGAGAGCATGAGAGGGAGGAGGGTCAGAGGGAGAAGCAGACTCCCCGCTGAGCAGGGAGCCCGATGCGGGACTCGATCCCGGGACTCCAGGATCATGACCTGAGCCGAAGGCAGTCGCTTAACCAACTGAGCCACCCAGGCGCCCCAGGCATCCCTAATTTTCAATGATTCCAACTAAATTAGTCCTCATGAATATTTACTTACTTTGCTTTTATAAGATTTTATGTATTTATTTCTATGTTTAGACAGTATCATATGTTTAATATTTTTCACAAAGTGACAAATTATTTTCTGAAGGAAGTAACTCCATTTAAAAAAGATCTCTTTATTCCACTTCTTTTTCTAGCTATGTATCTCGTCTCCTTCATACTCAAACTTCTCTTCAAATCTCTCTAATCTGATCCTAAATACTATGGATATGTTCAGTGCTCCTCTTCTCTGACCACACAATAGTGTTTGTTATGGGGAATCACCTTTTCCTTTTTGAAACATTCTCTTTCATTTACTTCCATGATACCCCTCACTTGGTTTTCTCCCCCAAATCTCTGGCCCTTCTTTCTCTTCTTTACTGTCTCATTCTCCTCTAGTTGGCCACTAAACATGCAATAGATATCTTCAAGTGCCAGACTTAGTGCCTCTTCTCTTTGTATGCTATACATTATACATTTATTGATCTCCCCAGTGATTTCATCTTGCCCATGTTATAATCCATCTGATGATCCCCAAATTACCTACAGCTCTAGGTCTGTATACCCAGTGGACTACCAGATTTTTCCATTTACATATCTCAAAGGCAACTTAAGTTCAGTTTTCTCAAAATTAAAACCATAGTTTTCCCCTTAATTTTTTGAATAGCTTTATAAACCACCACCACCACCAACAACAAATTCTCACACTTCAACCCTACATGTAGTCTATTAATCAGTCTTATATAATTTACTTCTCTCTCCTCCTCTGAAACCAACTTAGTCCAAGCTACTATCATCTCATACCTGAACTAGTATATCAGCCTCTTAATCAGTCTCACAGATCCATTTTTCCCATCTCAAAATCATTCTCCATGCATCTGTCAGAGTATTCTACTTAACTTGTAAGTAACTATCTCTCTACTGTTTTAAATCCATGTGTATTAGATGAAGTACAAACGTTTACACTGACCCAGAAGACCTTGAGTGCTCTTGCCCCTATTTATGGTCTCAATCTCATTTCACATTGCTCTCTCTTTTTCCTCTATCTAAACTTCACTGGTCTCCTCCCAGTTGCTTGAACCTAACACCAAGTTCTTTCACACCTCAAGGCTTTTGAGTATCTGGTCCTTCTGCCTAGAATGCTGCTCCATCTCTCTCCCTTTTTAATATTTAATTCTTACCTATCCTGATTTCATATCAAATAAACCTTCTTCTGAGACCCCTTCCCTGCCTCCTCAAGTTTGGGTCAGATCATGCTCTTCTAGAACCAAGTATATTCCCTTCATAGCCCATTCTGTGTTTGCACTTACATGATTTTGAGATTATGTGAATAGCTTCCTGCCTGCTACTATACTGTAAATCTTATGCAGGCAAAGACTATATCTATCTTGCTCAGCAGTATTAATTCACAACCCAGCAGAGTCCAGGGTATCCAGTACCTATTAATTGAATGAATGCACAACATATATTATTCATCCACTTCTTTCCAGTCCTACTGCTTCTCCAAAGTCACACTTGCATCATCACTTTCCTGGGCTACTGCAATAACCTCTTAACTGGAATCCCTTTCCACCTCCCAGTTTCTTCTCCCTCTAGCACACCTTATAACTCACTGCCAGATTAATCTTCCAGAACCACAGCTCTGACTATTTCATTCCCAGTTCAAGAACATTGAGTGGTTTCCCACCATGAACAGAATAAAATCAAAATTCCTTTTGGCCTCCAGCCAACCTTTCCAATCATACTTTTCCACTAATGTTCACACATCCTATGCTCTGATTAAACTGAGCTGCGTGTAATCTGTGACTCTTCTATGATTTTTTTTTTTTTTTTTGCCACATACTGGACCTTTTTTCATACAGTTTTCTCCACGTAGAATATTTTAGTAATGCCTCTACTATTTTCACACATCAAAATCTTTATGATCTTCCAAATTTAGCCAAAATCTAACTCCTTCAAGGAGCTCTCTTTGATTTCTTCCAACTAGAAATCATCGGTCTTGCTTCTGAATCCCCATCGTTTCTTTTCTCTATCTCCAGAATGAAGGTTGTCATTTTCCATCATTCATTATAGCTATTTATTATGTGCGAGCCTCACTGGGACAACAGTCAGTGCCTTATATATTGAAAGAGCCACATGAATATTCATTGAATTTTTGGCTTGTGCAAATATGTGAATTACTTTAGTAATATGCTCCTTAAAGATTATTTCTTAATTAAAAAGGGAGAAAGTCCACCTATATCACTTCTCTTTTGTGGACAGAAGTTGGTTTTCATTGACTCAGTAGGTAATTTCCTTTGTGCACTCACTTAATTTCTTCTAATCATTAAAGTGGCAAAATGATACAGGAGAAAATTACACTTTTAGCCATTTCCTTCTCTTTTGATAGCAACTTCAGAAAAAGTCTGCTAGAGATCTTTTTGACAGAATATAATTACAGTGTATAGTTTTTATCTGTTTCTTATTAATTCCATTTTGGGGCTCATGCTGGCAATTGAAATTCTGTTTTTCTTTTTGCCTGCACTACTGCTTCCAGCCAGCTTGGACAGCTCATGCTGTGTACCCAGGCCACCTCTCTCAATGGGCTCCTGCTTCCTCTTTTGAAGTAAGGAGGCAAACCAGAGAGAGAAAGTGACTTTTCTTGACAAATTTAAAGCATTTGAAGGTGGAAGGGAGAAAATTAACCCATCAGCATAGCAATGTGGACTGCTGTTGCAACTTTATCCTTGAAAATTCAGAATCAGGTGAATCCTAAGGAGATACATTTAGATTAAGAAATCTCATAATTAAGGCTTTAAATTTATTTTATACATTTAGTATACTTGTACAAACGTAAAGTATTATTAATAATAACTAGCTGTGATCCAAAAGTCCAATATTTAATTTTGCTTGAGGGGGGCATTACATATTATTTGAGAAACTAGAATTTTTAGGAAGTGACTCCATTTCTACCTTTGTGACAGGATGGCCTAAGTAAAGGACACTACAGTAGAAGTCAGGAAGGCTGTGTTCAGGTTCCAACTATCACTTATTGGTTATGAGTCCCTGGGAAAAGTGTTAAATTTCTCTGCAGATTTATTTTCCCTGAAATGAAAAGAATATCTATTCCACTTGCTTCTCTGGATACTTGTGAGAATCAAATGAGAACAAATGAAATTATGTATATAAAATCATGTTGTAAACTGTAAGCACATGATTTTATAGAGATTTCAGACTAATCTAGTTAATATAGGATATGAAATTCAAATATTTCTAAAAATTAACTTTAGAATATTTAAACCAAATCTTAGCTTTGTCCACCTTATCAAAGAAGGTGCTAAAAGCACACCTCTCCATATATAATTGAATGTAGTCTATCCTTACTTTTTCATATAATCTATTCTTTCTTAGGTGAGTAAAACTACTACCTTGAAACTTTTTCTCATAAGACCTATTCCCTCAAAGTTGAAATCATTCCCCTTTTTCTCTTCACCTTTTCCAAATTCCAAAATCGAATTTAAAATGCTGATGATCTTAGGGGTAGACAGACTGAGCCAATGGATATCAATTTACAGTTGACCTTACTACCCCACAGTTCTTCTGCATGCTATATCTCAACACCTATTCACTTTTTTTTTTAAAGATTTTATTTATTTATTTGAGAGAGTGAGAGAGAGAGAGCATGAGAGGGGGAGGGTCAGAGGGAGAAGCAGACTCCCCGCCGAGCAGGGAGCCCGATGTGGGACTCGATCCCGGGACTCCAGGATCATGACCTGAGCCGAAGGCAGTCGCTTAACCAACTGAGCCACCCAGGCGCCCCAACACCTATTCACTTTTATTAGCCCCATTTAGTCAATGCATTTATTGAGCATGTATTATGTAAAAGGCGGTAGAGAATGTATTCAATGTAGAGAATACAAAGTTGTATTTGATTCTATCTTGGCTTTCCAGGAGTTTACACTTCTGCTAGGAAAGATAAAACATGTAGACAGGGAATGATTTGGTGTTAACAAGGAACAGAATTTTTTTTTATCTGTTGAAGCTTTGTTCTAAGAAAGTAACTTTAATTCATGCTGTCCCAGGAGTTTCACTTGAAAGAATATTTTCACTTCTCTCAGGAACAATCATATATTTAAGTGCTAAAAATCCTAGGCTACCAGCATTTGTGTTAAATATCTTCACAGAAGATTTTTTTTTATAAAGATTTTATTTATTTATTTGAGAGAGAGAGAATGAGAGAGAGCACATGAGAGGGGGGAGGATCAGAGGGAGAAGCAGACTCCCTGCTGAGCAGGGAATCCCATGTGGGACTCGATCCCAGGACTCCAGGATCATGACCTGAGCCGAAGGCAGTCGCTTAACCAACTGAGCCACCCAGGCGCCCCAAATATCTTCACAGAAGATGTTTAAACAACAACTTTCCCAAGACCAAAGTACCTCCTGATCTAATCAAGGCCCTCCCAGACTGAATTGCTGATTCTTTTTAGGCATGAGGCAATGATTTTTTTGTATCATCAAAATGCCCAACATCACTGGCTCCAAATGAAAATATAGCCCAATATGGCATTTTAAAATGAAATAGTATGTTAGAAATCTTCTGATTCAAGCTCTTATTTTACAGATTTGGAAAAATTGAAGCCCAAAGGAATTACCCAGCATTTTTTTTTTATTCTTATGTTAATCCCCATACCTTACATCATTAGTTTTAGATGTAGTGTTCCATGATTCATTGTTTGTGCATAACACCCAGTGCTCCATGCAGAATGTGCCCTCCTCAATACCCATCACCAGGCTAAGCCATCCTCCCACCACCCTCCCCTCTAGAACCCTCAGTTTGTTTTTCAGAGTCCATCGTCTCTCATGGTTCATCTACCCCTCCGATTCCCCCCCCCTTCATTCTTCCCCTCCTGCTACCTTCTTCTTCTTCTTCTTTTTTCTTAACATATATTGCATTATTTGTTTCAGAGGTACAGATCTGAGATTCAACAGTCTTGCACAATTCACAGCGCTTACCAGAGCACATACCCTCCCCAGTGTCTATCACCCAGTCACCCCATCCCTTCCACCCCACCCCCCACTCCAGCAACCCTCAGTTTGTTTCCTGAGATTAAGAATTCCTCATATCAGTGAGGTCATATGATACATGTCTTTCTCTGTTTGACTTATTTCGCTCAACATAATACCCTCCAGTTCCATCCACGTCATTGCAAATGGCAAGATCTCATTCCTTTTGATGGCTGCATAATATTCCATTGTATATATATATACCACATCTTCTTTATCCATTCATCTGTCGATGGACATCTTGGCTCTTTCCACAGTTGGCTATTGTGGAGATTGCTGCTATAAACATCGGAAGCCCAAAGGAATTAAGGCACAAGCCTAAGGTTCTACAAGTGATTTGTAACTAATCTATGATCCTCTTTCTCCTCCCAGGTCAGTATCTGTTATGCTATACTTCAAAAGTAAGAACTTTTGCACAGCACAGAAAACCATCAACAAAATGAAAAGGCAATCTACTGAATGGGATAAAATATTTGCAAATCATATATCTGATAAGGGATTAATATCCAAAATATACAAAGAGTTCCTACAACTCAATAGCAAAAAACCCCACAAATAATCAATTGAAAAATGTGCAGATCTGAAGATATTTGTCTGAAGAAGATATTTAAAATTTGAATAGATATTTTTCCAAAGAAACATACAGATGGCCAATAAGTATTTGAAAAGATGCTCAGTATCATTCATCATCAGGGAAATGCAAATCAAAACCACAATGAGATATCACCTGTTAGAATGGTTATTATGAAAAAGACAGGTAATAACAAGTGTTGGTGACAATGTAGAGAAAAGGGAACGCTCGTGCACTGTTGGTGGGAATGCAAAGTGGTGTAGCCACTATGGAAAACAGTATGGAGATTCCTCACAAAAATTAAAAATAGGACTACCATATGACCCAAATCCCACTTCTTGGTATATATCCAAAGGAAATGAAATCAAGACCTTGAAGAGATGTCTTCACTCCCATGTTCATTGCAACATTATTCACAGTAGTCAATATATGGAATAACCTAAGTGTCCATCAGTAGATAAATGGATACAGAATTGTATATACATGCAATGGAATACTATTCAGCCATAAAAAAGAATAAAATCTTGCCATTTGTGACAACATGGATGGACCTTGAGTGTATTATGCTAAGTGAAATAAATCAGACAGATAAAGGCAATTCATGATATCACTTAAATGTGGAATCTAAAACAAAAACCTGAAAAAATAAATAAAAAAACAAAAACCTAGTTCATAGAGACAGAGAACAGATTGGTTGTTGTGAGAGGCAGGGGTTGAGGGAAGTGTGAGGTGGGCAAAATAGGTGAAGAGGGTCAAAAGGTACAAAGTTTCAATTATGAAATAAATAAGTCATGGGAATATAATGTACAGCATGGTGACTCTAATTAATAATACCATATTGCATAATTGAAAGTTGCTAAGAGAGCAGATCTTAAAAGTTCTCAATACAAGAAAAAAAATTTCTCCTAACCAGTATGGTGATAAATTCTAACTAGGCTTCTTGCAGTGATCACAAATACCAAATCATTGTTATACACCTGAAACTAATTACTGTTATATGTCAATTATACATCAATTAAAAAAAAAAAGACTGTCTCTGAGAGGTGAAGATACAGTAAGAGGAGATATTCTATGGAAGGATGGTAGAGAGGAACACTGGGCTCCATGTCCCTACCTATTTAAAGCTTCTTTTCTCAACATGCTTTTGCCTATCATTGTAAAGGGAGGCGCCATCCCAGAATAGGCACTGAATTCCCATTCCTAATGCCAACACCCTGGTTACACCTCCATTTAATTAGCTCTGACCAGAAACATGTTGCCCTCATATGTAAAAATTAAAAACAAAAAACAGAAAAACTTTAAATACTCTTAGAGTTCCAAACTATGACATTTTTTTTTCTTTCCTTGCCATCTTAACCCTATCCACAAATGTAAACCTCAGTTTTAGTAGATGTGATTTAGGTTGGTTCACTACCTCTGGAATGGAATGCCAGTAATCTAGGTGGATAGTGCTTTTACAGTGTGTTCACTCACATTCCCTCCCCTGATCCTGAGGTCAAAGAGGCAAGCATTGCTATTGCAGAAATCACGCAGAAGAAGTATGTATAAAGGGTACTTCCAGACTCTTTCAACCCCAAATCAAATGTAATTATCTCAAAATTATTCCAACTGCAGGAACCATCAAACTTAAGAACAAGGAAATCCAAATAAACTTTCTCTTAAAGTATGGGGGAAAAAAGAGCTTCTCAGATAAAATTATAAGTATCTATTTTTATTCCCCATTTCTTTTACATTTCAATTTCTTTCTATCAAAACTTATACTGTATTGTATCTTTTCCACAAAGCTCCAGAGATTGTTAGTTCATGAGGGCTAGTACTATTATTGAATCTCAGTGCTTAACACAGTGAGTGGACATAGAAGGCACTGTAATTGTTTAATATATCAGATAACAGCTTCAAACAGATAATGGTCATTATTTCCAGATATTGCATAACAGCCGAGAGAAATCATCCACTTTTTAATTCAATTTACTTGTATGATTATGATGAACTTGATATATTAAGGAAATGATGTTGACTCATCCAGAAATAGCAGTGATAGCACTATGTTCACCTTATATTCCATTTTCCATTTTTAGGATTGGGTTTCTCCTTTTGTCTGTATCCCAAATAACTATCCAGTTCACCATTTCTGCATTGGGTACTATATTAAATAATTATAGATTCTCACTGAAGATGAAAGATCCTAACACAAACTCTTTAAAAATTATTATTATTATTTTTTTAAAGATTTATTTATTTATTTGAGAGAGCGAGAATGAGAGAGAGTACATGAGAGGGGGGAGGGTCAGAGGGAGAAGCAGGCTCCTCGCCGAGCAGGGAGCCCAATGCGGGACTTGATCCCGGGACTCCAGGATCATGACCTAATTAACCAACTGAGCCACCCAGGTGCCCTAAAAATTATTTTTACTAGGTAAATAAGTTGACTGATTACAGAAGGTATCCATGTGGATACTTCAGAAAACTATGAAGTCAGGAGAAAGTAAACATTTCATATATTCTAAAACTTTTAAAATTAACATCGTTGATCAAATCCATGCATTCCTTTGTCATGAAATGAATTTAGGATCTACTTCTTCAAAAGAGACATAATTTTCTTCTTCCCTTGATAACTTAATATTCCATTAAATTTTCTATAATCTTTCAGTCTTTCTTTGTATTTTCATTTTTCAATCATACATGACCATTATTTGCTTGAAAAATTCACTTTCACTTGACTCTTAACACTTCCCTCAAAACCCATCATAGACAAAAAGTTCTAAAGTAATACAGAATTCTTCATTTTTAGCAATATGTAAGAATGGCTTCATTCTTCCCCTGAAGAAACTTCTTAGAGGTTAATAAGAGATTTGCAATAGAAGAAACAGAATGAAATTAAAATCTCTTAAAAATCTCTTTGTCTGTAAACGAACACAAAAATAAGATTAGAGATCTAAAAGACCTTGGACCTTTCCACTCTACAGCCACACCAATTTTAGCACATGTATTCATCGGTATATGCAAAGGTGGGTGTGGAGATTATTTTATTTCAGTGCTCTGAACACAGTCTGCCTAATTGGTGAATTGCAGACACTGGACTTGTTATTCGGACAGTGGGTCATTCTATGGTCCTGCTAAGTCTACAATTATCTCAATGGTAAATCAATTAACATTTCTGCGTGTCACTTTTCTGATTGTGCTGGGAGGAAAATAAAATGTGTCTCTTCTCTTCCTTACAAGTGTGAGCAGATGTTAATCATCTACAATATGTCCCAAGTAGTCTAAGGACAACACTATGTAGAACTACACAGAACTGAAGGAATTTCTAAAGAGAAACAGAGTAAAGGGAGGAAAAAATGAGGACATCTGTGTACTAGCTGAATTGAAAGTTTTAAAAGATGGCAAAGATATTTATCCAATAATTTCTGTAATTTCAATGCATTTGCTACCAAAAAAATCATAAAATCATTACTAAATGTTACATGGTAGACAGATGGTATTCTCTTAACGGTATAGCAAAAGTTCATGAATGGAAGACTAAGTGGTATTTGTGTTGGCGGGGATACTAAAAAAATATGGACACTTCCTATTTAAGGCAAACATTTCAAGAACAGACCAGATTGCTCAGTTCTGATTTTTCAACCACAATGAAGATGAACTGTGGGTGCTTTCATTTTTCCTTTGGGGAAGGGCATAGGTCAGAGGACTCCAATCATTCCTTATTTGCACGGGATTCTGATTTATCTTTTGGCCTGAAATCTTAGATGTCATTGATTTCACAACAACTTACTATGATCACATTGTGAGTAATTGGCAATATCTTGATTTATATATTGTAAACTGAACAATGAACATGGCACATCATAAAGCATCTAGAATTATGTCATCCATTTCCTGGGGGCAAAATCAGTAACAATGACATAATAAAAATATTTTACTCTAAGGACCTTACAAAGAAGATATTTCATTTGATTCCAACATTTGCATTATGGAAAATATTCATGATTCATCTAATATTTATATAGTAACTTTATCTAAGGAAAGTGTTTTCATGATGTAATTATTCTCAGAACAGTTAAAAGCAAGTTTTATTAATAGAGAATTCACATTGTATTTGATATCAAGGCTAGCACTGGAACCCAGGATGCTGGTCTCTTAAGCAGTATTCTATGCCACACCTCATTCATTCCTTCTTCAACTAGATGATAACTACTATGCACCAAACACTGTAAAAATAGTACACAGCTTTGGAGTCTAAGAGTTCTGTTTTGAAAATGAGCCTAATCCTTACTAAATGTATGACCAAACTTTCTTTCACATAAGATGAAGATAATATCTACCATCCTGGGTTGTTTGGAAATGGAATGCTGTAGGTAGGTAAAGTGTCTAGTATATTATAGATGTTAATAAATGCAAAGGAAGAAGAAGAAAGAGGAGAAGCAAGAGGATTTGCAGAAGAAAATAGAAATAATGGAAAAGTAAGGATGTGGGGCGCCTGGGTGGCTCAGATGGTTAAGCGTCTGCCTTCGGCTCAGGTCATGATCCCAGGGTCCTGGGATCGAGCCCACATCAGGCTCCTGTTTCAGTGGGGAGCCTGCTTCTCCCTCTCCCTCTGCCTCTCCCCCTGCTCATGCTCTCTCTCTCTCTCTCTCTCTGTATCTCAAATGAATAAATAAAATCTTTAAAAAAAAAAAAAAGAAAAGAAAAGTAAGGATGTGATTATTTGTTCCTGGCCTCAACTCCTTCACCATAACTGCATTCTCTTTCCTATTTCCCCAAATCCAAAACACAATAACAGAAGGCCACATTGGT
Organism: Mirounga leonina; assembly: GCF_011800145.1. Taxonomy (NCBI): domain Eukaryota; kingdom Metazoa; phylum Chordata; class Mammalia; order Carnivora; family Phocidae; genus Mirounga; species Mirounga leonina. Next base: position 57,753,066 of record NW_023270807.1, on the reverse strand, counting down.
ATTGATAAAACCAACTATTTACCCTAAGTTGGCAAAGAGCCAGTGACAGACTATTCAACCTTTCTTAAAACTGTGTTTTGCCTGGGACTTCTCTGCCTCCTTCTCCTTCCTGATGCTGGCTCTTTCCTTCATCTCCTGGTTTTGTTTCCTTCCATTCCTCCTTATCTTCTTTGATATCTCCTCTTTGTTCTCCAGTCTTCTACATATAGCTTTTCCTGAAAGTTCTATCCTATACATTTACTACTTTTTTCTCTCTATATATGTATTTTCCCCATGATCTCATCCATTCACATAACTTCAACAGTTCAACATTCCTGCAGCAATCCATTTCCAACTTTCTGTGTGGCATCTCACCTAAAGTACCCTGCATTGTCCATAACTGCACAGCATAGCTTTCATTTGCCCTCCAGATCACTCTCCATCCTGCTGTGTGCCCTAGAAATTACACCTAAATAGATCACCTGAAAAGCTCTCTTGACCTTTGGCTTCTGGTTGTGCTTGGCCAATAGGGAGCCCCAGCAAAAAACCAGACAGAAGGAGGAGAATAAGGCAATAATATTTTCCCTGGGGTTGCTATTGACTGGCTCTCACTCTCTACTAAAGGCTCTCTGCTTCACACAATTCTCTCCTGAGTTCTGATAAAGTCTCTGCCCCACATCATTTTAGACCTAGGGTTGGTGATGTTCATAGTTCTAAGTCCCAAATAACTGCATTATATATCCCTTGTGATTTCCACCCCCATAACTATTCACAGCTTTGAAAATAGTCCCTTTATTAAACTCTCCTCAAATTATCCAAATTGATAAGCCATTTGTTTCCCATCTAAATCCTGGCTAATACTTCTCCAATCCCCTCTCAATAATCCAGGCACTAGAGAATGTAATAATTTCAGAACTCATCTGCCCTCTTATCCCACTCTGCCTAATTTCTGTCAGACCACGTTTCTTAAACCATTGTGCCAAACTTACTCTTCTTTCCCTCAAAATCTTTCAGGGGTATCACATTTCCAATCAAATGAGTCTAGGTATTTCACCTATTTCGCCCTTCTGCAGTAAGACAATCCTGTCTTTCTAACTTCATTTCCCGCTATTTCTCCAAGTGTACCTTAGGATCCAGATGCATTTAACTATTTGCTATTCCAAAATATGGACCACTTTCCATGGTCACATGGTCTTCTTTCACCAGTACCTTTATCCTCACCAGACAAAATTGTATCTTTTCATGTCCATCTTAAATACCATCTTTTTCATTAATCTCAATCACATGAACTAGTTTCCGCTCTTTAAACTCCATTTAAATTATTTGTACTTTTCTTATTTACTTGGCCTTAATTACAATTATTTGTGTTCTTAGCAAAACTCCACTATGGGCTTCTTGAAGTCAAGGTCCTTATCTTGCCCCACTTGTGGGGGGGGGGGTGCAGAGGGAAAGGGAGAATCTTAAGCAGGCTCCACACCCAGTGTGGAGCTTAGTGCAGGACTCAATCTCACAACCCTGAGATTATGACCTGAGCTGAAATAGCATTGGATGCTTAACCAACTGAGCCACCCAGGCAATGCTCTTCCCTCATTTTTAATATCTGTTGTATACATAGTGGTATGTTAAATAATTGTTGAATTGAAACAAAGTTAAATTTTTCATAATATTATCATATGTTACATATATATTTCTAAACCCTCATGCTACTAGCCAAAAATTATGGAAAATATGCTAAAATACATTATATAAATATGTCTCCTTATATTTTTGAGCTGGCTCTTGATACAATGCATATCTCTCTGGCAGTTGCATGATTGTGTCATTCTTTATTTCTCCATTTGTAGTTTTGCATCTATGTATAGTGAAAAAAAAAAGAAATTTACTCATCCAATCTATTATTGCATATCACATGTAGCAAGAAATCATATGGGACTTTGCTATACCGGATTTCATCCCACATGTCATGTAGGAAGCTAGGGAGAGTGCTGTCACAAAGACTTAGCTAAATGTCAAAAATCCAAAATGCCAACTTTTATGACTCAAGATGAAAGGGTAGTATCTGCTGGCCTACTTGCTACCCCATGTATACTAGGTCATTGCTGCTCAGAATCAGCGCAGAACAAGAATAGAACTTCTAACTTCCCAACAAAGAAGGGGAAAGCTATACTCAGCCCATTTCTAATGTAATTCTTTCATTTCCATGTCAGCCATCTTGTCCGAAGTCAGGTTGTTGGAAGCTGGTTTGGCATAACAAAACAGGGTATTGGAGGGTCTTAGACATAAGATGATTAGTTTCTCTGTTTATTGGCTCATTCACCAGTTCATTCAATTACTCATTTAATAAGAATTTGTGGAGTGTCTACGATGTGCCAGTCATGGCAATTCAGCAAATAATAAAGAAACAAAGTAACAAAAATCATTTAAAAATGCTTCAGGGAACTCACAATCTAGTTGGGAAGGAATAGCATTCAAATCTTTTCTTTTATAAAAAGAAGTGTAAAAGACATTGGTTTCTTACTCCTACTTACATTTTGTTATTAATAACCAAAAATATTAAGGTACATATATGATATAAACATTCTTACATGATCTTTTTTTTAATGACATTTTATATAATGGGATTTTATGTAAGAGAAATTTTACATATAGATATAATTTAATATCGTATATTGGATATTATATATATCATTATATAAAATGATGAGTGAGTTCCTTGGAAAATTACAATTTTGACTGTTAGGTAGTAGATAATTTGCTGCTTCACCATCTGAAGCATTTTCATGGGACCACTGTGTTCCCAAGAGTGCCACTTCTCCATGTGCCTCTTTGATCACATCAGTAATATCCTCTTGAGAGTGAGGATATTCTTTATGACTTCTTCATGACTATAGGAAACCTTCACTAACGCTTCAGTGTTTCTGTTTGCTTTTTAAACCAAGACTTATAAGCTGGGGAGGATCTTAAAGAAAGATTTCTGCTGAGTCTACATGAATGAGGAGTTCAGTGGTCCAGAAGGATGTGAATTCAAGAAGCAATGGTTAATGGTTTGATCTGGTCCTTAGAGAAGGCTCACAATTCAACGGTTTAGGTGCCACATCAAATTAGAAATTGCATAGTTCTTGTTATCTAGAAAACTAAAGGTCTATACTGGTCTTTGTTTAAAAACAGAATCCTTAAGTGTACCAGCTTTCATTTACTTTTACTGTTTTACACAGAAGCAATACAAAGCTTCTCTTTGCAGGGTGGACACCCTGAATAACCTAATTGAATGTCAGGGGCAGTGACTCCCCAGAGAGGACTCTATTTCAGTTGAATGACCTTTAGTGACTTCATGGCTGCCTAAGGGCAAGACCTAAAACACCAAAAGATCCTGTTTGTGCCTGAAGATAGCTTACCTGAGCCCTCAGTTTTGATCTAACAGAGAGAGTAATTATTTCTGTCTATGAAGTTACATTGTCACCAAAAGCAGAGTTCAGTTTCACCTGAAGAGTTAAAAAAAGTCTGAAAGGAGAAAAAGAAGGAAAAGGATAGAGACTAACAACATAAATAATAAGGGAATATTAAAAAAATTCTAAGAAAAGAATAAGTAGAGAAACAATATCATTTCTAAATACTATATGAAGAGAATAAAGAGAGATAATAATGCCTACTGTATATGAAAATAAATCAAAGGAAAATAAAGCAGTAAGTAGCACTGAGCATACTGCCTGAAAAATGACAACCAAAGCAAGAAGAACAAACACTTGTTGACATTTTATATCTGGCACATGGACTTTCCTAAATTCCCTTTCCTATATATTTCATCAAACCTTTGTAATCAAGGACCAAGGCTGCATCATGCTGTGAAAACAAGATAGGAGAAAAGAATTCAGCTAATAATCATAACTGCATGGAAGGATAAGGGGTTTGGGTAAAGCAAACTATTCTGTTGCAGAATAATCTTTTAAAGGTATAAATTAATCTTCTTCATCATTTTATTGAGACAAAGAAAAAGTTGAAACATAAGCAATGGCTACTGATCTTTCATCATAGAGGTCTGCTCTGTCTCTGTAATTGCTTCTAAAATAGCTTAATTCAAAGAGAAACAGAAATAGAAATATAATATCACGAATAACAAAAATCAAAGTGTCTTATTTGTTAAGCAGATATCACATAAGAAGTTTGAAGGCCTTTTCTAAATACTAAAGTCAGTGGATGTGTCTGCTTCTAATGTTCTTTCCTTAGTTTTACAGTAGTCTGCAGCCATGCCATGGAAATCATATGTCAGAAGAGTTGGCTGTCCTTAGCTGAAGCCTCTGCCTCAGGCATTGAACATCAAGTAGCAAATGTGAATACAGGTATATACATTGATTGTATCCCCACAAAAAATTCATATGTGGAGGGCCTAACGCCCAGTACCTTAGAATGTGACCTTATTTGGTAATAGGACCATTGTAGACACAACTACTTAAGATGAAACTGTGCTGGAATAGGGTGGGCCCCTAATCCAATATGACTGATACTCATATAAAAAGAGAAAATTTGGACACAGAGATGCATACAGGGAAAACACCATGTGAAAATAAGAGTTTGAAGTCACAGGCCATGGCAACTAGCAGAAACTAGGAGAGAGGTCTGGTACTGATCCTTCCAGGGAGCCTTTAGAATGAAGTGTGATTCTGCCAACACCTTGATCTTGGATTTCTACCCTCCAGAACTGTGAAACAATAAATTTCTTTTGCTTAAACCACTCAGTTTGTGGTATTAGAAACTTAAATATAATGAGATTATATATACCCAATTATATACTTAAATTACTATTGTTTGTTTACTACCAGTCTCATTCCCATGGTAGGAAAGTCATGAGAACTGGTCAAGTTCATTGTAAGCGTAATTAGTCTCTATATCAAAACCTATGGGTGGGGCACCTGGGTGGCTCAGTCGTTAAGCGTCTGCCTTCAGCTCAGGTCATGATCCCAGGGTCCTGGAATCGAGCCCCGCATTGGGCTCCCTGCTCCGCGGGAAGCCTGCTTCTCCCTCTCCCATTCCCCCTGCTTGTATTCCCTCTCTCACTGTGTCTCTCTCTGTCAAATAAATAAATAAAATCTTAAAAAAAAAAAAAAAAAACCTATGGTGAAGAACTGTCCAATGACCAAACCACTCAAGATGAAACGGAATTGTTAGGTTTTAATATTATTAGAGTACAACTCTTAAAATACCTCAAAATCATAGAAAAAGGAATATCTAAGTTGTTATAATCCTTAACTAGAATGTAAAATATAGAATATGCATTTTTTCCCCTAGGGAAAGATCCATCATTGGATTATCAACTTTGAGAGTTGAAAAACTAAATGAAAATGTCCACCCAGCTTCTATAGTTCCTTCCCAGATCCCTAGGTGATAATTGTGATTAAAAGAGTCTACATGTGAACCACTAAAATTATGCTTCACAAATAAAATAGTAGAAGCAAAATAAATGGATATGCATTCTCAAAGTGGCAGATAGTGGGCACACAGAATAAAACATGTCTATTTTTACGGTTCATTTGAAATTATAAACTTTGAGCCATGTAATGCCATCATTATTGTTCAGATAACAGTAGAACATGGCAGATAATATCCATTAAAAGATATTGACTAGGGGTCCCTGGCTGCCTCAGTAGGAAAGCATGCAACTCTTGATCTTGGGGTCATAAGTTCAAGCCCCACATTGGGTATAGAGATTACTTAAATAAATAAACTTTAAAATATATATTGACTAAAAATATCATTAATAAATATAAAAAGAGCCTTATATGCTATATTAAGTTATTTAGTAAATATTGTCTCTTTAAATATGAAAGTTGGTGGCATTACAAAGGGTGAAACCTAATGCCCAATGTGATGGTATTAGGAGATGGGTGTTGAGGCCATGAAGGTGGAAACTTCACTGCTGGAATCAGTGCCCTTAACAAGGAGACCCCACAGAGCTCTACCACCATGTGAAGGAACAGCAAAAGGATTGCCATCTATGAACCAGAAAGTGGGCTCTCACCAGATACTGAATCTTCCAGCACCTTGATCTTGGACTCACTAGCTTTTAGAACTGTGAGTAATAAATTTCTACTGTGTTTAAGCCACCCAGTCTATGGCATTTTTGTTGTAGCAGCCCAAGACATCCCTCTACATCTATTACTTGAACCACTGATGTTTTCTCTCCTATTCTTTTGCCTTTTCCAGAATGTTATACAAATGGAATCATTGAATATAGAGCCATTCAGAACTGTTTTGTTTTGTTCATCTAACACAGTATCTGTGAGATTTGATTCATCCATACCATTGCCTGTATCAATAGTCCATTTCATTTATGGCTGAGCAGTATTCCATTTTATGGATGGATCGTGGTTGGTATATACATTCACCAGCTGCTAGATATTTTAGTTACCAGTTTGGAGCTATTACAGATAATACTGCTATAAACATTAGGGCACAGATATTTCACTTCTTTTAAGTTACCTAAGAGTGGTAATGCTAGAACTTATGGTAAGCACATGTTTAACTTCATAAGAAACAACTGAACTATTTCCCATAGTAGCTATACTGTTTTCCATTCCCATCAACAAAATAGGAGCATTCCAGTTGCTCTACATCTTTGCTAGTACTGGGTACTAGAGTTCTGCTTTTGTATTTCAACCATTCTAGCAGTACTCATTGTGGATTTAATTTGCATTTTCTAATGACAAATGATATTTAGAATTGCATGTGTTTATTTGCTACTCAAATTTCTTCTTGGTGAAGTGCATATTTAAATCTTTTGCTAATTTTTTAAAGTCAGTTTGTTCCATTTTTAGTGATTGTGCTTTGAGAGTTATTTTTATATTCTGGACACAAGTCCTTTAAAAGAGATATGGGGATTTGAAAATATTTTTATGCAGTTAATGACTTGTTTTTTGGTTTTTCTAAACTGTGCCTTATGAAGGTATTTTTAATCTTGATGAGATCAAATTTATCAAATTTTTCTTTTATGGATCATGCTTTTGGTGTCATAGCTAAGAAAACTTTGCCTAAACCAAGATCACAAAGATTCTCTTCTGTGTTTTCCTATAGAAGTTTTATAGTTTTAGGCTTCACATTAAGATCTATGTTCCATTTTGAGTCATTTTTTTTAAACTGATGCAAGGCACAGATGGAGATTCCTTCTTGTTTTGTATAGATATCCAGTTGTTCCAATACCACATGTTGTAAAACAATCTTGGATTTCTGGTTTCAACTCCAACATATAAAGACCTCAGAAAATCATCATTCCCATCCTCACAACAAGAAAAAAAAAAAAGATGAACTTAAAATTAATGACTTTTATTGGACCCAGTGGAGAACTGAAGGGCAAATCACCACCCCCAAAATCTGGAGAAACAAGTGAAGACAGAGAATCATAGCACAATTTTTTACCTGGAGAAGAAGCCACAGGACCACAAACTAGCAAGATTAAACAGTAATTGAATGAGAATTTTGGAAGTTGAGCATGGACTCGCATGAAAGTGAGAAAGTCCTCGGGGCCACAGTCTTAGAAAGGTCCCCCAACATGGTGGATTTTACCTTCAGAAACCCTACCAGATTCTCATAGTGAAGAGTCAGAAAAGAATAAGGCACTGGGGTTGGAAGACTTTGTTGGGCCTACTACATTTTCATCTTTACCTCTTCTAGGGTATTTTTTGCATTTCTCAAACTTGGAGTTTTATTGTTTCCTTTTTATTCACAGCTGTTTCTTATAATTAACGGTGCTAAATAATTAGAATTTTAGCTATACTTATTTGATTGACAACTACAGGCCAAACATCTATCACCTGTTATGACTAAAATATGTATAAGGTAAATAGAGAAATGGAAGTATAAACTACCATACCCACTAGAATTTATCAAATAGCAAGCCATCTTTTAAAGAAGTGTATTAAAACTTAAATTAGGGGCATATAAAACATATAAAAATGCACAAGAAGTAGCTTGATTAATGGAAGAAATGTCTGTATCTTTACTAATGGAAAAAGGAGACAAGCAGAAAAATAACGTGTTTCCTGATTGTAGAATTCATGAATATGATCAAGAAATACCACAAAGAAGAAGAGATAGGGCAAAAATGAGCAACAGGATTTGGAGGAAAATAAGCATTCATGTACTAACAAGCCTAGGTTACATACACAGAAATGAGAAAAAAAATTTAAGCAGAAATAAAAGATTTGGAAAAGGTCACAGATAAGGGATACACCAAAGGTAAAACTTAACAAAGGCAATATGTTTCAAAGCAAAGAAACAAAATGCCAATCTCGTGCCAAGAAAATAAGAGACATTTAAACAATAAAATTCTCACTTGAAATGACGAGGAAAGCCCCCCAAAGCTAAAGAGAACCACCTAAAGGTCATGAAAGTATATAATCAAAATGGACAAACAGTAAATTATCACAGTAAATTATCACAATATTTAGATTCCAACACAGTTGTTTAAATCAGTTATGCCAATTTCTTTTATAGATTTGAAAGATGGAAAACACTACACAAAGGCCAATGGTCTGGAGTGTAATTATTTTTAAAAATGACTACATTAAACAATGCAAAAAATACAAACAATGAGAGAATTAACATTTATTTAGCATTTATGACACATCTAAGCTGTCATTTGATCTTCAAAGCAGCAGTTCAAAGTCTATATTAGTGTTCACATTTTACAGATAAAGAAACTAAACTCAAGGAATTTAAGAAATCAACCCTAGTAACACAACTCTAAAGCCAGAAAAAGGCACTCAAATGCAGGCCTCTGAAGGTAAAGCCCATGTTCTTTGCACTTTCTATGTTGCTTCCCTTCTACAACTAAGTCTAGTGAAACACATTATTAGGGGAAAAAAATGACAGTGTAGTTCTAGGAATCTACAGTAGAAATAAGAGCATTCACTGTGAAATTCATTCAACTTTGTTGTAATCTTTGAAAATTTCAAAATAAAATGTTGGAGTCTGGGGTAGGGGGAGATACCTAATGGTTTAAAAGATCTAATTAGAAGGGAAACTCTAGACATTAAAGTTGAGGTGTTATCTACACTGAATATCAAAAGGCTCAGAGGCCCATATTCTAAATAGACACCTTCACCAGGGTGCCAAAAAGACATTAACACCTCTTTTGGTTAAGACATTTGTAGCTCGATAAACCTCATGCTGAAATAGAGATCTGTTGCCTGGATTGAGATCATATTTTAAAGCATTTAAAACCATGAACACATTATGCTGATTACATCATCTTAACACTTTAGAAATAGAAGAGGGCCCTGGAATAATGGGACAAGGAATGGATATACTTTAATACAGAAAACAGTAATAATAAGGATAGCTTCACATCTGCACTTTGCTTACTATATTGCAGACACCGTTGTAAACACGTAAAATAATTGATTTAAACTTGTAAACAAGTCAGTGAAGTAGGCATTATTATTATATAATGTAATTGATAACAGCAGTTTGACTCCAGGGGACACACCCTCAGCCATTATAGTGTACTGCCTTTCCCAGGTTCATCGCTGTCTCTTTGGTATACGTGGGGCCTTGGATACCTAGGAAATGGTAGAAAACTGAAAGTGATAGTAGTCAGGGTCATGGGGACGGGGGAAAGGGGCTAATGATATGGGGTTGAAAATAAACAGAACCTACATGACTGCTTAGGTTCTAACCATCACATTTCTTATAATTAGAGAAGACAGGAAAACAAGATTTTTTTTAAGTAGGAAAAAACAATATAAAGTCAAATAATAAAAAAGGAAAAAAAGGATGCTTATGCACTGGAAAAATAAAAATTGAATAAGAGGAAGGAAATGATAAATAGGGAAGAATTCATAAAAGTTTTTTAAAAAGGAGAAATTTCCAAGTTAACACTATTAACATATTAAATAGAAAAGTATCTGAGGCAAGAGCATGGAGTGAGTCCATTAAAGCAAATGCAAGGTATATGCAAATCGTTACGTATTTCTATGCAAATGTGTTTCCTTTCAAATGTTTCCAGTTGCATTATTTCATTTTAATATGACATTTGCCATGTTTTGCTACTTAGCATCCAAATATTTTCATCCTCCTTTGTATATTGTGAAGGAAGTTTACCTCCCTGATTTCCAAGAACTCCCTCTCCTTGCAAATTGAAGATGTGTAACCTAGGATTAGCCAAATAGATGCTCACACCAGGTCTTGCAGCCATGATGCAAATATTCAGTGATTAGAGTCTGGGGTAGAGGCCGAGACCACAGCCACATCAGCTCCAATCAGCAAGCAGAGGGGGAAGCCTCCAGCAGTGATCAAGCGGGCAGCTCTGACGCATGACCAATTCCACACCGCCAGCTCCAAGTGGCCCTGCTTGTAGTCATTCCTGAACTTAACCCTCCTGTGTGTCTGTCAGTTCTATGAGCTACCTTCCAATAAATTCATTTTCAGCTTAAATTAGTCAATCAGATTTGGTTTTGTCGCTTGCAACCAGAAAACCTGACAAACAAAAATGTGTCCTCAGGAGGGAGCTGCAACACTGAGGGCAAGATGTGGAAGGCACACTGCAACAAAGAAATTGTGAGTCAAGACCTGCTGTTGGCACTTCTTTTAGTGACATTAAACAGATTAAAGAGAGAACGACAAGCTTATATCCCCAAATGTTTGGCTTAAGGAACAAACTGATACCTAGAGACTTCCGCTGAAGATACTAATGAATTTGTTAAGTCCTAAAACATCAGGGCTGAAGTGACCACAAACCACACTTATGGTTTAGGCAAATAATTTGTTGAATTATGTCCACTGAAGTTCACAGCCTCAAGACTATACGTTCAGGGATCATTTCTATAGTTTGAAGTTCATAGCCTCACCACGTTCCTTTTAAGGAAGTTATGGTATTGAAGAAGAAAGAGCAAGACCTTATAAACTGGGATAGGAATAAATAAAAGTCTTCAGGGGACACAAACTACCCTGAACCCCAATCTCTCATTCCCACCCCTGAGAGCCTCCTTTCTCAGCTATCACTACCTCATTGTCTGTGAGGTTGTTTGTCCCTTACCTAGGGAATTACCTTACAAGAGGATGTCAGTGTTCAAATCCTGTCTTTCCATACCCTTTCTGCCTCAGTCCCTTGTGTCTGGAAGGTCAAATCCATCACTGCATGATTCAGTGTGCTGCCTTGAGCAGCCAGGAGGGATTATAGTTGTTTGCTGAGCTAATTATTAGAAATTTGGAATAAGTGATTCACAACACTAAAATGAAGTTGACATGCCAAAAAGTCCTTGTTAGTTTCTATTTGGAAATCCTGTTGGCTCTACATTCAAAATATATTGAGGATATAACACTTTTGACAGTCTCTACTGTTACCATCCTGGTCTGAGCCATCATCATCCCCTGCCAGGATTACTACAAAAGCCTCCTACCTGGTTTTTGGGTTTCTGCCCTTGTCTCCCCCAACCCCATCCTCATGGGTTATTTCCCATTCAGCAGCCAGATGGATCTTTTTAAAACCTAAGTCATGCAATGTCACTTTCTGTAAAACCCTGCAAAAGCTCTCCATCTCACACACAGCAAATCCAAACCCAAATCTCAGACCCATAGATCTTGACAGTTGGCCCTCAGACCCTCCCTCCTACCACCACCTCCTCACTTAGTCGGCTTCAGCCAAACTGGCCTCTACCCATCACAGAACTCGATAAATACACTCCCCCTTAGGACTTTGTACCCACTGCCCCTTCTGCCTAGATTGCTCTGCTCCTGAATGTTGATATTGTTGGTTTCCTGACCTCTTTCCATTCTTCGCTCTCCACAATAAAACATACCCTGATCATCCCATTCCATTCTTGTTTTTGTTAAAGATTTCATTTATATGACACAGAGAGAGAGAGCCAGAGAGGGAACACAAGCAGGGGGAGTAGGAGAGGGAGAAGCAGGCTTCCCGCAGAGTGAGGAGCCCGATGTGGGGCTCAATCCCAGGACCCTGGGACCATGACCTGAGCCGAAGGCAGACGCTTAATGACTGAGCCACCCAGGCGCTCCATCCCATTTTATTCTGCAACTGCTCAGCTCTATATCTACAATGTGCTAACCCCTACAGTATGCATTCCCAGGCTCCCCGGTCAGGCCCCTTGGGCCAAATGGAACCAAGAAACCTGACTGAAATTGGTGGGTAAGGCAAATATATCTTTCATCTCTACTATACCTTGGCCTTTCAGAATCCCAAGGTTTCTAAAAGGATTTTTAAGGCTGTGAGTCTACTAGGATTCCATTAATTGAAGTGAAGATGCAGTTTACTAAATACTAACCTGAAGCCTTTAAAGAATTAATGCCACTTTAAAGTAGGTTGAACATAATTAGGCCATGTCTTTAGGGTAGGGGAAGGAATGGGGTTTTGTTCAATTTGTGCTTAGATATTTGTTTTGCTTTGTATAGTTTTCCTTGAAATACTAAAATGATTATATTCATTTGAAAAAGCATATAAATTTAAATTATAGAACATTTCTAAAGCTAATTTATCTTCTCTTGATTATTTTCCATAAATATTCCCTGATGTTTCCTTCTGTCTTTTATGTTTTTCGGAGTAATTTTGAAGTGTTTTAGAAACAGTCATGGTGAGCTAGCTGCATGCTAGTGTTCCAAAGTCTGTTTCCATATTTCCATTCGACAGTAGGCTATTTGTTCTTGGATATGTCCTCAGGCAATCTTGACACAGAAACGCAAAGTAATCACAGTTATCTGGAATCTTTGATTAAAATTTACAGTGATAACTTTGGCAGCAGAAATATTTTCATACACCAAGGTGTCATAAGACTCGATTTTTTAGGCTGTGATTAGATAATGAATCCACATAACCCTGCAAAAGTACACTTAAATTTATTTGTAAGGATTACCATTTATTCAGTCTAGGTATGTGCTGGGCATTTGATAAACATTATCCCTTTGAATTCTTACAACCTTTTTAAGGCTCTATTATTAGCCCCATTTTACAGCTGAAAAAATGAAATTTAGAGTCATATAGCTATAAGTGACAGAAGTTGGATTTCCACCCAGGTCTCCCAGATCCCAAATCCTCAGTTGTTTCCTTAAATCTGCCACCTTGGACTTTATAAAAGAGATAGGAATACACAAACATCTATAAAATTTTTAGGATTCCTAAGTAATGTCAATTCATTTAAGGGGGGGCGGGGAATGTTAGGAGAATCAAGTGTATGCAAGCCAACAGATCCACTTAGAAATGCAGCCTACTGGGGATATAACTACTTGTCTTTTGTGGTGGTGGTACCTGCATGTAATATATAGTAACAACTTAATTATTTTTAAATTAGTAAAGAAAAGACTGATCAGATATTTGTATAAAGAATAACTGAAGAATCTAGAAAGAATATACTGGGAAATTTTCTCTACTACTATTAAATAATAATACTAGACAATGTTTTTTCAGGGTTTAATATGAACCTGTCATGGGGAGAGGTGTATAAATGTCCTTCAAACTCTTGCTATCAATGATTATAGCTGAGGAAATGGAGACAGAGAGGTTTAGCATTTGCCCAAGATAGCAAGTGGCAGGATTGGCAAATAAAGTTCATGCTTTCAACCAAAATTCTCTTAAGCACTATGAAGCACGGATGGTACTGCTTCTGAATTGTAATGTAGCTTCCCTACGTGTTCCCTACCCTCGTGCAAAGCTATGACATCTTAGGAAAACAATTATAATTGTTTAAAATGTCATAGCACAGAACATTAAACATAGTAATACTTGAAATCAGCTATATAAAGTTGTGAAACATGTATTACGGATCTATTTGTTCTGTGATAATAATAATAAAAAAAAAAAGACCACCTTTTCAGTGTAACATTTTGGAGGGAGATCTTATAAGCACAACTTTACTCCCAAATGAATCATCTCACCTGGTATCCATATCTTTGTGTAGTCCTCTACCACAATGATGCTCAGCATATCCACATGCCTTGCTTTGGCCAGTAGATATTGAAAGTATGACATAAGAAGAGGCTTAATAAGTGCTAAAACATTGGGGCATGTTCTTTGGAATACTACCACCACCATGGAAGAAACTCAGACTACCCAGCTGGAGAAACTACACAAAGAAGAACCAAGCAGCCTCTGTCAAGAGCCCCAGATAACCCCTAGACACATAAATGATGTTATCATGGGCCAGCCTGCCACAAATGAACCATTAGATGACCAGCGGCACAGGAGTGACTCTAGGCAAGATCAGCAGAAAATCACCAGCTGAACCCAGCTTAAATTGCAGATTCATCAGCATGTGAATGGTTGTTACTTTAATCCACTAGGTTTGGGGGTAGTTTGTTACAACAATAGATAACTGATACACTGTCCTTTTTCTATGCATATACAAGTACCCATATGAGTGTGCGTGCTCACTCTCTCTCTCTTCTCTCACACACATACACACACACACACACACACTCTACCCTCTTTTCAATATATTTTCACATATTACTTCCACTCTTGACACTGGAAAAGAGAATGCTACAAAATGTCTAGGCCATATTTCTCTATACTGTATTGCTGTCTTTTGGGTTATACTTTTATTGAGCTTAAGAATACTTCACAAATACAAACTTACTGACCTGTGGTATAAAACTATCTAGAAAATATAATGCATACTAAAATGCAAACTATTATTTCATTGAAACAGTTATATATGCAATTATTTAGGCCTTACTTTACCTTTTTAGTTATTAAAAGGTAAGATTCCACCAAGGTGGATTAAAGTTTACCAGTAAACTGAGTAATACTTTAAAATTCAGGAACATTACAGTTTTATGAGCAGATATAAAATATGGTCATCTGTTTATGGAAACCAAAAATATTCTTCCCATCTGCATTACTCATGGATAACAGAAATAGTAATAAGATATTAAAAATTGTGGTATAGGGCTTGGTCTCCAGTAAAATTGCAAATCCTTGGGAAGGGTAACATCTTTCTCCTTATTTATTAACAATTTATATAATAATACTGGATTTCTCCTTGAATATGGCTTTCCCAGGATATTAGGGAGAATGTGAAGATTCTAAGAACCTAAGAGTGTTTGACTAACAAGAGAAAAGGGATAGGAGATACACTTAATCTATTTCACTATTGCTCTCAAGATCTGGGATGAAATCAGCCTAGCTAGGTTTGCTTTCAGGGAGGTAGGGAGGTACCAGCCACATGAATCCCCAAATCCAGAGAGGAGAAGATTTTACAGACAGGATTTTAAAACATATAGATGTCATTTACCCTGGGAGCTCCCAAAACCCCCAACTTACCATCCAACATTACACTTGTTGTCCCTGCTCCACCTAGAAACTTGCACAACAGAGAAAGGGAGAGACAGATAGGCTTTTGTAAAATAAGAGAAAGAATTTTAGAAATGTATTGAAAGCTCTGCTACTTTGACCCAAGTTCTCCTAGTCCATTCCTTCTGAAAACTGAGAATAATAACTCATTCTTATAGGATTGTTTTAAGGCAGGGGTTAGCAAATTCCGGCCCATGAGCAAAATTTAGTCCACCTCCTTTTTGCATAGCTTGTAAGTGATTTCTAGTCTAGCCTACAAGGTTATACAACATAACCAGTGATGTGGCAATTTTTTCTTGTAATTCTTACTAAAAATTCAACAAAATAATTCATGCCAAAATTTAATATTGATAAAGATGTCATTAATAAATATTGATTTTAACAAACCCTTGAAAGCACAAAATATGTGTTTTTGTTAACTACTGTGAAAGAAAAATAGTGTTTAATATTTAGATAATATTCATGGAAACTTTTGTATAAATAAATCCATTTAAGCATTTTTATCCATTACTAACAACTTAATTAGCTATCTTATTTGCTTATGTACAGTCAGCAAAATCCCCCCCAAATCAGAGAATATTGGGTAAATAAGAATGATATGGACAAGAAAACCAATCTGCAGGATGGAATTATTCAGACTGGCTGCCTTTACCACTCTAATTACATATAATAGTTCTCTTGTCTGCTTTGACTTATTTGTGTGGACCTTGTCTTAAATGACAAACTGGAATTTTCGAGGCTAAAGAAAGCAGAAGACAGAATATTTCTAAGAGAAACAGAGGAATCCTGGGAGCAGATGGGCAGATTAGAGAAAGAACAGCAGAGCCATGGCAGTAGCTGCACCTGTCAAAATTTGGCTGGAAAGTATGTTCCCAGTTGATCTGATTTTAGAGTAACAGGATGAGTCCATGAAATACTTATCCTGACACTTTAAAATTGTGGATTTTACGGTTTGCTGCTGCTCCTGCTGGGCTGCCTGTTCCATTCAGCTATGCTGAATCCACAGATCTGGAAATGGCATCTCTTGACAGAGGGAGGGCTGGTTCCAAAAAGGCCAGGTTAGCCCAAAGAGACCCAAGACTGACTGTGAGCTCGCAAGGTATTATAAACTTGGAATATAATAAAGATAATCATAGAATATTGGGGAAAATATCCAGCATTCCAGTAATCAGTAAAATCAGTAAATCATATAAAGATTATTAACTGGCTCTGAATCTTGAACAGAATAAAATTTGGCTTCAATGGGTTCTAAGAGGCTGTTAGTGTTTTAATCCATAATGAATAAAGGCTAAAATTGTAGATAATGTAGTATCTGGTAGAGTTTTGAGGTGTGGACTCTGTGGATGCAAAAAAGAAAGAAGGAGCCTAGAATGGGTCTACATATAGACTAGCAGCCCTGAATCCCTTCCTTCACCACCACATATCCTCACTCCCCTCTCCATCCTTAACCTACTACCATCTGACTTAAACCACCTACCAATCCTCTGAAAAACTGCATCAAGATTTCCCAGGTTCATGGATAATGCCAACTTACTTTCCAGCAACCTGGTAAACTAAATGCCCTGATTGAATCTTTAATAATTCTGCCAAAAAACAAAACAAAACAAAACAAAACAGAAAAAAAGACCAAATAAATTTTTAAATTTATCTGTGAGTTGACAAGAAAGTAGGAAATATTGAGTGAAGGCAAAAACCCAAAAGATAAAGTTGGCTTTTACCCTGTGAGCATTTGCCAATCTTGATACATTTTCAGTTCAGTTTTTATGGCTTTAAAATTGGAGAGGGTGGATAGGAGGAGGAAAAAAACCCAGCATCTCCTAACCCAGAGAATATGAAGAGATCTTCCCCATAAGACTGGACTTCAAGAGGCTATGATCTCAGCATAATGGTGAAAATGAGGTTAAGATAATTCTATCCAAACACCCACCCTTCAAAATGGGACTGCAAAGAGAACTACCTTGGTTCTGAGTGAAGGGGAACACCCTTGAGAATTTTTAACCACAATCTAGATCTCACATTGATTTTATGTAAATTTACACTACTTATTTAATCTGAAAAACTTCAAGCTAAGAATTTCAAGTGTTTCTGGACTACAACTAGCAGAAGAAAATGAAACTCTTCTCCACATGAGCTTAGCTTCGTCCTAGATCTCAAATTATTCCTATAGCCTAAACTCCAAGAAATATTTCTTCCAGCCAAAATTACAAAACATAAATAAATCACCAAATGCAACAGAAAAAAAATAAAGAACAGAACCAGACATGTAAGTAGTTCAGATATTGATATTATCAAACAGAATATAAGTATTTTTAAACCCTGAAACAAATAATATATGTTAATTAATCAAATTTAAATTAAAAGATAAATTAAAAAAGAATATAAAATAAGTATTTTTATTATGTTTAAAAAAATAATGAAAGGATCAGTAATATAAATAAAGATCAAGGGACTTTAAAATTGCCAGCCATATTTGAGAAATAATCAAGTAATTTCTATAAATGAAAAATATAATGATTCAAATTAGAAACTTAAACGGTAAGACTGATCTGAATACTGCAGCATAGAAACACAGAAAGATGAGGAAATGCTGAAACAAGGAGAGAAGGAGAAAGTCTAACATTTTAATCAGTTAAATTGTCTGTCTTAAGAAGTATCAAGCAAGATGAATAAAAAGACATCTATCCCCTACTCAAATCACTGTAGAACTACAGAAAATAAGACAGAGAATATCTTAAAACAAGACAGAGAATATCTTAAAACAGAATTAAATAATAGATTTACTTTTAAAGAAACTATAATTATACTGACAGCAGACTTTTCAATGGCAGCAATGCAAGCCAGAAGTAAGTGTAATCTTTTCAATGTGTTAAGGAAAAAAAAAAAACTTCAATCTAGAATTCTGTATCAAACAAAAATATCTTACCAAAAAAGGACAAAACAAGACATTGTTATACAATGAAAACATGAGGGTTGGCTCACTGACAGACCCTCACTAAAATGAACTTAAATGATATACATCAGGCAAAAAAGAAGATGATCCTGATAGAAGATCAGGAAGCAAGAGGAAATAAAATGCAGAGGCACTAGCAAATATCTAGATATACTAATTTAAATAATAATTTATAGTGGGATAAAATATAAAACTAAAAATACATGGTAATAATAACAAAGTTAGGGGAGCAGTAATTGCATTTAAAGATTTTAAGGACTTTACACTGTTTTAGAAGAGGGTAAAAATATTAATTAAGTTTATATTGGAAAAATAAACATGCTGAATTTTTTGGAATAATTATTTTTAAAAATATATAAAAGAAACTACATCTTACAAACTGGTCGATGAAAAAACTAAATGAAAAGAATAATCAATTAATCCCAAAGAAGACAAGAACAGAGAAAAAAGAAGTATAGAATAAGTAGGATGATCAAAAAGCAAAAATCATGACTGTAGAAATAAATCCAAACATTTCAATTATTACAATAAACATACATTTTTTTTTAAATGCTCTGTTTAAAAGTCAGAGATGACGAATTTCTTGGATTTCTGTCATGGGTTTCTTTCTAAGTACTATTTACAAAAGACACATCTAAGATACAGGATTCAGAAATATTGAAGGTAAAATGATGGAAAAAGATGCATCAGTGAAACACTAACCAAAAGAAAGTGGTGTCACTCTCAGTATCAGACAAAATAAATCCCAAGCCAAAAAATAATTTTAAAGAGGTCACTGCATACCAACAAAAGTTCCGCCAAAATATAGAAATGTTGAACACATATTCATATAGTGGCATTGCCTTAAAATATAAAGAACAAAAATCATAAAAACTACAAGAAATTAACCTATGCAGACAAAGTAACATAATAGTGAAAATTTAAATTGATGCAATTAATAAGTTTATTATACTTAAACATATATAAATAACTGGATTCAGCAATTACAGAACACATTATTTTCAAGTTCACAGAGAACAATTACAAAATTCACCAAATAAATGTTTATAGTATTAGTCTTAATAAATTTCAAAGGACTGATATAACCATTTCATTTTCTGATCCAAATAAATTTAGAGTCAATTTAAAAATCAAACTCTTAAAAATTCCATACATTTGTGAATTAACATGTACTTCTAAATAATCAAGGGATAAAACAAAAGCCATAAGGAAAACAAATATTTTCAAGTGAAAATAGTAAAAATACTATATATTAAACTGGGTAGAATGCATCTGAAACAGTATTTGCAACCTTACACATATTAGTAAAGAAGAAAGAATAAAAATTAATGAGGTAAGCACGCAACTAGTTACTATCTGTGTGACCACAAGCAAAACACTTAACTCTGAGTGTCTCAGTTTCCTCATCTATAGAATGGTAAAAATAATGACATTTATTTAGGATTGTTGTGAAGACCAAATGGGCGTGCTGGACGTTTCATATTTGCTTCTCCAGATCCACTCTCCTGCCTTCTCCACTCTGATCTGTGTCTCAGGAAGCTGACCTACATGGACTATACAACTATAAGGCATTCTTGCTCTCTGTGGGTTTCAAGTGGTAGCAGAAGGTTGGTTGGTCAGAAAAGAAAGAATAAGATATTTATTCACATGGCTCCTCCACTTCAGGCCATAGTTTGGCAATGGTTGCATCTCTAAAACTAAGGCCATGAATCCTATTCGGTGGCTTTTCCTCACCAGGTTCCAGCAATCACTGTCTTTTCCTGCACCTTAAGGCTAAGAGGTGATAACAATTTCCCATTGCTGTTAGCCCCAAAGGTTTTCACCATCCATTGTTGGTTTCCTTTATGCTTGACCATAGCATCATAAGTAGTCCCTTAATTAAATTCTCTTCAATTACCCACATTGTGATACTCTGGCTGATACAATGAGTTAATATATGAAGCATTCATATACAATGCTTGGTACATAGGAAGCTTTTTATAAGAATTAGTCAATATTATTATTGTTGTTTTTGTTGTTGTATGAGCACAGGCAGAAAAAACGCATTAGGTAATGTAATACTTAATAATCACTTTTTAAAAGCCTACTTACAATGTAAGAATAAAAAGGATCTTCCTTAAATACAATAGACAATTTGCAGTTCTCACCTTACTTGGTGCTCTCGGGAATTCAATTCCACTAATCACAATGTATCTTGAAATGCTCCCTGCCCTTGGCCTTCATGACATCACATTAGCCTGATCTTCCTTGTACTTTTATGATCATTCTTTCTACTTTTATAGGCTCCTTTTCCTCTACTCATTCCCTAAATATTGGTATTTCTAAAGTTCTGTTCCCTGTTTTCTTCTCTTTTTATTATACATATTCTCCTTGAATGATTTAATCAAAACTTATTGCTGATAATCCCCAAATCTCTATCCCCCCATACACAACTGAGTTTTGAACCCATACACAACTACTCTTAAATGACTTACAGCTACCTCCAACTTAATCTTTCCAGAGAGCTCCTCATATTTTCCTCCAAGTTTGTTCTTCATTTATATTCCCCATTTCAGTAAGGCCTCACTAACCACCCAGCCATCCAAGCCTGAAACCTAGGAAATCACCTCCAATCCCTTTCCTCGCACATCTCTCATATCTACTTCTCCAGCTCTCTCAACTCCATCTGCTTTCCATCTCATCTGCCATCTTCTTCTTGCACTGTCCACCAACCAGCTTCATAGTGTCTCTCTAGGTTCCTTCAAAATCATTTTCAAGGCTGTAATCATTTTCAAGGCTACTAATTAGGTTACTCCTGCTTAGGATCTTATAATGGTTTATTATCACCCTAAGGATAGTGTCCAAACTTTTAATGTGGCTTTCAAGATCCTTCATGAATGGATGTCTCTAACTTTGCAACTTGTGTTTTTTCTTTCTCATTCTTTTCATACTGAACTTTCCAGTTCCTTGAAAATGGCATTCTCCCTTACTTCTGGCTAGACATCTAAATATACTGTTTACTCTGCCAGAAATACTTTTCCTCTCTACATGGCTAATTTTTAAACCTTGGGATATGTGCCTTTTTTCTTTTTATTCAACTTTTAATAGGAAATTTTAAACATACACAGAGGTAGAAAAAATATTTTAATAAAGCCCTATTTCCCATTCCTCAGTTTCAAATATCAGTAACTCACACTGATCTTGTTTCACCCATACCTCCATCCACTTACCCCTTCCTATATTATTTCAACATCATATTATTTCATCTGTAAAATCTTTAATATGTATCTCCAAATTATAAGGACTATTTTTACCATAATTACAATTTTCATATTTTTAAAAATTAATTAAAATCTTTAACTATCCAGTAGTGTTCAAATATCCAACTGCCTCATAAATTCCATATACATGAAATTATTTATACTTATAGTTTCTTTATGTGACTCAAGATCCAAATAAGTTTAATACATTGTGATGATAAAGTTCTTAAGTCTCCTTTAATCTCAGATTCCTCTTCCATCCTTTGCAATTTATTAACTGAAGAAAATGGATTGGATGGTCTGTAGAGTTCCCCACATCCTGGATGATTCTGATTGCATCCCTGCTTTATCATGTTCCTCTGTCCACCATAGTTGCTATAATTTGGTAACTAAATAATTCTATTTGAAAGAATCAGGTTCCTTTTTTTTTTTTTTTCTTTCCAAGACTATATCATACATCATAGGTTGAATAGTATTCTTGTATCGGGGGTATATAATGCCTTCTTGTCTCTGTTACTGTAATGTGAGCAGTCAGTGATGATCAGTGCTTAAATCCACTAATTGATTAAGGGCTGGTAAACTGCCTAATGTCTAAACACCTTATTCACCCTTTATGTCTGAATTAGTACATTCCTCTTTTTGGAAATTCTTCCCTGACTTTCCCTATCAGTGTCTACTTTCATACTAGGCATGTTTTCCTATATATATCTTCTAACATACTCTTTACTTCACACTGCTGTTAAATTGACCATCTGCCCCACCAAAATGGAAGTCTCATGTGGTAGGGAACACATCAGCTTATTTACTATTAAATCCTCAATACCTAGCATGATGTCAGGCATATAGTCACTGCATAAGCAGTATGGAAGGAAGGAAGGGAGGAAGGAAGGAAGGGAGGAAAGAAGGAAGGAAGGAAGGAAGGAAGGGAGAGAGAGACAAAAAGGAAAGAAGAAAGAAAGAAAGAAAGAAAGAAAGAAAGAGAGAGAGAGAGAGAGAGAGAGAGAAAGAAAGAAAGAAAGAAAGAAAGAAAGAAAGAAAGAAAGAAAGA
>NW_023270807.1:57630847-57730548 GCF_011800145.1 Mirounga leonina | reverse complement strand
AGAAAGAAAGAAAGAAAGAAAGAAAGAAAGAAAGAAAGAAAGAAAGAAAGAAAGAAAGAAAGAAATTCGTAAAGGTCGGTGAGAGGAACGGGTTTTAAACATATGGATTATTGACAATAGACATCATTCAAACATGAATATAATGGAAGTAGAAAAGGGGAGCAAATTCAGGGATTTGTTTTTCTTGCTAGAATTAGGGCATTTAACAAGCATGTCTCAGTAACTTTCAGGTACAAATACATGGATATAAAGTTTGGAGTTCTCTCAGATAAGAATAGCACAGAAAATAACATATTAAGAGGAAGATGAGATACCAAAAATATTCTGAAATCCCTATAGTGATTAAACAAACAACAACAAAACAACCCAAAACAAAACAAAAGTGAATGGTAATGGGCAGAAATGTCAGAAATGTTTTGCCCAGTGTCCTTCTTACATCTACCACTTGGTGGACTTCCCTCTTTGATAAGTATTTTCAAAGTCAGTTTTTTGGGTGGGGGATGGGGGAACTCCTCTCCTCTCCCTCTATCCCTGCCTTACACTCTGAAAAAGAGAGATACTTGTACTAGTTCTGAGAATTGAATGTCAATAGGAGTCACCAGTAGTTGTGTTTCGGTAGGTAAGTGGCTAACTTAATTGTGCCTGGTTACAGTATTCTACTTGAAATGTGAACAAAGAATGGGTAAGTAAAACAAATAAGATATCCATCCCTATCTATACAGAATAAACAAAATAAAACTGCATGTAACCAAAATAACCATCTTTGTTGATGAGAAAGCTTCCCTTTATGATCCTTCAAAACTCAGATGTTCAGGGAGACTATCTGAATCCTCAGGTTGGCTAGTGGTCCCATCTTCCTATTCTGACAGTGCCATGGGTATATCATCAGCAAACTCCCTAATAAACTGAAATGTTCTGACAGCCTTATTTATGAGTTACTCTAGGGCAATGATAATATTGCTTTCATCATTATATCTCTGCACTGTAGCATGTGCATGCATAACACAGAATATGCATTTGATAAATATTTTTGGAACAGTGGCAACAAGGTGATCTCATATAAAATAACATACATGCTCCCCTTAATCCAATTACCACAAAATGTAATCCTCCAACACAAGACCATATTTAAGCTGCTGTTACAATAAAAGATTAAACCCAATAATCTTAACATAAACAAGAAAATTCTCCTCATACAGGTTTTACCTCAACTAAAGGTGAACTTCAACTGATGGGGTTGATATGTAATGCAGATATCTCATGCCAAATGAAGTATTTGAAAAAGGAAAACAGTGAATATGATTGTTCACATTCAACTTTGAATACAAATATATTCTCTAAGTGTTGAGCTTTTATTCACTCCTTCCCTTTCTTTCTTGGCAAAATTATCTCATCTCTTCAAAACACTTTCAAACATTTAATAATGTAATATGATGTAATACAATGGCCTTAAACAATCTCACAGTATATGAAAGACAGTGCAGGAGTCTCTGTAAACACTTCAGCCCCGACTCTCTAATAGCCTAGGTATGTAATTATATATATCAAATATAATCTATTTGTCTTATATATTGGTTTCTCAAATTCATGAGGAAACCTTATAACATCTCTATAAAAATATCCCTTTTTCATTAAGAATATTTGCACTAGAAAAATTATTAATGTTTTTCTACAAACTGATTTTTTTTTAACAAACAGATTGAGAGAGTTGGATGGTGGAAATGTGGGTTTTTCTTGGTCAATTGTGAGTTAAAACAAATGAAGTAACTCATCCCTATATTGAAGTAGAAGTATCAGTTGTGGACGAGGGAAGAAAGACTAACATCTAGGTCAAGGTGAATGAAGCATATTAGGAAAATAGGTATCACTTCTTTTGTCCCATTCTACTGACACATCTCAATGGTATGGAATTTGCTTCTGTGTGGATCCCCATTGGAAACCAAATTTTTTGTTTAACATTTTAGAAAGCAGTAAATCACTCAGATAGAATATTCCTTTTTTTTTCCCCTATGGAGAAAGGTCTCAAGTGTGACCTTATAATTGTAATAGTCCATCAAAACCTGTACTTGCTCCCTTTGAGGTTGCCTAAACTATCTAATTAGATTTGAGGCTCAAATCTAATATTACAGAAGCCTGAACTTCACTGTAGAGAGACTCTAATGATTATAACTGGGAGTTTATTGCAAGGCTGGAAAAATCAATAACTTCATAATTTCAACTGTTTTCTGAGAACCTCTGAAACACTGTCCTAGCTAAGCATGACGTATAAAAATTGTAAATATGATTCCTGTCCTCAAGTAGCACATAGTAAGGCTTAGCATGGCTTTGAGCATTCCATGAGCATTAAAGGAAGTAGGATACTCAAGGGCAGTAATACATCCAGGGATAAAGAGTGTAGACATTGAAGCCAAGATAGAGTCAAATGCTAAGTTACTTATTTTCTCTTTAACTTCTTGAAGCCTCAGTTTCCTATATTCCAAAATGGAGATAATGATATGTACGTTATGGAGCTACTGAGAAATTAAACTGGATAAGGTATACAAAATGCTCAGCACAATGTCTGGCATGTGAAAAGTACTGAACTAGGAGAGTTAGTATAAAGCCAAGAACCAATAACTAATTAGTATATGTAGAAAGAGTAAAATATTTATTTTAACACTCCTTTTTTACTTCCTTTCCCATGAAAACACTTTTTCTGAAATATCCACAGCTAAGAATTTCTTTACTTGAATTTTGTATTCACTTCTTTGTATACATTAATCCTGTATTTTCCAAAGAAGATCTATTTAAGGTTGACTCTTTGGGTTCCCTGTACAGTATACTTAACAAACTACAAAAAATTAATTTCAGGTTGTTATGTATGTGTTGAAGGAAGAAAGACTGAGGAGCTTTGGATATTAATCTAGTTTCTCAGGATCACATAAATTTCATGGATTTTGCAATTGAGTGGGGCATAAGTGATTTATGAGTCAAATTCCACTCTATCTAGACTATACTGAGTGTCCCTGTTAGGACAAGATTAATGCTTGGTTGCTTTGAGTAGCTTTTTTTTTTTTTTTAATTCTATTATAGTTTCTATAATGCCTTGTGCTGACAGTTGCAGTTTCCATAACATTTAGCACTGTTAATTTTATTTTGTCTGTATTGTAAGAATGCTATTTTATTCATTTTTAATAGATCCGATTCAACTAGGCTTCTACCACATCAGAATAAAACTACAGCATAATGAAAGGAAACATGCTACATTAAAGATCTCATATGACCTTTGCATGTCTTCTGGTCATGCTTGCTTCGGCAGCACATATACTAAAATTGCATGTCCTCTGGTCACTTTGCTTTTAAAGCTAGGGGGGTAAACACTAAAACTACTGTGTGAATTAAAACACTGCCACATCAATTTTATTGTGGTACTAATAGGTTGGCAGGGTACATTTCAGATATGGTGATACAAATGCTTAATCTCTGAGCAAAACAATAAAATTCAAAAACATAACATTCCTTTGAGGGGAGGAGTTGCTTTTGAATGAGCTCAATTAAAAAAAAAAATGCCAACTAATTACTCCAAGAACACTGAAAATCAGACATTGCCAGAAGGAACGTGTAAAAGCCTTTCTGATGGCTTGGATTAGAGACAAACTGTTCCCACAAAGCCTATCAGAGATAAATGAAGTAAATGGAAGGAAGACACAAATTCGGTCTTTGTTCCAATAACTGCCAAATGTCATATTGGAATTCTCAACACAGAACCAAATGGCTGGCAAGATCATCTGTATGCAAATGCAGAGTAAGTGACCCCTCCCCAGCTCAGTAGCTATTTTGAGATAATTGAAGTCTATACTATGGGAAAGTAGTTTCTTTCCAGAATTATGTTGCCTTTTCAAGAAACCTGAAAAATTCTATGTGAGCACTTACTGTTAAAAATATGTTACTTTTATAGTTTAATAGACATGTGACATTCCTTTAATTGCCCAGCATCTGAAATCCCTTCCTACCTGGTGAAAAGTAAAGCTTCATCTCTCTTTGAAAATCTATGTGTGTCATAGGCTACCTCTCCCTGCCGCTGACAGGTAGGGCAGGTGACCCAGATTAGCCAATCTGATGATCCTGCCTCCCCACTGAATTGTAAGCGAGTAACAGAAAGAAGAAGGGACAGTTTGGAATTCATTCCAAGAAGCATCTCCCAGTGCCAGCTGCAGAATCCAATGTCCAGGGTAATGGCAGGAAGGTGTGGTAGCTGCAGAGGCTGAGACGGGTGTCCTCACAGGGCCACTCCTGCCGCATGACCTAGGCTGTGATTCTTGCTGCTGAACCTGCCTGCATTCCTGCCAGTTGACAGAGTCTCTAGGCTTCTCAGCAAACAAGTGAGCTTCCTGATAGCCTGCCAGCAAATTTCTCTTTGCTGAAGTTAAGGAGAGTCTGCTTCTGATGCTTGCAACACAGAACCCTCACTGATACACAGAGAGTTATCTTATTGTTCAATGTTGCCAGCACTGTCGCAATATGTTGCGTTGTTCTACTATGAAAAGAAGAATCGTTACATATGAAAAGAAGGATAGTTGATGGGGGTCTACCCAGTCTTCCACATGTCTGTTTGCATAGTGAAAAGCCTCATAATTCTATGGATTCACCAGATAAAAATATTGCTTAAGAGATAGATTAGGGTAGTTAGAATTCTTAAAGATTAATATTGTGGGGAAAAAAAGAGATTAATATTGTGGTTGTATTATTGTATATCATATGATAAGTACAACAAAGGATTGGTTACTAAAAATAATAGAAGTGTACTTCTTGCTCTAAAAAAGCTTTCTTTATAAAGAATAAACAGACAAAAATTTCACAAACAGCCAACTCTATAAGTAAAAAATGTCACTTTGGAAATATGTAACTAGCAAGAGACTTGGGGAGGCAGTCAATACAGCATAATTACTAAAACTGCAGATCTGGGTTTCAATTCCTATTTGCCTATTTACTTACTAGCCATGTGGTTTTACCCATTCTAGATCTCACCTTCCTCATCTATGACATGTGTACACTGACATCACGTAGTTCATGGGGCTAACATGATACCTTATTACGATACTAGATATGAATCTGGGAATAGAGTACTAACAGATAGTAAGAGTTTATAAATGGAGGCCCATTTGCCTAGAAAGTACATTATACAGTGATACATCTGTCCTGACTTACGTGTGTGGGTGCACACACAAGCACACCACCACCACTACCCATCCTTCCTATGTTCCCACACACAGATTTGTTGGAATTCATTTGTAATGGTTAACGTAGCTCAAATTAGCTCTCTCCCCTGGCCTCTCAGGAATTTTATCAAAAGACAGTCTTGCCCTACACCTCGGTGCCTAGGGATCTCCTGGTGCTTACTGGCATGGTTGTTTTCGGCCTGTGATCATATTTAATGAAAGCGAAAGAAAACACACACACACACACACACACACACCATCTCAACTTCATCCTAAGAATAATATTAGCGAGTTTGCTCTAGAATGAAATACGCTAATGATTTAGGCAATGAGAGCAGTGATTAGAGAAATACTGTGTGAATTCTTCCCTGCCCTTTTCAGATCAGTTCCGCATCTCTTTCCTCTTCTGCGGCTGCTATCAACCACCCCTCCCCCCATTCCTCACCTAAGACCAATCATCAACTGCTGAAAAAGCATCCCGAAACTTCAAATACAGACTTGAAAGTAAGGTCAATGGTCCAAAGCTGTCTGTTGTTAAGTGACGAACCTCAGATCTTCACCCTCACCAGCCTGGCTCAACCCACAGCCTCTCTCCCTGCACCACCGCTCCTGCCTCCTACCTGATCTCCCTGCTCTCTACTCTGGCCCCCACCAGTTCTTTAGTCAATGTCCTGATTGACCAAAGAATGATCTTTTACAAACATAAACCAAATCACCTCACAGCTCCTCACAAAACCTTCAGTCATCCACCTCTACACTAATAATCAAATCTAAACCCAGTACATGTAGACCACAAGGTGCCCCATAGTCTATACTTCAATCTCTACCTCTCCATCCTCACTTCAGACACTGTTCTTGCCCATTGTGTGCTGGCCTGTTGAGCCTTCATTCCCTTCCTTGAACAAGCCATGGACTTCCCGACATAGGACCTTGGTGTCAGCTTTCCCACTGCACAAACCACTTCCCTCCCCCATGTCATCTCTTAGTTCTGTCTTATTACTCAGGTCTCAGCCTAGATGTCACCATCACCCACATACTCTCTATCCCATCACAATATTTTACTTTCTGCAAAGCTGTTTTCTGGAAAAAAAAAAAAAATATATATATATATACATATACACATTTATTTCTGTCTCTCCTATGTGCCAATGGAATTAAGTTCCATGCAAGTGGGAATCAGCTCAGTTTTGTTTACCAGCATGTCCCCAGTACTTCAAGCTATACTTAAACATGGTAGTTATGCAATAAATATTGGTTACCTGACTGACTGAATATTTGGTCTTCTTTTGAAACTCCAAAAGATAATGGTCTCTCCCGCCTGCCCCTCATTACCCTTTCTGAAAGTTCCTCTCATTTTTTGAGTAGGATTCTGCCAGGAAGAAAAAAAAATGTGACTCCATAGCTACTGGCAACTTCTGGTTATGCTCCTGGTTATTACAGTGGTTATAGTCTTTGCCAGTTTTGCAAATAACAGCCTGGAATTTCCCCTTTGCTCACGGGGTCTTCCACACTCTTCTCTGGACTAAGGTGCTGTGCCCTAGATCAGAAACTAGAAGTAGACAACTTTCATGTGGTAATAGCATGCCCAAGCTCAGCCCAGTAAATTTCTTCACCACACAGCAAGATTCCCAAGGTACCTAAGTGCAATTTCGCATCAGTCTTCCTGCTCCCCATAACAGAGGGTGAGGAGGCAGCTCATTAAGTTAGTTTGAATTTAACTGTAAAATGCCATATTTTCACAGAACGAAGGAGATGTGTTTTCTGTGAAGAATTTCAGTCTTGAGTTCTCAGTCTCTTAATTCCTAAATGCAGACAAAAATTAAATAAGCGTCATAGAATATACACATAAGAAGCTCTGTTTAACCCTAGGCGATTTAACACCTCAGTGGTTTTATAAGCACCAGAATCTCATTAAATCTTGAGTGTGTATGTCTTTGTGTGGGTAAGGCAAAGAGTGGCCCCTGGAACGATCCCTGCCACACTGAACAGTCACACTGAATAAGCTATGGAAGGACTGAAATTAGGAGGCAAGCAACAGTGACATCTAGTGTGGGTAAGATATGCTGAGACGGGCAAACTCCTGTTCTTCCTTTAGCAAAACTGAGAATATAATAGAGAAATGGATGGCAAATTAGGGTCAGGAACGTAATGATGAGGGTAAGCATGAAACCAGAATGCAGATATAATAGATGACTACAGAAAAAGACTCTACTCAAATGACATTGCCACTAAATTTTCTTCTCAATTATACATTATTGTGCAGTTTCTCACTCCACAAAATTTCTCAACTGTCCCAGTGTCCCACCTCTGTTTCCCAACCCCTCCTCATCCCAAACCCTTCCATTGTGCCCACTGGAATCAGCAAACTCTTGACCTCTTATTTTAAAAAGGTCTGTTTGGATACTACCTCCTCTGAAACCTTCTTGAGGAAAGAAAAGGTCTTCTGTTTTTCACCGTAAAATTCCACCCTGACAGTCTTGCTTACTCCCAGCTTTTTCTCCCTCCTGCTCACAAAAATCCCAGCTCCTCTGAGCTCCAGCTAACAGGATATATCACTCAATCCCCGTACTGGTTGCAATCATCTGCCAAATCCCTGCTTATTCACAATCACTTATTGAATATTTTAACTCCTGCTTCACAATTTTCCCTGGACCATAGTATCACCACTTCACCTTCTGTGAGTCCCCCCTGGGTTCACTGCCCTCCTATCCAGCCTATATAGTCAAGGTCCAATATTTTATTCCCTGCCTTGCAAATACTCTCAGTTCCCTTCCTGCTTTCTCCCTTCACCAAACTGATAGATAAGATGGGGTATCCATGCCTACAGTTACACAGCTGAACATTCCTGAAGAAAAATTGCTCAACCCGGCTGTCTGGTTTCACTTTAAATTCATGACTGCAAACTTAAATAGATGCTCACTACTGCCTCGTAATCCTACTATGTTTCTCAAATAGTATAACTTCTAACTCACCAAGAACTAGTTTATACATACTTCATCCTCACTCGAGTATAAAGGCCTCATCTCATTACTCTCTGAAAATAAGAAAGTCAGGGATCGGCTTTATACTCTCAGCATCTACAGCCATTTTGTCCCTTCTCAGCTCCTTCTATTAAAGCCTAACCCCTCCTGTGCACTCAGGTTCCCACCTTCTCCCACCTTCTCACAGATGTCACTACTTTAGTCAAGTGCCCCCCCACCCCCTGATTAGCAATTCTCCTCTCCACTGAAGCAGTTCTATATTTATTCAAATATGCTGCAGTATCATAGATTAAAAATAAAAAAAAACCTCTCTCAACCCCAAAATATTCCGTTCTCTCCTTCATAGCCAAATTCCTCAAAGGAGGCATTACGTGTGCTGCCTCCACTTTCTCACCTCCCATTCGCTCTTCAACCCACTTCAGTCTGGTTTCTGCTGCACCACTCTGGGGAGCACTTCTCTATCCCAACATCTCAGACGGGCTTATCACAGTTAACTTCACCTGGCCACTGAGTGCAGGCCTGCACTCACTGAGTTCTCCTTCTACTCCTCTGGTCACTCCTTGTCAGTCTCCTTCTCAGGTTCTTTCTTCCCCCACACTAAATCTATATATATTGGCAATTCTCCATGCTCAGTCCTGGCCCCACTTCCCTCCTCGCCTTATGGGATCTTAGGTATTCTGACTAAAAATACTATTTATATGTTTATCTCCTAGAAGCTTAGATCTCCAGCACAAATCTTTACTTTGAACTCCGGGCTCACATATCCAGCTGCCTATTTAACATCTTTACTTGGATATTTCACACGTATCTCAATCTCCAAATGTGCAAAGCTAAACATGTGTCTGTCCTTTCAACCTGCCCCACCTCCTTCACTTTTCCCCATCTCAATAAATAGCAATACTGGGGCACCTAGGGGTGCAGTCAATTGAGTGTCCAACTCTTGGTTTCAGCTCATGTCACGATCTCAAGGTCATGGGATTGAGCCCCGAACTGGGCTCAGTTCGAAGTCTGCTTGTATTCTCTTTCCCCTCTCCCTCTGCCTCTGCCCCTCCCCTGGCACTTCTGCATGCTCTTGCAATCTCTCTCACTCTCTGAAATAAATAAATCTTAAAAAAAAAAAATCAATACTACACAATCTAATGCTTATCCTTGATTATTACTTTTCTTCCCTCCCACATCCAAGTAGTGGCAGCAATTCCTATGTGCCTTTTATCCTTAGTGTATATCTTGAATTAGATATTTCCTCCATTTTTACTACCATTACCCTATTCACAACCACCATTATCTTACTTGGTCTCCGCAAAGACCTCCAAAATTAGTCAAGATAGGTTGGGCAATACTGCAACAATAATTATGAAATCTGAGTGACCAAGAAAGGAGAAGAACTAGAAATAGTTGGCATTCTGCGTGGATTACTGGCACAGTCTGCCTCTGTAGTCATCAAATATTCCATTCATCCTCTTTCCTATAGGTCCCATACCGACCCCCAACTCTATGGAGGTTACCCAACTTTTCATCTGTCCATGGTATCAAGTTCAGTGTCCCGGACCGCTTGGTGATGTGTGATAGGCTCTAAAAAATTAAAAAATAAATAAACTATCTTCCCCATAAACATTCCGAATGGTTGAAAAGGGACAGGATAACTGCAATAAACAACCCCATTCAGAGAGCAGGAAAATGAGAAGAGACAAAGTAGTTAGTAAACATTCCATAATAATTATGAAATCCTACCTGGGGCTGGAGGATGTTCTTTGATTAGGTCCAGATTCTTCTCCTGGAGAGGGGCTCCCCAGTCCATTGTTCTCCATGACCTTGGCTCTGAACCTGGGGAAGCTTTCCCATCATCCAACTTGACCACTTATAAAATGGTCATTAAAGCATATGCCTTTCCCCTCTTTCCCCACCTCATCTTTGGACACTGAGTCTGCTCCCTACCTTTAGAGATTTGGGGACCCAAGGATTATTCTAGGTCTCATCAGTCACAAATACATTTAGTTCTTTGAAATACAATGCTCTCTCAAAAAGTTTATTTCTCATCTCTTTGATTCCGGTTAGCTCTCTGTGTGCCATTTGCTACAGCCACAATTCTTTCAAGAATTTCCCCTCCTCGGGGCGCCTGGGTGGCTCAGTCATTAAGCGTCTGCCTTCGGCTCAGGTCATGATCCCAAGGTCCTGGGATCAAGCCCCACATCGGGCTCCCTGCTCCACGGGGAGCTTGCTTCTCTCTCTCCCACTCCCCCTGCTTGTGTTCCCTCTCTCACTGTCTCTCTCTGTCAAATAAATAAATAAAAATCTTAAAAAAAAAAAAAGAATTTCCCCTCCTCTCCTTCTCTATCTTGCTCTCTTGCCCTCTCTTTCGTTCACTAAAATTTAACTCCATGAGATCAGCAACTCTGACTTTATTCTTTCTGCTGTATCTGTAATACCAAGCTCAGTGCCAGGGCTATAGTAAGTATGGGTAAATCATTGTTAAATAAATAATTAAATAAACCTTACTTAAAATCTGAATGATGATTCTGCTTTCAGCTGCACATTCTACTTCCCTTCACTAGTTCATTCTTCTTTCTTCTTATTTTTCCTTTGTAAAAATGCTAACACCTGCTGGGCTGAGTGTAAGTGACTTCTAATTCTAGTCTTCTATTTCCTTCTCTGAAAGTTCTCACTTTCCCCTCTCAACTACCTTTGAATCCTGATCTTATCACTGATTTTTATCTTACTCTTCAGCTCTTTCCCTAAAATAATAATGTTCACCTTTTCTAATTCTAGAGCAATGATTCTAGAGCAATCTTGGCTACATATTAGAATTAGCTAGAGAGGTTTTGAAACTCAGCACACTAGCACACACCAAACCAATTAAATTAGAGTCTCTGGGGGTTGAACCCAGGCATCAGTACTTTTTTTATACCTCCCAGGTTATCCCAATATGCAGGCAAGGTTGCGAACCACTGTTCCAAAGTGAGCTTTCTCTCTATCTCCTTCTTTCCTCCATAACTCTGAACCCTAATACTGATTGCTCAACCTATAAATCTACCGTCATTCCAAACAGCAAATCAACAAGTATTGAATTCCCTAAGTACTCACATCTGTGACTAATTTTACTTCCTCCTCACTCTTTTCCCCCCTCCCAGCTGCATCTCTCCATCTCTATTCATGGCGCTAAATTCTTGATTTTAACAATTGCACTTTAATTTTCTTTTAGATTTTATCCCATATCTTCTCCCCTCAATCCCAAAATCTTACTTAAGATTTCAACTAAAGCTTCTACATTTTTTCATCCAGCACATGTGCACATTTTCTCTTGCTTTCACTTATTCCCACCCACCTGTTTTGTTTTAATCATAAAAAAGGGGGCATTATATTTAGGTTTTTAGTAACTTGGCTTGTCTGTTATGTGCCCTGTCCTTCAGTCTGTCCTGACTCTTATTTTTTTTTACTGTAATTACTGATCATCACATCCCCCTGCAGATACCTTTTTTTTTTTTTTAAAGATTTTATTTATTTATTCATGAGAGACAGAGAGAGAGAGAGGCAGAGGGAGAAGCAGACTTCCCGCGGAGCAGGGAGCCCGATGCGGGACTCGATCCCAGGACTCTGGGATCATGACCTGAGCTGAAGGCAGATGCTCAACCATCTGAGCCACCCAGGCGCCCCCCCCCCCCGCAGATATCTTCCTAAATACAACATTCTCCAACAAAAGCACATTCTTATTTACTGTCTCAATGTCTGAAAAAATCCATTAAAATGCAGCCCATTATTTCATATGCTTTGGTATAGACCTAGTAATTAACAAATAGAGAATATTTTTAAAAGAAATAAAAAATGGATATTGGAAAATCCATAATTTTAAAATACACACAATAAACACAAAAATATATGATGGAGAATGGTAACATCTTTTGACATTCCAACAGCCTTCTTCAAATGGCCCTGAAGATGTACATATAGAATGTCAGACTCTTGCAGGGCCTAAAGCTGGGGCTGGAAGGTGTTACCTCTGATCAGCTGGTATTTAAATTTCTGTAGATGCCATCATACTCTAAATGGGACAGGACAAATCATGAGAAACATGACTGAAGAAATGTTTCTAGTATATAGTTTAGGCAGGTCACAGGTATATGCAGGAGTTGAGTTCAATCCAGACCTAGCTAGAGGCAGAGGGCTAGCAGTAGAAACAATCCTGATCAGACAGCAAAAAAGGATATCCACTGATCTGTTCAACAAATGCTTGTTGACTTCCTAAACTGCCCCAGGCATAGAGCCAGGCACTGGAATTAAGAAAATCAAGGGCAAGTGAAGGAGGTAAATATACTAAAATAATGGTACTACAATTTAAAAATTTGGATGTGCACTGAGCAGAAACATGATATGAAGGAGTGTTTGAATAGGTTCCTAAATTTGCTGGGAACCAGGAGATAGAAATTACATAATTAAATATGTAGAAAAACATTGCAACAATTAATTGACTGAAAAAAAATGTAGTGGGCTATTTTGATAACTAATGAGCTTCCTTCCCATCAAAAGGAGGCTGGTCACATCTGACAGAGATGCTGGAAATTTCTTCACCTAGAGGTGAACACAACCAAGCTACCTTATTGAGTACTTACTCCCCTCTTCCTCTCTTTGTAATCCTGGGGTTCAACATGGAGAGTTAAAAATAGAATTAAGTAGGTAGATAAAGATATTCTATATAAAATGAGAATGAGAGAGGGAAAGGTAAGACAAACTCTACTTAATATATTTAGAAATTTTAAAAAGGGAATCACTATTAGCAAAATCAATGAAGTCAAATGGAACAATTTTACTTAAAAATTTTTCCAAATATACTACCTTAAAATAATTTGAAGACTGCCATGATTGAGACCCATGGCTGCCATGTCAATGCATACAAACACTTTAGACATTTTTAGCCATTCTGTAATAAACTGTACCACAGAGTAACCCAATTAGCTCCATAAACTCCTTTCATCTCAGTGCCTTCATCACTTTATTATTCTAATCACTTTTCTCAATGTCCTCCTCAGGCTACTTCCCATCATATTGGTTTATACTCTGGGATCCACATTTTATAGGTCTCCCAAATGCTTCTTATAATTTTATAGATTACATCTCTAATAATGTCTTTGATTATGTTTTAAACACCTTAATCTACTGTATAATATTGGGTTGGTCATATTAGCAGAGTATGATCAGAAAGCACGAATCCCATAACATTTTATAACACCAGTGAAGAAGGGGTTAATGATTTTTCAGCTGCATTTCTTGCTGGTGAATATGCCGCAGATGAATATTTTCAAAATGAATGTGAACGGTTTTAGATGAGTGCTTCGTAAATGTCACTGTGTATTAGTCATGCAAGGATCATTAAGGGATATGAGAGGTAGACTTGCACATTTCATCCAAGACATAGATTCTCACTGTAGACTGTTACTGTCAGAGTTGCCAGGTTAGACTCTGCTGGTAATAATTATTAATGTAACTGAAGAATTAAATAGTTCATTTTTCTCCATATGCAACCATATTTCCAAAATATTCAGGGAAAAAAACCACCTTTCTGCATGAGTCCTTAGGGGTAGCAAAGAATACAAGGTAAATGAAGTGCTACACATTCCAAAATAAATTGATGAATAGAAATTATCTTAATTTATCTTATTAAAATTAATCTTATCTTACTAAAACTCAATGATATACTAATATGGCTATTTACAGAAAGAAAGCACATACCTGCAAATGAACCACCTTAGTTTCCTAGAGAAACATGAATCATTGAGTGTCTTGCATGTTTAGATGCCAGTAGATTACTATAGGTCTTCTTCCTTTTTGACACTTATGTCAGATATCAATCCCTCCTTTATAAGTTTATAAGTATAGTTAGCCTTTGGTACCACCTCAAACATTTATATGACAAATGAGAAACACTTCACAATCCCTCTCCCAAACACACTGGGTGACCTATCATTTAGATTTTGTCAGAGTATCAATCGCTTCAAAGAGTCTTGAGATTGATCACCAAAGAAGAGCTCCTTTGAAATTCACCTGATTGCCCCAGACAGCCTATATGGGCTATAGACAATGTTCTCACTGCAAGAAGGTGGGGCAGATTTGGACTAGTGGACCAGAAGCTTTTCTAAGAAATAATACTTTTTCTCAATACCAGGTCTCACATAACCATTTCCTTTGACTCTGAGCAAATCATTTAACTTCAGTTTCTCCACCCATAAAGTGAGAAAAAACTACCTCCTGAGGATGACAAAACTACTTAAGGCTTTTAAACAAGGTTCTTTGAAGAAAGCTAATATAAGTTGTTGTAATTATAATACAGAAATTTGAATTTAAAGAATTTTTTTTCTCCTGAGTAATTCCAGTTACTGAGTACTCTTTGTCAATGTAGTTAATTATTCTTCAACTAGGTAAAGCTAGCTGGCAAAGTGTGAAAAGTTGTTATCAGCATCTTAACTCTACACAAAAAACAAGCTATCGCTATAGAATAGCAAAGTCTTTTATCTTCTTGAAATATGAGGAAGGTAGCAAATACATGTGATTTAAGCCTTAGTTGTTTAACAATGAGTTCTTAAATTGAGTAGAAATCCCTATGCAAGAGAATGAATTCAATGGTGTCTACTGTTATTACTATTTTTTTTTTAAAGATTTCATTTATTTATTTGAGAGAGAGAATGAGATAGAGCATGAGAGGGGGGAGGGTCAGAGGGAGAAGCAGACTCCCCGCCGAGCAGGGAGCCCGACGCGGGACTCGATCCCGGGACTCCAGGATCACGACCTGAGCCAAAGGCAGTCGCTTAACCAACTGAGCCACCCAGGCTCCCTACTGTTATTACTATTATGTTTTCAGAATTCAAAGCTTTATATTAAAAGCTATAATTAAATTTCTTTTTTTTAAATTTTATTATGTTATGTTAGTCACCATACAATACATCATTGTTTTTTGATGTGGTGATCCACGATCCATCGTTTTCGTATAACACCCAATGCTCCATGCAGTACGTGCCCTCCTTAATACCCATCACCGGGCTAACCAATGCCCTCTCCCCCCTCCCCTCTAAAACCCTGTTTGTTTCTCAGAGTCCATAGTCTCTCATGGTTCATCTCTCCCTCCAATTCCCCCCCCCACTCATTTTTCCTTTCCTTCTCCTAATGTCCTCCATGCTATTCCTTATGTTCCACAAATAAGTGAAACTATAT
Organism: Mirounga leonina; assembly: GCF_011800145.1. Taxonomy (NCBI): domain Eukaryota; kingdom Metazoa; phylum Chordata; class Mammalia; order Carnivora; family Phocidae; genus Mirounga; species Mirounga leonina. The sequence continues at coordinate 57,715,172 of NW_023270807.1, read as the reverse complement.
GATAATTGACTTTCTCTGCTTGACTTATTTCACTTAGCATAATCTCCTCCAGTCCCATGCATGTTGATGTAAAAGTTGGGTATTCATCCTTTCTGATGGCTGAGTAATATTCCATTGTGTATATGGACCACATCTTCTTTATCCATTCATCTGTTGAAGGGCATCTCGGCTCTTTCCACAGTTTGGCTACTGTGGACTGAAAGTGAAGGGATGGAGATCCATCTTCCATGCCAGTGGACCTCAAAAGAAAGCTGGGGTAGCAATTCTTATATCAGACAAATTAGATTTTAAACTAAAGTCTGTAATTAGAGACACAGAAGGACACTATATCATTCTTAAAGGGTCTATCCAACAAGAAGATCTAACAATTGTAAATATCTATGCCCCCAACATGGAAGCAGCCATCTACATAAGCCAAGTGTTAACCAAAATAAAGAGTCATATTGATAACAATACGTTAATTGTAGGAGACCTCAATACTCCACTCAGCAATGGACAGATCATCTAAGCAGAAAATCAACAAGGAAACAAGAGCTTTGAATGATACATTGGACCAGATGAACCTACCTCATAGATATTTATAGAACATTCCACCCTAAAACAACAGAATACTCATTCTTCTCAAGCGCACATGGAACTTTCTCCAGAACAGACCACATACTGGGTCACAAATCAGGTCTCAACAGACACCAAAAGATTGAGATTATTCCCTGCATATTCTCAGACCACAGTGCTTTAAAACTGGAAGTCAATCACAAGAAAAAAACTGGCAGAAATTCAAAACTTGGAAGCTAAAGACCACTCTGCTCAAGAATGTTTGGGTCAACCAGGAAAGCAAAGAAGAACTTAAACAATTCATGGAAATCAATGAGAATGAAAACACATCGGTCCAAAACCTATGGGATATAATTAAATTTCTAAAAATTAAATCATATCATAAATAAAACTTCCTTTTCTCTCAGTATAATAAAAATGATTTTCATTTCCTGACAAAAATATGATTTATCTTGGGGTGCCTGGTTGGCTCAGTTGTTAAGCATCTGCCTTCGGCTCAGGTCATGATCCCAGGGTCCTTGGATAGAGCCCCGCATCGGACTCCCTACTCTGCAGGAAGCCTGCTTCTCCCTCTCCCATTCCCCCTGCTTGTGTTCCCTCTCTTGCTGTGTCTCTCTCTGTCAAATAAATAAATAAAATCTTAAAAAATATATGATTTATCTCAAAGAGGTCTTTCTTGTCTACCTAACTGTATTCATCTCTCCAGTGTGTGTAATCAAGTAAGAAGGCAACTAAAATGATTAAATAAATCAGCCCTACATATCACAACCACATTATATGAGCTTGAGATGGAAGTAGCAGGATACCTGTGCATCGTAAATGTACACAAGCCAAACAGGAGGTGAAAAACTGTAACTTCCCTATTATTTCAGACATTTTCACTAAATAATATGTTCCATTCCCATTCCCATTATTTTAAGTCCTGTACTAGGAACATAATTGTGAACATAATCATCTTATCAAATAGGATGCCCAAAGAATTAAATGACATGTCCAGAATCCTTAAGAAATCAGAAATACACACATACACACACACAGGTTTGGGACCAGCCCCCTCACTTACTGTAGGCATGCTAAGAACTATAAACATGGCTTCCCAGCATCCCTGCCTCAGTCAATCCACCCTCCATACTCCTAGTATCATCAGGATGAAGCCTAAATGTCTTAGCAGCAACCATATGGCCCTTAGGCTTTGTTCTCTTTCTTCTAATCTCTCCAGGCTCATTTCTTTCTACTCTTCCATGTACATTTCAAGTTCTTTCCCCTTACAAGTTATAGACGCACAAATGTACATATATGCTTACAACATGTCTTCACCTACTTATCCTTCACTACTCAGGACACCTATTCATCCTTCAAAATCCCCTTTGAGGATCTCTTTCCAAGAAGTCTTCCCTAACATCAAATCCCCAGTCTCCAGTCCATATTCCTAAGGTACCCTATTTAGTGCTGTTACAGTGCTTTTCATAGGCTGCTTATTCTTTATCTTCTCTACAAACTGTTGCAGCTTGACAGCAAGAGCTGTATTTGTTTTATCCCTGCATCCTTGGGACTAGCACAGTGACTGAGACATAATGATTCTTTGGATCTGGGCTCTAGTGGTGCTATTAATCTGGCAAACAGCAAAGACAAGCATATATGATGCAATTAAACACAACATAATGCCATGATAAACTATGAAGTGTGAAATTTGATGCTAATTGACATAGGAAGGCTTTTTAGAGAAATAAGAATTTGAGTTGAGCCTGCATGAGCAAATAAATGGAGGTGGGCAAAACAGTATGATAACCAGAAAGCCAAAAAATAAGGGATTGGGTCTAGCAGGGAAAATGAAAAGAAAGAGACAAATCCAAGCAATATAGGAATACAGTATAATAATGTATTGTACACTTAACCTGTTAAGAGGATAGACCTCACACTGTGCTCTTTTTTTTTTTTTTTTTAAGATTTTATTTTTTGACAGAGAGAGAGAGACAGCGAGAGAGCGAACACAAGCAGGGGGTGTGGGGGAGGGAGAAGCAGGCTTCCCGCAGAGCAGGGAGCCCTATGGGAGCTCGATCCCAGGACTCTGGGATCATGACCTGAGCCGAAGGCAGATGCTTAACAACTGAGCCACCCAGGCACCCCTCACACTGTGCTCTTAACATGAGAAGATACCTAATGTCACTCTTATGTACTACTGTTGAGAATGTAAAGTTGCGCAGCCTTTCTAAACGGCTGTTTAGCACCAAATCCTTAAAATACACATCAATTGCCACTATTACCACACCCTTGAACCTACATCTTTCCCCACCTATTAATACAATAATTCCACTTCTAGCAACTTCCCCAAAGAAACCATTAAGAATGTGTGAAAAGATACATGTAGAAAGTTGTTTATTAGCTTATCCTGAAAATTAGCCAAAAAAAAAAAAGGAAACTAATAGTTTCCCATTACTAGGGGACTTCTTAAATAAAACATCACATTGCCTTGTAATGAAACACCAACCAGTTATCCAGCTAGCATTTGAATACAGTTTTCCCCTGCCATCTGAAAATAGAATATTTCTACAAAAACTTTCATAAGCTGAAATGGTATAAAGCAAAGAAACAATAACCAATAATATACGGAAACATTTTGAGTGTTCCAAAAAATAACCTCTCTTAGGCTTTTTTGATACCTTAAGACACATCTTGCTAACAGATGCACAAAACAAATGAAGATAGAGCACAGATGCTCGCAGACACAGTTCAAAGCTACAGAGGCTTGATGCTGAGATGGTGAGTGTAGTTGACCTGGAAACGGCTTGGTGGCTCCACTAACTGCCCCAGACATGTGCCTGCCTCTATAATGGCTCACTGCAAAACAAATGCTCAACACTATTTTTGCCTTTTGTCTTTCGTTGCAAAAGCAGAATCTCTTTGGACTTCTTTCAGTTAGTGAAAACAGGTACTAATGCAGGTCTTTTGCAAAAGCAAAGTTGCCTATCCTAATTTTTGAAAAGTAGGCGATACCTGTATTCATTTCTGTTATCATGATACTGTAATAATAGTATTAAAAATGCTAGAATGTTAAAGATATTAACTGAAAAGAATCCAAGTTTATAAAAAGATTTATAATGCTATTTTATTTTATTTTTCTTAAAGATTTATTTGTTTATTTTAGAGAGAGAGAGCATGAGCAGGAGGGGCAATGAGAGAGGGAGAGAGAATCCCAAGCAGACTATGCACTGAGTGCAGAGCCCCACGCAGGGCTCCATCCCACAACCCCGAGATCACAACCTGAGCTGAAACCAGGAGTCAGACACTTAACCGACTATGTCACCCAGGTGCCCCTAATGTTATTTTATTATTTTTAAATACATTTTGACAGGAAGAAAATTTGAAAATATTACAATGTGCTAACAATTGGAGGAGTTATGAGGATTTTTTGTTTTGTTACTTACATTTTATATATTTTCTAAAAGAATAGTCTATTTTTGCAAAAGAAAATTAACAAATTCATTTTAATTGACAAAAATTTCTTTACTGGCTCTAGGAAATGAACGAGGAAGAATAAGTTAGAATAGGAAGATTATTTTGGAGAAATGCTGAGGCTATTTTAGAATTTTATCTTAAAGAATGATTGATAGAACCCAATGAGATCAAATATAAAAGCCATAAATCATAGCAACAGCATTTCTTGAAGACTCTTCCCAGGAATATTTACAGAGGCTATGTCAAAATGTTACATGATATAACAAAGGTAGAATATTCTGGAATAAGCAAAGTTAAGTCAGTGAATTTTTTACTGCAGGACATATCAGAGCCTTTAAGATGCTGGTTTTTCACTGTGAATCTTCAAGAGGACACTATAATTTGCATTGTTTCTCAAGCACATTTGACTGTTTTCTCACAGAGTATGTGATAGGACTCATGTTTCATAGAACACACCTTGGGAAACATTACATTCAAAATGTATGTAATACTCATTTTTAAGTGATTATAAGCAAGTGTTAAGTACAGGACTGGCACAATCAATTTAAGAGTCATCACCTTTGGTTGAGTTTTCTCAACCTTGGCATTATTGATATTTGGGGCCAGATAATTCTCTATTGTTGAGGGCTGCCCCGTGCATTCTAGCACATGTAGCAGCATCCCTGGCCTCTACTCACTACATGTCCGTAGCAACCACCACCTCTCCCCACCCAGCTGTGACAACCAAAAATGTCTCCAGACATTGTTAAATGTCCTCAGCCATGGTGAAGAATATTTATTTGAGGAATTAGGCTGGCAAACTGGCAGATGTCAGAATTCCCAGCCCTAGTTTTCCAGGCTTTTTAAATACAAGCAGCCATAACATCTTGCAAAATGTCTGTCTGCTCTAGCAAATGCAGAATTGTCATCATGTTATTTTTCTAAAACACTATGTCAAAAAGCGCCATCTGTTAAAATGCTGCATTGTGCATCATCATTTTATCTATATAACATTTTGATGAATGCTTAATTTAAAAAAAGTTGTAACTTACGAACAAAGGAAAATGTCCTCTTTTTTAATGTTAACTGCAACAAATAGGTGTGTTATTGGGTAAATCACTTACTTAGAGCCTTAGTTCACACACACACACACACACACACACACACACAATGAATCTGAGACCATGGGTCCAAGGTAATTTCTAGAGGTCCTCCCAACACTAAAAATCAATAAATATCATAAAAGCTGATTTTTATTTTTCATTCATGATATAAAACATTTTGCACATTAGGGAACCTGGGTGGCTCAGTCAGTTAAGTGTCTGCTTCAGTTCAGGTTAGGACTCAGGGTCCTGGGATCAAGTCCCACATTAGGCTCTCTGCTCAGTGGGGAGTCTGCTTCTCTTTCTCCCTCTGTTAACTCTCCCTCTCTCTCTCTCTCAAATATATAAATAAAATCTTAAAAAATGTTTTAAACTAGCTTTCTGGTTGTTGTAATAATTTCAACTAGAAAAATGCTATATTCAGATATGGGAACAAATTATATTCAAAAGAAACCAGGAGTTGTAACCTTTGTTATTCTTTGGAAGTCCAATGTAAAACCTAGGTAAATAAGCTCTGAGTTTATCAAAAACAATAACACAAATACACAACATGAGGAATAAGAAGATATAACTTCAGAAATAGAGGGTTTTTTAAAAATTATGAACAAATGCTATACTAACATTAAAATAAGAGTTATTGGGGTGCCTGGGTGGCACAGTCAGTTAAGCATCCAACTTTTGGTTTCGGCTCAGATCACAACCTCAGGGTCATGAGATCCAGCATTGACTGAGGCTCTGCACTAGGCACGGAGTCTGCTTGAGTATCTCTGTTCCTCTCCCTCAGCCCCTCCCCACCTCAAATAAATAAATAAATCTTTAAAAAAATAAAATAAGAATTATTGATGAAAATAATTTTCTAAAAAAGATGAAAGAAGGCACCTGGGTGGTTCAGTTGGCTGAGTGGCTGACTCTTGATTTCAGTTCCAGTCATGATCTCAGGGCCCTGGGATCCAGCCCCACGTCAGGCTCCAGGATCAGCAGGGAGTCTGCTCCAGATTCTCTCTCTCCCTCTGCCCCTCCCCGGCTTGTGCACACATGTGCATGTGTGCACTCTCTCTCAAATAAATAAACAAATAAATAAATCTTTTTAAAAAAAAGATGAAAGAAATTGAGTAAGTTGCCCAAAGAGAAAGCCAACATCAGTTTTATGGCAGAATGATTTCTTCAAAACACAGATCCATCCTATGCTATTTTAATGCTTCCAGTGTAGGGAACTCTTAAAAACTTGTTTTTAAAATCTATCATAATCCTGATACTAAAAGCAGACTAATATATGACCAAAAAAGAAAAATATATATTAAAATAAAAATCTTACTAACATGAATTCAAAAATTAAAAAATCCTAAGCAAAAAGTAAATCATATCCTGTAATAAATTAAAGGAAATATCTCACATAATTAAGTAGGGTTCAATGCATCCAATAATTTATTCAACAATGTTGAATGTTTATTAAGCATCTATAATACAAATCATAATTCTCAGTACTTGGGATATATCAACAAACAAAACAAAGATCATTGCCTCATAGAAAGTACTTTATAGCAGGAAATAAAGACAATAAACAATTGGTAGCATACATAAGTAAATTATACAGTAAGAGAGTGACAAATGAGATAGGAAAAGAAAAACTAGAGCAGGATAAGAGGATCAGCGATGATGAAAACGGAGTGGGTTGCATTTTTAAATAAGAAGGTCAGGAATAGATATCCATTGAGTTGATAGCATTTGAACAAAAACATAAAGATGTAGGAGTCAGGCTTATGGATACTTTGAGGAATAGCATTCTAGGCAAAGGATACAGCCAGATCAAAGGCCATTATGGTCAGATTATGCCTGGCATGTTCGAAGAACAATAAGGATGCTAGTGAGGTGGGTTCTGAGTGATGTATGGGAGGAATAGGGATGGAGTCAGAGAAATAATGGCACCAGATCCTCTAGGGATATCTTTATTCTGAGTGAAATAGGGAGACATGGGGATTTTGAGCAGAGCAATAACATAGATGATTTACATTGTAAAATAATCACTCAAGCAGCTGTGCTGAGAGTAGACTGTAGTGGGAAAGGGTGGGATTAGGGGAAACAGGAGAATATTGTGTATTATAGGCGAGTGGATGGCTTAGACCAGTGTAGTATCTATGGAAGTAGTAAGAAGTTGCTGGTGTCTGGACATATTTTGAAAATACAGACATCAGGAATTCTGATATATTGGAGGGAGAGGAGGCAATGATGATTCCATAGTTTTATCCCCAACATCTGTTAAGATGAAGTTGTCATCAGCTGTAACTGGGAAGGCTGTAAGTTGAGCAATGTTGAAGGAGAAAGATCAAGAAATGTTCTAACATATTGTATTTAAAAGGAATTCATATATCCAAAAGGAGACATCAAGTAGACAGCTAGATAAATATGGTTGGAGCTTTGGAAAGAGTCATAACAGAGATATAAATATATAAGTCTTCAGCATATAGATAGTAATTAAAGATATGAGACACAATAATTTCAAGGGTAGAAAGAAATCAAAGATTTCTTTGGGGCACTTGAACATTAAAAGATTAGAGAGAAGAAGCCAGCAAAGGAGACTGTGAGGGAGAGGGGAGAAAAGTAGCAGGAAAGCCAGAAGAGAATGGTGTTCTCGTAATGGTGTTCAAATATGCCCAGTCCTGTGGAATGGATAGTTTAACATAATGAAATCTATTAATATAATCATATTAACATAATTATTTTGACATCCTTAGTAAAATACTAGTAAGTCAAAAAAGAAAATTGTGTCATCATCTTAACAACTGCCAGAATGTTATTGATAAAACCAAAGGCTGTTTAGAAAGATATGTGATCAACTAATAGCCAACATCATACAGAACAGTGAAATACTGAGACATTCTCATTGAAGCCAGCCATAAGAATGTCATGCCTACAAGGACTACCTTATTCATTGTGTTTCTGTGAACTCTCATGAATGAAATAAGATGTGCCCCTCTATAGGAAAAAAATAAGAAATAATGAATTATATATATTAGAATATAGGATACTATGGTTGTCTACTTAAAAATCTTTAGAAACTTCAACTCCAAAATCCTAATAATTAATGAAAAAATTAAGTGAGGATCCTAGTTACAAAGTAAATACAAAAAAAAATTCACTATAAGAAACAATAACTAGTCAAAATGTCTAGAGTTCCCATTTTCAGTAAGAGCAAAGAGATAAAAATCTAGTAGAAGTTAATATGATAAAAATATGGCTACTGGAAGTATCAGTTATGAAGCATGAACTTCAGCCAAAAAGAATATGACACTAACCTGTGTCATACAAGAGATCAAGCATAATGGCCTGCTTTATTCTTCTTCTCAGTGTCTTTATAAACCCATAACTGGAGTCACCCACCTTTTTAACTTTCCCTTAGGCTACGGGACCAATTTTATTTCTAGCAGGTGACATTTTTGGTTATCTCCAGCCCAGGCAGTAGTCATTTCTCTGATTAAACTAGGTATATGTGATTGTCACAATTATTTCCCACAAGAATATACTGCTTTATAACAATAACCATGCATTTTCAAAGCCTCAATTTTTTTACTCCTTGACTCTTTTCTATTTAGTGTATATTTGTTATTTTAGCTAGGATATCAAAAGGAAATCTCTAGGGCCATTGAGATGATATGGAACTATTCATTTTGGTGCAATAAATATAAAATCATCCAATAAACTTTACATGATAACAGGTCGGATTTGGAAGAGTGAGCCTTAGAGAACATCAAAAGTTTTATTTCAGACCCAAATAGACATATGAACCTCTGAAAATATTTCCTAGGAATTGTGATGGAGGTCTGTCAGAACACTGGATTCTGAGATCTCTTCCCCGTGAAGAATGTGTCATGGTCATGCATTAGATTTCAGAGAACAAACTTTGAGCATTCACGAGCAGAAGAGAAAACAGGCAAAAAGGATTCACACACTGGCCACAATGGTTGGAGACCTTAATTCTAGATCTGCCTGTGGATTATCACACCTTACAGTTGTGTAGTACCTTCAGAGAGAATCTTGATTTTCTTATTGGTCATGTAAAGTTGCACATAGGCAGAGCAAGTGCAACCATTCCTACTTGTTGTAGAAGAGGAAGCCTAGCTTTTTAGAGATTAAAAGACTTGCCCAAGGTCAAAAATCCAGTGAGTAGCAAAGGCCAAGGTTGAAACCAGGCCTCCTGACACTAAATTCAGGATCTTACCACTACATCTTCAGACTCCTGGACCATCCAGTTCACCTCTCTATAATATACTATCACTAAAGTTCCAGTCCTTCTGGGTCTAAATTCTTTGTGCTTTACAGAAGTTAGAAAATAAGAGATTCAAAGTAAATTAAAAGTTATGTTATAAATGGAGATTTATACCCTATGTCTGCTCAGTGAATAAAAATGTCTTGAATTTTTTAGGTCTCCTATACATCCTTTCTTAATTTTTGGTATCACCAGCCTAAACCTGATCCTCTAATTGTAATTTTATGTTCCCAAAACCTAGCTGGTTTTACTGCAGGACTAATTGCATGCTATAGATGGTACCAATCATCACAACATTGTCTGCTCAAACACTTTGTGATGTTTCCCCACATGCTACCACTGAGCCACAAATGCTTCCTGTCTGTTTCACTACATCTGAATCTCATCACTTCTGTTTGGTGTTTTGAACGACCAATGCTTCCCATCTGCTTCACTACATCTCCACTGTTTGGTGTTCAAGTTCCCTGTGATCTGGCCCCATCCCATTTATCTGATCTTACTTCCCAACTGTACTGCCTTCAGTTATTAGACCAGTATCCTTGCCAACCAAAGAAGCCAGAGTTCATTTCTGCATTGATGTCTTTGGTCACATTGTTCCCTCACCTGGAACCATTTCCCTGGCATTCCACATACTTCAGTACTATGCCTTCTTAAAAACTGCTCACTTTCTGCTACCACCTCAAAAACTCTTCCTACTACAAAACAACTAAAACCTCTTTGGCCAGCTTCTCCTCTTAAAGTTTCAAAATGCCCAAAGAACTCATGGTCTTCTCCTTAAGGTCCTAATTATATTTACTACAAAGTAGATATTTTTCTATTTATGACTAAAGAGAATTATTTATGCTCATAGGTGTTCAAAGGTAAAGAAAGATCCAGTTCTTTTGTGTTCAATGTGCTACTATGTTATTACCAATCCTTGAACTCTCAATGAGACATTATTGAACATATTATAAGCTATGCCCTCAAATTATTTTATAGAAATCCTATTATTTTATATTGCCTTGGATGAACTACCTTGGATTTCATTGAGAAATATTTCCTTAAGCGCAGTCCTTAAAAGAAAATTAAACAAGTTGATTAACCGAATTTTTCACACACTGCTATAATCTAATATATATAACTACTTAAAGATAAAACATCATTTTAGTATAAAATTATGATGTCAGTAGGAGACATATTAAGGTAACATAAAATTTATACAGAAAAATGTTAATAAGTAGAGATTCTTACATTCTTTAATATTGCTATATTATGGGTAAGATATTCAAAATATTCTAATATAGGAAATATACCTTATTGTTCTTAGAAAAACTTAACTTTATACTTTCCTGAAGGCTTACATCTGAGCAATTTACTTGAAAAAGAGTCAGTGGAATTTAATGAATATTCTTTCCTGAATAATTTTCTGAAGACTGCTATAATCATAGACTCTTTTCCTTTTAATTCTTTAAGTAGGGAAAAGATAGCTATACTACATACAAAACAAACCAAGGAAACTGTATATGTATGAAAAATATAGTTAATTGTTAGAATATATAAGCATAGTAATTACTGTGATGCATGATAGTTGGAGGAAAGGATGTGGTCCTTCCGGAAAAAGCACTGGCTTTGGACTTGTATAACCCAAGTTGTAGGATAGACCCTAACAACATAATACCTGTGTGAACTTCTTTGAAGAATCAGTTCTCACATCTAAAATAATTCCCATAAGACTTTCTATCACCTGACATGGTAAAAAGGTAGATATAAGTTTTACATGTAATATTGTATGTGAAAGCATTTTGTATGCTGTAAAGAACTATATAATTTTTCAAAAACTTGTTTATTTATGATTATTTTAAAATTTTGTCAAAGAAAATAATAAATGCAAAACTTTACCAAAAAAGAAAAAATTCAAGTCATTAATAATTTTATCATACAAGAATAATCATTACTATTTTAGTGTGTAATTTGCTAGCTTTTCTTCTACGTGTATGTATGTACATATACATACAACTATCTTTTTAAATTCTGAATTATGTTATACTTACTGCTTTAAAAGCTACTTTTCTCAGGTAAAAAATAGAACATAAATTTAAGTCATCTTTAGGTATACAGGACAATGAGTTTACATAAATGTAAAAAAAAGTTTTCTGCAATTGAAACCACTATTTTGGGACTCAGAAAAATAAAACAAAAATAAAAAGTGTATAGTGAGGAGGCAACTTGACATTGAAAATTTCTCTGGGAAACCTTGATTGTATAACACAAAAGACCTTCAAGATTAGAGTCTCACTGCTTTTCCAATGGGGGATACCCCAAACCCCCTCCCATTGGAAGCCCTATCTTTTCACAGGCAAGGGCAGCTCACACCTCAGATTTCATACTGGAATCAGTTGGGGGATGGGAACGTATGGTGGGTGCTGTGATGCTCTGACCAGACTCCCTCTACAGATCAGAGGCGCACAAGCCCCAGTTGCTGGGCCTATCTGTTATTAATGGTGAGTAGCTGCCTGCTCACTCAGGATGCCCTTCGATGGGAACTTCGTCACCCAGAGGTGGCACCCAGCGAATGACTGACTGATGCAGGGGACCAAGGGTTGGCCTATTTCCTCAATTGGAAATAATTCTAAAGGGCCTTTTTCACTTCCTTGTAAGGGTATCTCCAGAAAACCTTCCCCCATAGGTCAACTTTCTCCCAATATACTTGACTTTCCACCTCAGAATCTGTTTGCAGAGAGCCCATGACAACTCCCTTCCTAGCAAAATAAGTAAGTAAGTAAGTAAGTAAGTAAGTAAGTAAGTAAATAAATAAATAAATAAATAAATAAATAAATAAATAAATAAAAGAAGGAAGAGGAGAAGATGAAGAAGGAGGAGAAGAAAAGAGAAAAAACTTAAAAGGGCTTAGTTACAGAAAGGAAAAATTAATGTTATGGCAAGTAGGAGAAGGCTGGGATCCAGGCCCACTTTAAATAAAATACCATTGGTAGGTAACACTTTGCCAGTTACTGAAGATTTTAACATATAGTATCTTATTTGATCCTCACAATAGCCCAGTAAGGTGTGTTTTATTATCTCCATTTTAAAACTTAAACATCTGAGAAAAGTAGACTGAATAGTATGATTTATGGAGAGATAGTCCTACTCAAAGATGACTCCTCTAACCTATCAACTCTGAAACTCTAGATTTATCAGATACCTATATAAGAGTTAAGGAAATTTCTATTAATTTCACTAGTGATCATTACATTGCTTTTCCCACAGCTTCAGAGATGTAGTTTTTATGGGAATTTTGGGAGAATGAAATGGTGGGGGAAGAGATCAGGAACAAAGATAATTGTAGAAGATAACCCTCTCTCCCCAACCCCCACATCCTATAGACAATACTCTACACGCCCTACATCTTCAGTCTCAACCTCCCACTATTCCCCATCTCACAGCATGCCCTTCTGTTCAATTTAAATTCCGTTCCTCAAACAGGCCCAGTTCCTCCACATTTTACACAGGAGTTTGATTTTCTGTGCCTGGGATGCATGTCACACCTCTTTGTGTGTGGAAAATTCCTATTCACCCTTCAGGATCTATTTTGAATTTATTGGAGTACTCCTTCCTAGATTCCCCAGATAGAGTTGATCTCTTATTTCACCACTCTACAGTCCTTATGCTCTCTCTCTGCTCCTTGTTTGTGCTCTGTTAGGGCTTTGAAAACATGGTTCTGTAATTATCTGCTTATATGTCTAAGCTTACCTTTAGGCTTTGAAGACAGAACTGCATCTAATTCACCTTTGAGTTCCCAGAGATATGTTCAGTTTCTGGTAGGTAGCAGGTTCTCAATAAATGGGACATGGAATGCCAAGTCAGAGAACAGCAGAAGATGCTTCTGTCCAAAGGACTATGGAAATTCCATCTTAAGTGCCCATAGTTAGACAAGAGCAGTGATTAGTTTACAAGAAATTACTTCATGTAAAAGTGATTGTTTAAAAAGTTTTACCATCAATTTGGCTATTTATGATTAAAATCAAAGCAAGAAGTTAGATAGTACAAAGTTCAAAATTGATTCCAGAGGAAAAAAAATGTACTCAAAAGAAAGTAAAGAAAAATCAAATAGAAACTTTTAGGGAAGAGTTTTAATGGTTTTCTCTTAGAGTCAAAGAAAAAGAAAAAACAGTTATCATTAACTCTGAAGATAAAATTATGCTTTTGATAGCTTTTTGAAAGCATTTTAAGGTGTTTTATACTGCTAGATTGTACAGACAAAAAGAAGAAGCCTCATATTTTAATATATAACACATATGTGCAATTTCTTGGAATATCTAAATAATATGTGCAATGTTTTTCTATTCAAATAAATCAACCTGTTCAGAAAAATACCAGGGAGACTCAACAGTTGCAAATTATTATTTTCTCTGTAATCTTGTTTTAAGTGTTGCTTAGATAATACTTTGTTTTATGAATATTTCGGTAATCAAATTATTGCTAATTATTCATATTAAAAACATAAAAGCTAAGTAAAATATGCATTTACTTCTATAAATTAATGGTTTCTAAGTAACATTTAATTTGAAGTTCTAAAATTAAATTACTTACAGAGGAATATATTCAATAATTAAAAAAACATTTTAAAAGTAATTATATTACTCTAGTTCTCTTGAACATAACACTGACTTATTTCTATAATCTAAGATTTCTCGCTGTGTTTTATCTTTTGCCCTGTGCAATTTAAGACTGCCATTATCTATATATGAGCCAAACCAAAACTAATTTTCTGCACAACACTGCATAATGGTTAAGGCATGGCAAGCAAAACTATTGACCTTAGAAATAGTACAGGAGACTGGTGTAAAACATGTTACCTATAACTCTTCATCTTAGCTACTGTTAACCTAACCCACTTTACCTAATCCCTCCCCCACTGAATCTGAAGAGCTTGGTATGAGTCTACCTCCAACATGCTACAGTTTTTAAGCTAAAAATCACAGTGACTCATGAAAACTGATGATGGATCATGTACTAATGGATCACGTATTATTCCACTGACTGTGTAAAATGCAATTTATTTGTCTTTAGGACCTTATTCTAAAATTGTTCCAATATTGTTTTGGCAACAATATTAAGCCACTTGCATTTCAAATATAAAAACTTGCCAAGTTCACCTTATTTTCTTCCTGATAACACTAAAGAACCATGCTACATCTGTACTATCTCAAAATTTATGGTCAAATGCTAAATGTGGTGTTGAATCTCCTCCAGATATGTTTTCCATCCTTCTCCACCATGCTCTGTAACCGGGAGGCTAACCTGTACGCTTTGCCTTCTGGATTCTGCTTGGGTTTGACCAGTGAAAGGCACCAGTAGCCATTCAAAAGGTAGAAGGAAAGAGATGGTGGTATTTATGCCCCTGGCTTCCTCTTTGCCAGATGCAGGCAGGTTAGCCAGGGCTACACGTCTATCTACACCCACAGCTCCGGCCTGGTCCTCTGGCCTGGTCCTTCAGCTACAGCTCTCTCAGGATTCTAGTAACCACTCCTTTCCCTTCCCAATGCAGATCTCCTATAGATCTGCCATGGTGGTTAGCCTGGTTGATTTACCTTAATTCTGCCCACATCCTACAAATAGCCCATTCATTAACTGAGCCTAATTACCAGAGTGGAGTGTGCCGTTTGTTTCCTTCTAGAGCCTAAGTGATACAAGTAATAAAGCCGATTACTATTTCAGAAAAAAGAAACACTTTCTTCTTGCTAAACTGAGTTACCCCCTTCTTTTTAAATTTTATTTTATTATGTTATGTTAATCACCATACATTACATCATTAGCTTTTGATGTAGTGTTCCATGATTCATTGTTTGCGTATAATGCCTAGTGCTCCATTCAGTACGTGCCCTCTTTAATACCCATCACCAGGCTAACCCATCCCCCTACCCCCTTCCCCTCTAGAACCCTCAGTTTGTTTCTCAGAGTCCATAGTCTCTCATGGTTCGTCTCCCCCTCCGATTTCCCCTCCTTCATTTTTCCTTCCTGCTATCTTCTTTTTTTTTTTTTTTTAACATATAATGTATTATTTGTTTCAGAGGTACAGGTCTGTGATTCAACAGTCTTACACAATTCACAGCGCTCACCATAGCACATACCCTCCCCAATGTCTATCACCCAGCCACCCCATCCCTCCCACCCCCCACCACTCCAGTAACCCTCTTAATCTCACGAAACAAACTGAGAGTTACCCCTTTTTATATCATTTCAGTTTATTAGGGAAAAACACTTCTTTTGAGAAGAAACTATATTTCTCAAACATAAGGGACATAAATTCTGTTTCTTTGACCCCCATCAAGCATCACAGTCCCCTGATTCCTAGAAATAGGTATAGTAATGTGCATTTATTAGGCAATCAGCAAATTGGTTTCAAACACTGAAATCTAACCTAAGTGATATCTATAAGTGATTATTTAATGATAACAACTAACTCAGTAATATCACCGGGGACAAAAATAACTCATTTAGGAAAAAAAATTGAATCATTAATCAAATAGAAAAGAGCATAGAATAGTTTCAAACTCAAAAGTTTTGTTTGTTTTTTTTTAACTCAAAAGCTTTTGAAATTTCTAGGACCACCTTTGGGAATTGTCAATGAAACTGAATAAGGCAGCTGTATAGAAAAGAAATTACACCTTTTAATCAAATACAAGTCTAGTAACTGCATATATTTACTAACAGACAGAAAAATTTAATCTTTACTTGTTTAAGGTATAAATTAATTTTACATGTATTTTTAAGAAAATTTCTTAAGAAACATGTGGACCTAATTAAAACATAGACTTTCCATCTCCTGAATTTTCATTATCATTACAAAATTACACCTGGCCATCTTATAATATTTCAGTAATTGCTATAGATAAATTGGAAGGGAAAGGAATATATAAGTAAGGCAAATAATGTTATTCTACAGCAGATTCAAATAAACACTGAACTGTTTTTCTTACTTATTCTTACCAACTAAGTTATAAAAACTTCTTTGCACAACTTAAAAATAGAAAATTTGTAGAAATTGAATCTTGCAGAAATTTATTTAACTTTTTATTATGTAAATCGAAGAAGCAGAGCACCCACAGCTTTGACAAATGAAGATTAAGTACACTATTTGTGTTGGTTAGTTTACTCTCTTTCAGAAACCACCATCCTACAAGAAGTGAGAAGCGCCCCATTCCAAGTCAAAAGACAAATCCTTTTAAGTCCAGAACAAGTTAATCTACCTGTCAGCAACCCTGTCTCACTGAGGAAACTAAGAAAGGGATCAGTACGCCTAGGTTATCAGGACATCCCAGACACTGAAGAGAAAGTCAAGGACATACATCATCTGAGACTATGGAGAAAGTTTGTAACTTGCCCTGTGTGTAATCAGTTGTACTTAATTACTTTATGGCAAAATACTCCAGCCTCAGCACTTCAGAAACATGATACTCTAGCTTGTATTGTGCCATGAAAATCAAAAATAACAATCAAAATCTTCAGAATGATAAACATTGTCCATTTTGGAGTCACTAACAAAGTGCTTTTCCCTATAGATTCTAACTCATACAAAGACAAACAAAACAAAAATACCCACAATAATTTCCTAAATTAAAATAAAGTTATAATAATTCTCAGATTTTATAATATAAATTTTAAAGATAGATAATTATAATCAATACTGAAATTTGGGAATAGTTAGAATGGCATTTATTCTAAGATAATTTTTAAAATTCTAATTATGATGCATTATTCCTTTTTTCCCTCAATCTATGATCCTGAAAAGCAAAGTTCTTGGTTAATTTCCTTTCAGAAGTTTGAGAGTCAGCAAAATAGTTTTACGGTGACATTTTCAAATAATATTTATTTTTTGAATAGTTTTTAAATTTAAATTCATTTAAAATAAAATTTAAATACAGAAAAATATAAAGAAGAAAATAAAAATCATTTATAATAAACCAGCTAAATTTGGGGTTATTATTTGGGTTTTTTTATTTGGGTTTATTTGGGTTTTTTTAAAGATTTTATTTATTTATTTTAGACAGAGATTGACAGAGAGAATGAGCGGGGGAGAGGGGCAGAGAGAGAAGCAGGCTCCCAGCTGAGAAGGGAGCCTGACGCAGGGCTCAATCCCAGGATCCTGAGATCATGACCTGAGCTGAAGGCAGATGCTTAACAGACTGAGCCACCCAGTCACCCCCAAGACAGGTACTGCTTAAGTTCTGGTACTGGTTATGCCATTTGATTCCTACCTTATTATTAAACACCATATCATCAGTATTTTTCTATGGGTTAAATGTATTATAATTTAGCTATAGAAATAACACCTTAATTTTAGCCATTCTGACTGGTGTGGTATCTCAAATAACACCTTAATTTGAACACCTTTTTGATAAAATCTTTGCATTTTGAAAATCTCCTTAGGATTAAGTTATAATACTGAAAGAAAGAAAATTAACATTTTTTTCAGACCAACAGTTTTATTGAGGATTGAGAGCAGAGCTCCCCTTCCCTCTGCAGTCCTGGTGGCATGGGACTCACCAGTGGACACTGATGTCCTGTCAGCAGAACACAGGGTCAGGGGTCAGAGGCCAGAGCATGTGTGGTGGGCACCAGGCCCACGAGTGGGCAAGCAGGTTGGGGCCTGGGTTTCACCTCCCCACACCCATGAGAGGGCAGTGCGCTGAGGCCCCCTGCGGCTCTGGGTGCCAAATCTCACCCACAGCCACAGCCAAAGCCGCAGGTGATTTTTAACCAATGCAGAAGAAAATTAACGTTTTTAAGATACTTGATATAAGTGGTAAATAATATTTTCAAAGAAATGCTCCCTGTTATTTAAACATATTATTGTTTCTGTGATTTTAGATTTCAAAATTCTTAGAAAAGCAAATAAGGGGAGAGCCAAGATGGCAGTGTAGTAGGAGAACCCTAGGCTTGCCTCCTCCTCGAACACAGCTAGATGATTATCAAATCATTCTGAATACTCAAGAAATTGAACTGAGGGCTAATAGAACAAACTGCACAACTAGAGGGAAAGAAGAGACCACTTTGAGGAAAGTAGGAAGGGCAGAGGAGTGCTTTGGCAGAGAAACCGGATCATGAATGCTGCAGAGGGGAGGGAGCCCTGGTCCCAGAGAAAGGGGAGAGAGTGGAGTGTGCTGAGATAAGCACAGGAGAACACTTCCCCAAAGCCGTTGATCTGGGGAAACAGGAGGGGATGAATTTCATGAGTTTTTGCAACCAGCAGGGCTCAAAGACTGGAATTTCAGAGGTCCCAGGCTTGACTGTGATAGAGACCTGAGGATGCTGCCCTACTCCTTGAGCAGAGGCAGGCAAACAACCACTGGGCAGACTGCATGATCTAAGGATCACCCAAGAGGTACGGGGGAGAGACGGTTTGTACTTTTTGGAGCACATCTGTGAAAGGTGGCATTGCTTCTCTGGGGACAAAAGAACCATGGGGGGCCATTTCCCTCCCCCGCCCCTCAGCATAGGCACAGAGACACCTGCTGAGGGCAGCTAACCAGGACACTGGCAATTTAGCCATATTTTTCCAAATCCAAAGCGCCTGCACTTTGGTGCAAATGCCTTCTGGGACAAACTTGCATCAGTCTCCGTACGGGGAGACCTTTTCCGAGAGGACCAGTACAGGTCCCCGCCACACTAGTCCCTAAAGCTTGGAATTTTAAAAGGCAGCAGGCCTGGCTAGTGTAGAACCCAAGGTGCAATGCACTGCTCTAGGCAGGCAAGCAACCCAGCGACTGACAGTGTGAAATCAGTGACACAGGAGGGGAAATTATTCGCTGCTCTGAAAGTACTTCCATGAGAGCAGCAAGCACAGACTCCCTTTTCCAGGGACAAAGGAGCTGGCCGGTGCCATTTCCCTGCCCTACCCCTCAGCAT
Organism: Mirounga leonina; assembly: GCF_011800145.1. NCBI lineage: Eukaryota > Metazoa > Chordata > Mammalia > Carnivora > Phocidae > Mirounga > Mirounga leonina. The sequence goes on along the minus strand of NW_023270807.1, from coordinate 57,695,927 downwards.
AAACTAACATCAGTAAACAGCACAGTGCCAACACTGGCTGCCTAACCTGCTTGCACCAAGACTCACCCCCCTGCATTCCCTTGGTACTGTTTTTTTAGGGCAAGTGTGCCTCATGATCACCTCAGTAGGCCCTTCTCCGAGAAGACCAGTTCAAATCCCTGTATGTACCATGTCTACTGACCATAGAGTTTTGCAGAGCTTTAGATCTAGTGGAAATAGCATCAGGTCTCTCTTAGCAAGCAGACCAGAGCACACCTAAGTTAAAACTCACCACAGTCTGACCAAGGTCCAAACACTACCCACTGCAGGCAAGGAGAAACTCTGCAGAGGACTGACCTGGGGGATAGAGCAGCCAAAACACAGCAGCAGGGTACACACAGCATACACCAGAGACATTTCCTGAAGTGCCAGGCCCTGGACATTATATGACCTCTTCTTCATAAAGCCATTACTCTCAGAAGCAGGAAACATATTAGGCTTTCCTAACACACAGAATAAGATAGAGACCCAGACAAATGCAAGATGGAGGAATTCATTCCAAAAGAAAGAATAAGAAAAGGTCATGGCAAGGGATCTAATCAAAATAGATATAAGTAATATGTCTGATCCAGAATTCAAAGCAATAATCATAAAGATACTAGCTGGGCTTGAAAAAAGCATAGAAGACATCAGGGAGATTTTTACCACAGAGACAAAGTAGCTAAAAACCAATCAGGCTGAAATGAAAAATACAATAACCAAGATTCAAAACCAACTGGATGTAATGACCACAAGGATGGAAGAAGAAAAGGAATGAAAAAGTGACATAGAAGATAGAATTATGGAAAATAATAAAGCTGAACAAGAAGTAAAGAAAAATCTTGGATCATGGAAGTAAACAGGGAACTCAGTGACTCCAAGAGTAATAGCATTCACATTACAGGAGTCCCAGAAGAAGAAGAGGAGAGAAAAGGGAGCAAAAAGTTTGTTTGAGGATATTATAGCTGAAAACTTCCCTAAACTAGGGGAGGAAACAGATATCCAAATCCAGGAGGCACAGAGAACTCCCATCAAAGTCAACAAAAGCAGGCCAACACCAAGACCTATTATAGTGAAATTTGCAAAGTACAGAGATAAAGAAAAAAAATCCTAAAAGCAGCAAGACAAGAGAAGTCCCTAAATGACTAGGGAAGACAAATAAGGTTAGCAGCGGCTCTATCCACAGAAACTTGGCAAGCCAGAAAAAAGTGGCATGATATATTCAACATGCTGAATGGGAAAAAAATATGCAGCTAAGAATACTCCATCCAGCAAGGCTATCATTCAGAATAGAAGGAAAAATAAAGAGTTTCTCAGACAAACAAAAACTAAAGGAGTTCATGACCACTAAACCAGGCCTGCAAGAAATATTAAAGTGGGAAAGAAAGACCAAAAGTGACAAAGACTAGAAGGGATCAGAGAAAATCTCCAGAAAAAATAACAAAACAAGTAATAAAATGGCACAAATACATATCTATCAACAATCACTCCAAATGTAAATGGATTAAATGCTCTGATCAAAAGACAAAGGGTATCAGAATGGATAGAAATGTAAGACCCATCTATATGTTGCCTACAAGAGACTCATTTTAGACCCAAAGACACCTCCAGATTGAAAGTGAGGGGATGGAGAAAAATATACCATGCCAATGGACATCAAAAGAAAGCTCAAGTAGCCCCATAGTTATATCAAACAAACTAGATTTTAAACCAAAGACTGTAACAAGAGATGAAGAAGGGCACTATATCATAATAAAGGGGTCTTTCTAAGAGAAGATTTAACAATTGTAAAGACTTATGCCCCCAACTTGGGAGCACCCAAATATATAAAACAATTAATAACAAACATAAAGGAACTCATTGATAATAATACAATAATAGTAGGGGACTTTAATACCCCACTTATAGCAAGGGACAGATCATGTAAGCAGAAAATCAACGAGGAAACAAGGGCTTTGAATGACACGCTGGACCAGATGGATTTAACAGATATCTTCAGAACATTTCATCCTAAAGCAGCAGAATACACATTCTTTCAAACACACATGGGACATTCTCCAGAATAGATCATGTACTAGCTCACGAATCAGACCTCAACAAGTACAGAAAGGTTGAGATCATACCACACATATTTTCAGATCACAATGCTATGAAACTCGAAGTCAACCACAAGAAAATATCTGGAAAGACCACAAATATATAGAGGTTAAAGAACATCCTACTAAAGAATGAAAGAGTTACCAGGAAATTATAGAGGAAATAAAAAAATACATAGAAACTAATGAAATTGAAAACATGATAGTCCAAAACCTTTGGGATGCAGCAAAAGTGGTCATAAGAGGGAAATATATAGCAATACAGGCCTATGTCAAGAAGCAAGAAAAATCTCAAATAAGCAACTTAACCTTATACCTAAAGGAGCTAGAAAAAGAACAACAAATGAAGCCTAAAGGCAGCAGAAGAAGGAAAATAATAAAGATTAGAACAGAAATAAATGATACAGAAACAAACAAACAAACAAACAAAAAAACAGTAGAACAAATCAATGAAACCAGGAGCTGGTTCTTTGACAAAATTAAAGTGATAAACCCCTAGCCAGACTTATCAAAAAGAAAAGAAAAAGGACCTAAATAAATAAAATAACAAATGAGAGAGCAGAAATAACAACCAATACCACAGAAATACAGCATTATAAAAGAATATTATGAAAAATTATATGCCAACAAATAAGACAATTTGAAAGAAATGGATAAATTCCTAGGAACATATAAACTACCAAACTGAAAGAAGAAATATAAAACTTGGACAGACCCATAACCAGCAAAGAAATTGAATCAGTAATAAAAAAATCTCCCAACAAACAAAAGTCCAGGGCCAGATGGCTTCACAGGGGAATTCTCCCAAACATTTAAAGAAGAGTTAATATCTATTCTTCTCAAACTATTCCAAAAAATAGAAATGGAAGGAAAACTTCCAAACTCATTCTATGAAGTCAGCGTTACCCTGATTCCAAAACCAGACAAAGACTCCACTAAAAAAGAGAACTTAGAGACCAATTACCCTGATAAACATGGATGCAAAGATTCTCAACAAAATGCTAGAAAATTGAATCCAACAGTACATTAAAAGAATTATTCACCATGATCAAGTGGGATTTAAGGGTGGTTCAATAATCGCAAATCAATCAATGTGATACACATTAATAAAGTAAAGAATCATATGATCCCCTCAAAAGATGCAGAAAAAGCATTTAAGAAAGTACAAAATCCTTTCTTGATGAAAACCCTCAACAAAGTAGGAAAACAGAGGACATACCTTAATGTAATAAAGGTCATATACAAAAGACCTACAGCTAATATCCTCAATGAGGAAAACCTGAGAGCTCTCCCTCTATGGTCAGGAAGAAGACAGGGATGTCCACTCTCACCTCTGTTATTTAACTAGTACTGGAAATCCTAGCCTCAGCAATCAGACAACAAAAAGAAATAAAAGGCATCCAAATTGGCAAGGAAGAAGTCAAACTTGCACTATTTGCAGACAACATGATATCCTATATAGAAAACCCAAAAAGCTCCACCAAAAAATTTCTAGAACTGATGCACAAATTCAGTAAAGTCACAAGATATACAAATAAATGTGCAAAAATCTGTTTCATTTCTATACACCAATAATGAAGCAGCAGAAAGAAAATTAAAGGAATCAATCCCATTTACTAGTGTACCCAAAACAGTAAGATACCTAGGAGTAAACCTAACCAAAGAGGCAAAAGATCTGTATGCTGAAAATTATAAGACACTGATGAAAAAAATTGAAGAAGACGCAAAGAAATGGAAAAACATCCCATGCTCATGGATTGTGAGAAAAATATTATTAAAATGTCTATACTACCCAAGCAATCTATACATTCACTATAATCCCTATCAAAATACCACCAGCATTTTTCACAGAACTAGAAAAAACAATCCTAAGATTTGTATGGAACCACAAAAGATCCCAAATAGCCAAAGCAATCTTGAAAAAGAAAAGCAAAGCTGGAGGCATCAAAATTCTGGGCTCCAAGTTATATTACAACTTGAAGGCTGTAGCCATCAAGACAGCATGGTACTGGCACAAAAACAGACACATAGATCAGTGGAACAGAATAGAAAACCCAGAAATGGACCCACAACTGTATGGTCAACTAATCTTTGACAAATCAAGAAAGAATATCCAATGGAGAAAAGTCTCGTCAACAAATGGTGTTGGAAAACCTGGACAGTCACATGCAGAAGAATGAAACTGGACCACATTCTTACACCATACACAAAAATAAATTCAAAATAGATGAAAGACCTAAATGTGAGACAAGAAACCATCAAAATCCTAGAGGAGAACACAGGCAATGACCTCTTTGACATCGACTATAGCAACTTTTTACTAGACATATCTCCAGAGGCAAGGAAAACAAAAGCAAAAATAAACTATTGGGACTTCATCAAGATAAAAAGCTTCTGCACAGCAAAGGAAAAAATAAAACTAAAAGACAACCTTCGGAATGGGAGAAGATATTTGCAAATGACATATCGAATAAAAGGTTAGTATCCAAAATATATAAAGACCTTATAAAACTCAATACCCTAAAAACAAATAATGCAGTTTAAAAATGGGCAGAAGACATGAATAGATATTTTTCCAAAGAAGACACTAGAAGATGGCTAAAAGACACATGAAAAGATGCTCAACATCACTCAACTTCAGGGAACTACAAGTCAAAACTACAATGAGCTATCACCTCACACCTGTCAGAATGGCTAAAATTAATTAATTAATTTCAAAACAATGTTCTTTACTGATCTGGGAATGGCAATCCTCTGAGAAGTCTGAAACCATGGTAAACCTCACGTAAAGTATCATTATACCTCAAACTCAAGTATCTTCACCATCTTCTCCCCAAAAGCCTTTCTTTGACTGTATCCCCATCTTTAAAAATGTCATTTTCATTATTCCAGTTATCCTGCCTTTCAACCTCATTGATTCTTATTGCCCTGTTATATCCAACCTCCAAAGTCCTGATAAGTCTGCATCCTGTGTGTACTCTCCCCAGTCCAATTCATATTACTACAAGACTTATCTCACTTTAAAAATAAACGCATACATACATACATACATAAGTACATACAAACTGAAAGCACAGTAAGATATCAGTATAGACACCCTGAAAAAAAACAAATTATACCAAGTGTATATGGATCAATGATGTGGAGAAGTCAAAACTCTCATACAATGTTGGTGGAAGTATACACTGATACAATTTATTTGGAAGTCAGTTTGCAGTATATACTAAAAGTTTAATATGTGCACACCCAGCCACTTCACTCCTAAGAATATCCCCAAAGGGCAGGGAATGTTTTCACAAATGTCACATTCTTTGTTCTCTGAGATAACAGATTAAAAAAAAAAGTCACTTTTAACCAGACTACCAAAAGAACAAAGAAACAGACTTTTTATTTTTTCAACATACTCATGACTATAATATAATCAATAAAATATTAGTTAGATTCAACTCAAACTGCATCAAATATGCAAAAATTATATATTCAATTTATTTTAGCAATAAAGGCATTAAATAATAATTGTCTATTTTATCTCCCTTCTGCACTTCCTACTGGCTTTCTGACAACCACTTAAGCCATTATGGCTACATTCTTTGTGTTCACCCATTCTTTTTTTTTTTTATTAACGCCTAATGTATTATTTGTTTCAGAGGTACAGGTCTGTGATTCAACAGTCTTACACAATTCACAGCGCTCACCATAATACCTACCCTCCCCAGTGCCCATCACCCAGCCACCCCATCCCTCCCACCCCCCCACCACTCCAGGAACCCTGAGTTTGCTTCCTGAGATTAAGAGTCTCTTATGGTTTGTCTCCCTCTCTGGTTTCATCTTATTTCATTTTTCCCTCCCTTCCCCCATGATCCTCTGTCTTGTTATTTTCTTTCTTTTGTCAATTTTTTTTCTGTCTCAACTTCTTCATCTATTTACCAGTTGTTTTTATAGTTTCCATATACACCATCACAATCTATTTGTACATTAAGGTAGAATACAAATAAAGTTAAAGTAGCTTTTTATTTTTGTTGGAAATTTTTTAAATAATTTAAAAGGTAAGGTCAGATTCAGAGAAAAACTAATAAATGCTATACTCTAGGCAAAAATTTCACTTTTATTCTGAATGGATTAAAACAACTTGGTTTTTGTGGATTTTTTAAAATAAGAATCAGTATTTGTCATCATTTTGAGTGTTGTAGCTTCTACTTTATTCATATGAATATAAGAATTATTCATATGAGATCTTTCATCATTTAGTCTGGATTCTAATCCTCATAAAGTAAGGTGAATAAATATATAGGAGATTGGTGCCCCAGAGGCAAATGCCTATAAATAACCTACTTATTTGTCCTTTTTATTTTTAATGTGAAGCACAAAGCATCTTTCAAAGCTGGAATACAATATCAAATAATTTTCACAGTCATAATATACTTACTCATTAGTTTGAACTGCTTGTGTTGAAAGTAAGTTGAACAATGTAACACATATCAATTTCCTTAACTGTGACAGGAAATCAAATAACATATGCTTTATTGTGGTGGGATAATCCAGGATAATTTTTTCTGTCAACACATCCACTGAAAAGAATGGATTTCAGTTATAGTACTTATTCTGGCTGCTTTTGTTTGTAATGAATCATTTTGAAAGTGTCATGACATTTTGTTCTGTCAGATAATTAATCTGTACTTTTCCTTAATATTCATTGTAACTCTATGAGTCATGTTATAGCTAATAAAAGACACCCTGTAACAAAAAGCGTGGAATGTGTGAAGATATGTGGTGACCGTATGTTGAAGGTAAGGCCATACATTCAGCAGGTTTCCTTCGTGTCTCCCCCATACACCAGGGACCATGTTGGTGCTATGAGAGAAAAATGAAAGAGAAGCAACTGTCCCTATTCTTAAGGAGCCCACAGCCCAGGTAAAGAATGATCAGTTACAAAACAATGATAAAGTTCTCTAAGGGTTACTTGTTGTGGTACCCCAGAGCAAAGACTGACGAACTTGGAGGATGTGAGAACTCACTGGATGTGAGTTGGGTTCTATGTGTGTTGGTCCTACAGGATTGACTCTGTTCTTTAGAATAGGTCCTCTCTTGGTAAGAAAGGAACAGAGATTCCAACCAAAAGAAAGGCAAGATGGACCCCCCAAAACATGGGATCTCCAGATAAAAAGGTTATTTTGTTTTGACAACAAATATCCCACAAAGGATTATACTCTTTTCAGTTTGTAAATCAAATAATGGCATCAGGGCACTCAGTAATTCTGCATTTATTCGGATTGGAGAAACATTCTGAAGGAATTTATCTCCTGCCAGAAAACTGAATTTATCATTAAAGCCATTAAGGCGAGGCATTTAAGCAGAACACTTCCAAAGTGTGTTTGTCAGGCACCCTGAGAGCTGCTAAAGGGCCTTTTTCTCTCTTTGAAGCAATCCAATTAAAGTCTACAGAGTTAGACCCTATAGAAGGAAAAAAATACTTCTTTTTGCTCCAATTTTTTTCCCCTAGTATTTCAAGTCCATTTATGTCACATGAAGTGTGGTCTTATCTCTTCAACTGTGTGATTTAGCTTGACTCAAGAGTGAGATGAGGGTGAATGAGAGTGAGGGGAAGAGAAGCTCTCTCTAGTAATATTTTCATTAACTATTTTTTTTCTACTTAGGCTGATTTTTTTTTTTTTTAAGTAGCAGATGTTAGTAAGAGCAAGTTGTTAGTAATCTCCCATGGTTTGTGTTCAGATCTGGTTATCTTCAAATCCTCAGCATATCATGCCAGGTAATATCTCATCCACTGAGATTTCAGTAATGGCTGCAAAATGTGTGTGCTAGTTAAGTTGCATATAATTAGTATAATATATGACTAGGTTATTTACCCAATACAGTGTACTCAGAAAGTTCCTTTATTTTTCTGAAATGTAATGTTATTTTGAAATTCTAAAAATCAGAATGTACTTGATGATAAGGGTTTAATGAACAGCTTTTACATATGTTCACAAAGAGAATATCCCCAAATCTAATAAATTGTGTCCTCTTCTTGGGGATCCTTATATAGGAAATACTTATACACATGGGGTTGCTCAGACCAACAGATTAGCTGGCATCTGCCACAATACTATTTACTGATTGAAACTTGAAATGCTCCTATCTGTTTCTTCTGACCAGCTCCAGCATCTTCTTATAACACTGTGTCCTTCATTCAGTTTCACTGCTCTCTGTTCTGTCTCTTGAACACATGAAATAATTCCCACCTCAGAACACTTGTACTTGCTGTTTCCTCTGCTGGAGTAATTTTCCATTAGATTGATCTCTCTTTCTCTCTCTCTCTCCCTCTCTCTCTCTCTGTATGTGTGTGTGTCAGGGGGGTTGCGTGTGGGTGTTAAGCAGCTCCTCTTGGAACCCACTTGCCATACAGAATAAAGTATTCTAGTCAACAGCCCAAGCAAAGGTCTCAGTCAACAGCCAGCATCAATTGCCAGACATAAGAGCAAGCCTCCAGATGATTCTAGTTCCTAGCCTCTGAGCCACTCTAGCTGATACCAACTGAAGCAGAAATAAGCCACTCTGTAAATCCCTGCTCAAATGTCAGCAAAGTATACACTGTTCTTATTTTAAGCCATAAAGTTTGGGAGTAATTTGTTATACAGACATAGTAACTAAAACAGAGTTTTGGTACACACATTGTACAGTACATACACACACAATTATTAAACTGCACAAGAAATACATTATTGTTTTCATGCTTTCTAAAACAATGTTATTTTATCTGGTCAATACTCATATACTCATGTGTCTTCCCTTTCCAGTTTTTTTCATTCTTTTTTGCAGCCCCATGCTTCCACCTGTGATCATTTCCTTTGCGTAAAGTATACCCTTGAGTATATATCTTTAGTTTGATTCTGCTGGTGACAACTTTTAATTAATTAATTAATTAATTTGATGTAGTGTTCCATGATTCATTGTTTGCGTATAACACTCAGTGCTCCATTCAGTACGTGCCCTCTTTAATACCCATCACCAGGTTAACCCATCCCCCACCCCACTCCCCTCTAGAACCCTCAGTTTGTTTCTCAGAGTCCATGGTCTCTCATGGTTCGTCTCCCCCTCCGATTTGTCACTCTGAGATAATTTTTTTTTTTTACTTTTTATTTGAAGATGTCTTAATATTGCCTAATTTTTGAAAGATATTTTCATTGAGTATAGAATTATAGATTGGAAGTTATTTTCCTTTGGCACTTTGAAGAGACAATTCCTTTGTCATTCTATTGCTCTGTAGAAGATAATACGCCTTTTTTTCTCTCACTGCTTATATATTGCTTCTTTGTCTTTGGTTTTCAGCAGTTTAATTATGCTGTCCCTATGTATGGTTTTCTTTGTATTCATCCTTCTTGGAATTAATAGAGCCTTCCTAAATGGGGTTTAAATCTTTCTTAGCCATTATCTCTTCAAATGTAGTTTCTGCCATATCTTGTCTCTGTTCCTTCTGGGACTAAAATTTTATACATGTTGGAACTTTTCACCCTAAACCATATAACATGAATTTTTGTGTGTGTGTTTTCCATTCTTTTACCTCTCTGTGCTTCAGTCTGGATATTTTCTTCTGATCTATATTCCAGTTCACCAATTCTCTCTTCAGTTTTGATTAATCTGATGATAAACTATTTATTCAATTATTAATTTCAGTTGTCTTTCCAGTTCTAAGAAATTCTATGTATTCTTTTTCTTATACTTTTCCTCTCTATCTAAATATCTTCATATTTAACTTATAAAGCATCTTAATCATATTTTAAATTCCAAGTTTGATAATTTCATAATCCCAGTATATGACTCTTCTGTATGTTCTATTGCTCAGATTTTTTTTCGCTTGGCTTTCATTCAGTTCTGATATTCTTATACATCCTGTTACTTTAGATTGAGTGCCAAATACTGTGAAAGCTCTAAATGATGTTATCTTCCACCAGAGAGGATTTACAATTGCTCTTGGCAGGCAACTAGGCTACGCAGAGATTACCATAATCTAATCAGGCATTGATCTAATTTAAAATTAGGCCTCCATTATTTTGAGGGGTAGTTTATTACTAATATACCTAGAGATTAGTCCTTTGGGGTTCCAACTAATAACTTCAGGTATTTACCAGGGCCTCTCCTCAGAAAGCTCCAGACTCTGGCAGCATCCAGAGACTGCTAAAATTTCAGCTCAGTTTGTCCTCTAAGCCAAGGTTTTAAGTTCAGTTTCTCAGTTGCCACTTTTGAATCAGCAAATGCCTCAAGGGGAAAACTGATGCCAAATGTTGGATTCATTTCTGTGTTTTTCCTCACACATCCTCACTGTCTTGATATCCCTCTGAAGCCATCAAATATATTGTTTTATTTATTCCAGCTTCATAGTTATTCCCAGTGGGAGGGTTGGTAAGAAACAAACTAAGTCTGCCATTAAGGAAAACTGATCCCTGGTGGGCTTATTCTTAAGCATTAGATGACTGCAAAAGTATTACTCTGTTCAGAGAGGCCTTGATTCACAATAGATTAGCCAACTCATCCTATTCCTTTTCTTTTACTTCCCTTCCTTTTCCTTCATATCTTATTTATTTATCAATATCTGCAATTATCCTGTTTTATTATTTGTGTATGTATTAGTGATTTTTAATATCATTTCTCCCAACTAGAACATAAGTTTCATGATAATGATGTGGGAAACAAAGGCAGAAGAAAAATTATTAAATTTCCTTACTACCTAGAGCCCACTGACAAGTCCTTGAAACAGGCAGAATGACATTCCTCTAGGGACTAAACTGCCTCGATGTCAATACTTTGCTAAGGGCAAAAGGCAATTCTAGTCTGACTCCCTCCCCCAATCCTGTAAGTCTACTTTTTTTTTTTTTAAAGATTTTATTTTATTTATTTATTTGACAGAGAGAGAATGAGAGAGAGAGCACATGAGAGGGGGGAGGGTCAGAGGGAGAAGCAGACTCCCCGCCGAGCAGGGAGCCCGATGCGGGACTCGATCCTGGGACTCCAGGATCATGACCTGAGCCGAAGGCAGTCGCTTAACCAACTGAGCCACCCAGGCGCCCTCCTGTAAGTCTACTTTAACACATAAAAATTCCTTTGGAAACCTCCTTTATCTTTAAAACCCCTTAGATACATTTTGGCAATCATCCCCCAAGCATATAGCCCACCGATATATATCTGAAGGGTCTCATTACTAAGGTTTTATTAGACAGTAATAAATGACCTTTCCCCAACAATAGCTAGCCTGGTCAAGGTCCCGGAAACCTTGCTTCCAAAATTCCTTAGAGTCTTACGCTATCCCTAACCCCCTCCCCACTTGAAAGTATATAATGAGCCACTCCTCATGACCCCGGTGCAGCTCTTTCTACCCACGGGTCCTGTCCCCCTTTAATAAAATCACCTTTTTGCACCAAAGATGTCTCAAGAATTCTTTCTTGGCTGATGGCTTCGAACCCTAATAACATCTTTCCTACATCAATAACAGGAACATAATACTCTTCATCATTAATATACCCCACAGCCCAGCACTATACTGAAAACACTCAATTAATATTACTTATATGAATAAATAAATGATTAAATTGCTTTCTAGTCAGTCAGAAGATTCAAGAGGTGCTTTCCAAAAAGAAATAACTAAAAAAAGAAGTAACTAAATAGGTAACAGTTGCAGTGAACATTTTATTCTATGTATTTATTACTAATGTAAAGAGTAAGGATGTTGGGATGGATAAAGTTTAGAGAAATCATATCTGAATTCTATGACAGATTGTCAACCTTGTCAATCACTTAACAAGTATTTACTGAGTGGCTATTACATGCTGTGCTAATAACATCTTTTCTCTGAAAATTATGAGAAGCCATGGGAGCATTTGGAAACAAGCACCCCTCCATTTTTTTTCCTTTACTTAAATCAGTAGGTATTATGACTACCAACATTCCTCTCTTTAGATTACTCTACAATTACTACTACTACTATTACAACTGCAAGACAACTTTCTTGTTCCAATATTTCTTCCTCCATCTCTCTACTTTATATTACTGAAAGTGTTTTTTAGGAAATGGATTTTGTATTTATTTCTTTTTATAAACTTCTCTTACTTTCAGAGTTATTGTATGTGTGCACATACAGGCGTGTATATATGCAGGGAGTAAGGAGAGAGAGAGAGAAAATCAAACGGGGGCAGGACTCTGAAATGTATTATTAATGAATTCACTCTAGATTTCATTCAGTTTGCCTGAGTATTCAATTTGCCTGAATCTCTGAACCATGCTGAAGAGGACAAGGACACTTTAATAGAAGTTTGTTTTTATCTCTTCTAATATTCAGGGAGAAATATGCCCTGCAGCTAACCTGAAACTCGGTGTGTATGAAAAACATAAAGAACCAATTCTTGGAATCTGCTTACAAGATCCATGTCAGGGTTGGTTGTGGCAGCTGGTGATAAAGCACTGCAAGTTTGTGCCATGTTGATGCCTCAGTGAACCTCTTCACACCAAAGAGGAGATGACCTTTAATACACCACTGCTAACATAATTCTTTCCAGGTACTAGTCACAGACAGATCTTCCAGAATGGGGATGTTTTACTTACTTTTCCAGAAGAGTTAGCTCTGTCCTATCACAGCTGGATGAGTAATAAAAAGGAAAGGTGCTGAAACCAATCTCACATGTATTGATTACTATTGGAAGGCTGATGGAGGATGTAAAGGACATAAAACATTTCATCCTTCCTTCATGTTCTTCTAGTCACAAAATTTGACTTCAAACCTATTAAAGATAAAGTGTGAGCTAATTTTTAAACATAGGTCAGAAATCAAAATTTTAGAATAGAGGTTGTAAACTGGCAACCTATGGACTAAATTGACTCTCACATATGTGTTTCCTGGCATAGTCATCTAAAAAATAAAAATTTAATGCCTCTGGATTGGAAATGTTTCCTTCACTCTGCCAGTTGTTCCCTACTGCCTGGTATTTTATATGAAGCATGAGTCAGTCAGTTACACTGCATGCCTGGCCTCTTACAGGCATTTCAGATTGCAACCTCAATTTTAGAATGTATGCATTCAGATTTTTAAAATAAGTAAAATTATCCTTAAAAAATTAAATGTGTCAAATTAGTTTGCAAAGTCTTCAAGAATCTTAAATAATGATCATTATAATTCTTATTTTGAAGTAAATATTCCATATATTCAATCACTCAAGTTCAATCAATAGCTAGAAACTCACAGTCTAGAGTTAGAAGGAGACAGAACACTTGGGTTCCACTTCATATTATTCTGTTAGATTGACCCAAATCCTCTATCCCAATTACATCATTTATATATTATTATAATGTTCAATTTATCTGTAAAATAGGAATAACAACCACAACATCTCACTGGCATAGCAGTATACACGAAAGATTTGTGCTCAGAAGACTGTGGTTTGGCTGGGTGATTTTGCTGATTTGAGTTGGGTTCACTGAGGCTCAACCATGTGTCTGCTGGAGGTCAAGTGGGGATAGGCTGGTCTAAGATAATCTTACTTAAGACACTGGTCTCTCACACTCCAGCAGACTAACCTATGGTAGCAGCTCAACAAAAGAGCACAAGACTTCAAGATCTAGGCTCAGAGCTGGCAACCATAACATCATGAAATTGGAGGCAGTAAGCCTCAAGGCTGGGCCAGATTCACGGGGTGGGAAATAGACTCCACCCTTTGATGTCAGGTCACATCTGAAAAACCATATCACAGAGAGGTGTAGAAAATTGAGGCCATTTTTAAAATCAATCTATTTCAGTAGCATTTTAATTTTTTTTTTAATATACCATAAAATCCTTAGAAATAATTAATGCCCTCAACCAATTTCTTAGAAATGTTTTCACATTTAATGTTGCCTTGGGGTCTGAGGATTCATGTTCTAAGAATATGTTTGAGATTTATAACTTTGAACCTCATAGTTCAAGATTAAAGAGGCTAAGAAAAACAAAATAATTTAAATTTAGTGAAAGAATGAGAAATATGTACTTCCTCAGCTACCACTCTGATTATCCTTAAACCTTGTTTTTTTTCTTTTGCTTTTCTTTTCTTTTGTTGTTAAGGTTATCTCTTATCTGGAATATAATAATAATTCCTAAGAGCTTTCTCTGCTTCCAGTGTGGAAACTCTCCAATGCACCTTGCTCACAACTGCCAAAATGACCCTTAAAAATACATCTAATCATACAATTTCACTTTGTAAAATCCTTCAATAATTTCCCTATTCCCTCAGGATAAAGTCCAAATCCTTGGTTCAGCACCATACATGTACACACATACCACACACCACCCAGAACCATCTGATTTCTTCCCATTTCTAACTACATCTCCTCTTATCTCCACACACTCCTTATGTTCTACCTGCACGTCAACATTCTAAGAATGTACTGTGTTGTATCATATCTTTGAATCTTTGAAATGCTAGTTGTGTATGAAATTGATGAAAATTTAAAAGATAATTAAGGTGTAGAAAAACATACTTAAATACACTATGGTAAGAGTCTAAATTATTGTCAGCTTTCTGGAAAATATCCAAATCTTTATTTTATACTAAAATATAAGATATTTCCATGTTAGGGGGAAAGTATATTGCACCTTAATCTTCCTTCTTCAATTTCTATCCCAAAGTTGAATATTAGAATAAGAATGAGAACCAGGAAGTGAAATTTAACTGAAATTTACTGAAAGAAACACTGTTAAATAAGTGAGATTCTAAGTAATTAATATGTATCATATAGCCTAAAAATCTAGAAATATACATGTTTATAACCACTGAAATTTAAAGTCTTTTTCCTAAGAGTGAAGTTTTTCTTTCAGTATTTCTTCTAAGCATCAGAACAGATATTAAAAGAAAACTAAAAGCTTGTAACCTGCATGAGAAAGAACTGGCTCAAAAAGGCAAGCTATTACTAGAGATGGCCTTCGAGCAATCCTGTACCTCTTTGGGCCCTCATTAAAGTTTATTTTTTTGTAAGACATACATTGAAGGTCAGCCTGCTATACTGAGTAAATTGAATGTGAATGCTCCTTTGAGTTTGGTTGTGAGGAGGACTTGGACCAATCGCAAAAATGAAATAAGCTTACTGTTTTTGAAAGTGAAAAGAATGCTGCTAGCACCTTAGTGAAGTTTGCGGTTTTGCTGTCAAGTCCCTTCTGATGGGTCAGGTGGACCGCACGAGCTGAAAAAGGGTGAGTGATAAACAGATGATGGACAAATATGACCAGAGTGTTCAGAGAGGCAGTGAGGCATATGCTGACCCCCTGGCTCGCTGCATACAAATCTGTGTGTTGTCAGCTAAATGGGGGAGAAAAGAGCTGACTCTGTCTGCTTTTTGAAAATGACCCCACACATCCTCATTCACCCACCTCATGATGGGCTGACCTACTTACCAATCGTTAAAACATGTCTCTTCATTGGAGCCTTCGGAGGATGCACTAACATAAACCACTTTTAAGCAAAGTTTATGGAAAGTACACACTCCAAAGTCTATCCCGAGCAAATAAAAATAAATTGCAGACAAGCAACTGGCATTGGTTTTTTCTATGCTTTCATAGTTTTATTAAGCACTTTTATAAATATAACTAAATAATTCATGTCAAGCTTACAAGCAAATACAATTTGGCTATGAAGTATGGGCATTTGAGACAGATACTTACTGACAAATAACTAATTTTTTACTATTAGCCAAGGTGTTCAATAGAGTTGAGAACTAGAAGTTAGCCCAGGAACTAAATGTAAGTAGCAAATTTCCTTAAACTAGAACCTAACTTCAGATGCCCACAAAGAAAATCATATACCAATTAAATGGCAAAGCATTAGTAATAGTTTTATAAAGGGATATCAGAAGAGGGAAACAAAACTCTTTTCTTTTTAAAGATTTTATTTATTTATTTGAGAGAGAGCACAAGAGGGGGTAAGGTCAGAGGGAGAAGCAAACTCCCTGCTAAGCAGAGAGCCTGATGTGGGACTTGATTCCAGGACTCCAGGATCATGACCTGAGCCAAAGGCAGTCGCTTAACCAACTGAGCCACCCAGGCACCTCAAAACTCCTTTCTACTCTCAGAAAAATGCACCAGCACATATAGACACTGACCTACAATAGCATGAATTTTAATAAATCACAGAATGGTGTTTTAGGAGAAAAAAGTAAAATTTTTTCTTCCATGTGTATTTTATTGTCATTTCTATTTTTTAGGATAGAATAGATTATTTCATTACTAGTACAATTTAGGAGTCATGTGATTTTTTTTTAACTAGGAGGATAAATCTATATGTATCTTAACTGGAATTGAAAACAGAGCCATTCCCAAAGCCTTAACAAATACTCCAGACAAACTAGCCCAGTGCAGATGACTCCAGCTTACTCAATTTGGCTGCAGTGCTTTTTTCACCATTTCTGAATTAGAGACTGTGTCTTAATCTCATATAAGGAAAAATAATGTCATTTAAAAATTATGGGAACAGGATAAAAGCTTACAAACTAAACTAGGAAAATATGTTCTTCTAGATATAATGTTTATTATTTTCAATACTTTAACACAAATATAGGACTCTACTCTTTCCCAGTGCGGTAGGCAGAATTCTAAAATGACCCCCAAGATTCCCACACCCTAGTGCATAAGCACCCTGTACATCCCCTTTGAGTGGGAAAGGACCTACTAATATGATAGGATATCACTCCTGTAACTAGGTTATGTTATTTGGAAAAAAGTGAAGGGATTTTGCATATGTAATTAAGCCCAATTTAAGTTTATTAAAGAGATCATCCTAGGTGGGCCTGACCTAATCAGGTAAGGCTTTTATTTAAAAAAGGAGAGTCTAGAGATCAGAAACAGGAGAAATGAGAGAGGTTCTTCAGCCATGATGTGAACTGCATGTGGAGAGAGACAGTCTCTGGGAACTGAAGTCCACTGTCCTATGACTGCAAGGAACTGAATTCTGCCCCCAACCGTAATGAGCTTTGAAGGGGACTCCAAACCTGACTTGAGATTATAGCCCCAGCTAACACCTTGATTTTAACTGAGTGTGACCTAAACAAAGCTATTTCATACCCAGACTCCTAACTGTGAAACTGTGAAATAATATTTATATTGTTTTAGGCCACTAAGTTTGTAAGTAATGTATTATGGAGCAATAAAAACTAATGCAACCAATAAGCTATTGGTCAAGTTTTGTGGTATAGTCTCAAGTAGAAAGGATATTAAAAGTCATCTAGTCCAGGGGCGCCTGGGTGGCTCAGTCGTTAAGCGTCTGCCTTCAGCTCAGGTCATGATCCTGGAGTCCCTGGATCGAGTCCCGCATCGGGCTCCCTGCTCGGCAGGGAGCCTGCTTCTCCCTCTGACCCTCCCCCCTCTCATGTGCTCTCTGTCTCTCTCATTCTCTCTGTCTCAAATAAATAAATAAATAAATAAATAAATAAATAAATAAATAAAAAGTCATCTAGTCCAACTCTTCATCCAAGTAGATATATACATACTTTCCTGATTAGAGAAATTAATTAACCTCTCATTTCTTTCACTACATCCTTTATAATATATCGAAGAGCTGTGTGTAGCTTTTAGAAACTGATCTCATAATCCATTCATTTTCTCAGACATCCTTCACATGCTTACCTATGTGGCTGGAACCAACACAGGCAGAGATCATTATGGTGCTGCAAAGTGGTCCACTTAGCAATGCACGGGGCTACATGGTGCTTAGTTAAATTAACTGGTCCAAAACCAGGTCTGAGATTTAGCCATCCAATTTAATTCATTAGGATGTGAACCATTGACCAGGATCAAAAAACTGAATGTGGATACATTCTAGACAGTCAATTCTAAATGGAAGGGAATTTATAAATTCACATAACTTTGAAACGGGACTCTGAAGATTTAGATACAGGTTCTATTTCCAACACTCATTCATCATGTCATTTTATACAAGGCCTGAATTTCCATACATAATTTGTGAAGTTATGTTAATTATTAGAGAAACTCTCTAATGGCCCTTCTATTACAAATGTTCTAAGATCATGTTAGTTCATTTCTTTAAGTAGGGCTGAGCCTGCATCTTTTCAGATGATTGCTTTGGTCTATCACCTGAAAAAACTTTTATTTTTATTTTCTCTAAATGAAGAATAGCAATGATGAATACTACTCACAGAAATGGCATAAGAGAATCTTTGGCATTTACCCAGCTAGTTCATAGTAGAAAGAAAAGATGGGAGGATATGAAGGAGAGGGACAGAAGGCACTAACATGAGAGAGAGAAAATAGGGATAAAGAGTAGATAGGCTGTAGACAGAAATTATAAATGTCATAGGCATTGATTACTCATTTCCCTAACCTCCCCTCTTTCCAGAAAAGGAATTCCAGAGATGAAATTATTCAAGAGTCCCCTATAAAGAGGACTTTATGTAGACCCCAGAATCTAAAACAAAACAAAACAAAAAACTATGAAACAGCCTCTAGCCTACCTGTAATATGAATTCAGAATGTCCCTAGAAACAACTATAGGATATACTGAATCTTAAAGGCATCTCAGATTTCCATTACAAAACTCTACACGTATTAGAGAAGATGTAGTCTCTGTGAGGTGCCCTGAAATTATGATATCACTAAGATCCTATAAGGTGGAGTAAATGTTTAATAATGTTCTGCATTATCTAGAACCTTGCTGCATAAAATATTAGTTCCCATTAAATGCCTTTCAAATCCTACTAGGAACAGTGTATGGTCTAATAAGAGATTTTTAAATAATACCACCCAGAAAAGAATAATTCAACCATCTGTTCCTTTTAAACATCAGTGAGTACATATTTAAAAATCTTAAAATAAGTTGGCAGTGAATGCCTAGGGGGCCTTATGATAACTATAATGTCCCTTAAAGAAATCTTACCCGGGAACCTCATGGATCTAGGGTATGTGAATCAAAAACATACTATCTGGATCTTTCAAAGGCATTAATTTCAAACGATCTGGTAACTAAAGGGAAACAAATGTATTCTTATTAACAAATGTTTCCACACAAAGTCCATGGAAGACATGATTCATACAATCTACTGATTCTGTAGGATTCTTGTTAGGATAAAGAATTGGTAAAGGGAGAGTTTAAGGCACAGATATTAACAATATTATGAAGAACTAAGACAAAATTTTGAACTTTATAGTGCTAATCAAAAATATAATTCAATAGAAGGAAAGCTGTTATTTTCCTCAGATTTCACCTAGCTTTCCACAGAAGATAAAAGTAAATGCTATATTGAGAAACTCTTTTGTGGAAGAAAGTGCTAAATCTCCAATTACATCTCAGAAAGAAAAAAAAATCTCAATAGTCACTCATCACAGAAAATGACACATATTTTGAGATCAAGAGTCAGCCACCTGCCTGGTACATAGAGTGAAAGAAAGATTAAAAAAAAACTATTCTATAGTCTGTGATAATATAAGTTTGATAAGAAAAATGATAGGGAAGATTAATACATAGCATAGCTGCATGCACATAGTTAAAATTAATGGCCTTCAGAGTTCTTTTCTGACTACCATGAGTGTCCAAAAAAAAGTCCTTTTGAAATTTCCAAGGTTTCATGATGCATTTTGGGGTCACAAGGTAAAAATCAATTATGAAATAGTTTTGCAAGCTGTGTTTAATTTTTGTATGGTAAAAATTACATGTACCTGTGCATACACATATATGCTTACACATATATGCATACACATATATGTGTATGCATACATATATAATTTTCTATAAAATGCTTATACCTTTCATACCCCCAGTCTTTTAATCTTTATGGTATTAAGCTTTTAATATTATAATAACTAATAATTCAGAGTTTTACCTATGAAATATTTCCTTCTCAGATAGAGACATAGAAACCCAATGACAAAGAAAGATAAACTGCAGGCAAACTAGAGGATAGAAAACTATTTTGAAAGCAAAATTTAAAGAGCCATACAGGACTTCTTGGGAACATGGCAGAGGATTCTAAGCTCACCTTGTCCCACTGATAGAACTATGTAACAGCCACATCAGTGTAAATACCCCAGAAAATGACCTGAAGACTGGCAGGACAAACTCTCCACAGCTTAATATAGAGAAGAGCCCACATCAAAGAGGGTAGAAAGGGTGAAGACACAGTTAGGAGCTAAAGGGACTGCAGGACTGTCCCTTGTAGGGAGGGAATGTGCGGGCATGGAAAAGAAAAAGAAACAGACTCACACCAGGGAGCACACACAGGGAAGATGAGTCCCCATTACATTTGGCTTTGACAACCATAGGGAGGGGCCAAATTTTACAAGTTCTTACAATCAGCAGGGCTTAAAACCTGGAACTTTAAAAATCAGCCAGCTGGTGGGAAAGCTGGGAGGGTGAGAGGACACTGAGTTCCCCCCATCCCCTTAAAGAGACAGCACAAAAACAGCCCCTTTGAAATACAACATAGAAACAGCAATTTGAAAAACACCTAGGGTAAATGGGAGGGAGATTTGTTTACTAATCTCAGAGTGTGTCCTGGAGTGGCAGGGATCATTGGGAGACTTCTTCAGAAACAAAGGAGCTGGTGGGCTCCAGTAGCACCAATACTCCCTACTTTACCTGGTAATAGCATACCCCACCCTCATTGTTCCCTGTGGATATATGGATATGTCCCCTCCAGTGAGGCCTCCATTCTAAGTCCCTTCCTATAGCAGACTTAAACAAATCTTGCTAATACCACACATTGCCTGTGTGCTTCTGCAGATTCTCCAGCTCCAATCAACCTGCTTGCATCCCAGCAGCTACAGGTCCCCTCCCCCCAGCACAAGCCTTGCTGGCACTGCATGCCTGGCCTCACATTCTCCTGCCATCTCTGCATCTCTGGCAAACACCTGTTCTGACTCAACTTAAGCTCAAGGAAGTCCCAGACTGTCCATTAACAGCACAGGGACCAAACCCTTCCCCCAACAGGCAAAAAGAGCCATTGCAGATTACTGGACTGAAGGCAAATGCAGCTCAGTCAAAACTGTAGGGCACATACAACATACATGGGAGACATCCTTGAAGCAATAGATTCTGGTGAACAGGGGACACTACACTGCAGGGCACTACAGGACCCCTTCTTCACAAGGCCACTCTTTTTTTTTTTTTTTAAAGATTTTATTTATTTATTTGAGAGAGAGATAGCACAAGCAGGAGGAGTGGCAGAGGGAGAAGCAGCCTCCCCACTGAGCAGGGAGCCTGCTGTGGGGCTTGATCCCAGGATCCTGGGATCATGACCTGAGCCTAAGACAGATGCTTAACCTACTAAGCACCCAGGAGGCCCCGTAAGGCCACTCTTTCAAGAGCAGGAAACAGCTGAATTTCCTAACACATAGAAATAGACACAGAGAGTTAGACAAAATGAAGAGACAGGGGGATATGTCCCAAGTGAAAAACCAGGACAAAATCACAAGAAACCTAAACAAAATGGAGAGAAGTAATATGCCTGATAGAGAATTTAAAGTAATGGTCATAACAATACTCACTGGACTTGAGAAAAGAGTGGAAGACCTCAATGAGACCCTCAACAAAGAGATAGAAAACAACAACAACAAAAACGAACCAGGGGAACCTGGGTGGCACAGTCAGTTAAGTGTCTGACTCTCAGTTTCAGCTCAAGTCATGATCTCAGGGTCCTGGGATTGAGCCCCACATCAGGCTCTACACTTAATGTGGAATCTGCTTGGATTCTCTCTTCCTCTCCCTCTGCCCCTCCCCACTGTGCTAGCTTTCTCTCTTAAAAAAAAAAAAAAGAAAAAGAACCAATTGGAGATGAAAAACTCAACAACAGAAATTAGAAATACACTAGATGGAATAAATAGTACACTAGAAGAAGCAGAAGAACAGATCAGTGACTTGGAGGACAGAGTAAATGCTGCCTACAAGAGACTTATTTCAGACTTAAAGACACATGCAGATTGAAAATGAGGGGATGGAAAAGTATTCTATCATGCAAACTAAAGTGAAAAGAAAGCAGAGGCAGCAATACTTACATTGGACAAAATAGACTTTTGTAGAACAAACAAAACCTAAAACAAGTAGAAGGAAGGAAATAATAAAGATTAGAGCAGAAATAAATGAAATGCAAACTAAAAAACAATAGAACAGATCAATGAAACCAGGAGCTGGTTATTTGAAAAGATCAACAAAATTGACAAACCTTTAGCCAGACTCATTAAAAAAAAAAAAGAGAGAGAGAGAGAGAGAGAAAGAGAGAGAGGAGGAGGAGGAGGAGAACTCAAATAAACAAAATCAGAAATGAAAGAGAAATAATCTACACCATAGAAATACAAGCAATTTTAAGAGAATTTTATGAAAAATTATATGCCAACAAAAGTGGACAATCTAGAAGAAATGGATAAATTCCTAGAAACATATAATATCCCCAAACTGAACCAGAACAAAAAGAAAATTTGAAAGACCAATTACCAGCAATGAAATTTAATGAGTAATCAAAAACTCCCAACAAACAAAAGTCCAGGACCAGATGGCTCCACAGGTAAATTCTACCAAACACTTAAAGAAGTGTTAGTATCCTTCAACATGATCCATCACATCAACAAGAGAAAGGATAAAAACCGTATGATCACTTTAATAGATACAGAAAAAACATTTGATGAAGTACACAGCACAGCATCCATTCATGATAAAAAACTCTCAACAAAGTAGGTTTAGAGAGAACATAGCTCAACACAAGATAAGCCATATATGAAAAACCCATAGCTAACACCATACTCAAGGGTGAAAAACTGAAAGATTTCCTGCTAGGATTAGGAACAAGCTGGGGGTGCCTGGGTGGCTCAGTCTTTAAGCATCTGCCTTTGGCTCAGGTCATGATCCCAGGGTCCTGGGATGGAGCCCTGTGTTGGGCTCCCTGCTCAGTGGGGAGCCTGTTTTTCCCTCTCCCTCTGCTACTCTCACTGCGTGTGCTCTCTCTCTCTCAAATAAGTAAAAAATATTTATTTTTTTATTTTTATTTTGTATTATTATTTTTTTATTATTATTATATTCTAACCTCTTCGACATTGGCCACAGTGACCTCTTTCAAGACATGTCTCTAAAGGTAAAGGGAAACAAAAGCAAAAATGAACTTTTGGGACTTCATCAAGATAAAAAAACTTTTGCACAGCAAAGGAAACAGTCAACAGAACCAAGAGGCAACCCATGGAATGGGAGAAGATATTTGCAAATGACATTACAGATAAAGGGCTGATATCCCAAATCTATAAGAACTTCTCAAACTCAACACTCAAAAAACAAATAATCCAGTCAATAAAGGGGCAGAAGTAAAAAATATTTTTAAAAAAAGGAACAAGACAAGGATGTTCACTCTCACCACTTCTATTCAACATAATACTGGAAGTCCTTGCCATGGCAATCAGACAACAAAAAAAGAAATAAAAGGCATCCAAATCAGTAAGGAAGAAATAAAACTTTCACTATTTGCAGATGACATGATACTATATATATAAAACCCTAAAGACTCCAAAAAACTGTTAGAACTGATAAATGAATTCAGTAATATCACAGGATACAGAGCCAATATACAGAAATCTGTTGCATTCTATACACTAACACAGTAGCAGAAAGAGAAATTAAGAAAACAATCACTTTTACAATTGCACCAAAAGTTATAAAATATCTAGGAATAAAGTTAACCAAGGAGATGAAAGACCTGTACTCTGCAAACTGTAAGACACTGATGAGAGAAATTGACAACACAAAGATATGGAAAGATATTCCATGCTCATGGATTGTAAGAACAAATACTGTTAAAATGTCCATACTACACAAAGCAATCTATAGATTTAATACAGTCCCTATCAAAATACCAAAAGCATGTTTCACGGAACTAAAACAAATAACCCTAAACTTTGTATGGAACCACAAAAAACCCCAAATAGCCAAAGAAATCTTGAAAAAGAAAAACAAAACTGGAGGTATCACAGTCCCAGATTTCAAGATATACAAAAGCTGTAGTAATCAAAACAGTACGGTACTGGCGCAAAAACAAACATATAGATCAACAGAACAGAATAGAGAGCCCAGACATAAACCCACAAGTATATGGTCAATTAATCTTTGACAAAGAAGGCAAGAATATGGTATGGAAAAAAGACAGTCTCTTCAACAAATGGTATTGAGAAAACGGGACAGCTACATACAAAATAATGAAATTGGACCACTTCTTTACACCATACACAAAAACAAACTCAAAATGGATTGAGAACCTAAACCACACAAGAAGATATAACAATTGTAAATATTTATATATCCAACATGGGAGCACCCAGATACATAAAATGGCCAATAACAAACATAAAGAAAGTAATCAATAGTAATACAATAGTAACAGGGGGGCTTTAAAATCCTGAAACCATACAAATCCTAGAAAATTGGCAGTAATGAACATAGGCAGTAATCTTTCTGACAGGCAATAATTTATCTGACATAGGCCATAGCAACATTTTTCTAGATATGTTGCCTGAGGCAAGGGAAACAAAAGCAAAATTAAACTACTGGGACTACATCAAAATAAAAAGCTTCTGTGCAGCAAAGGAAACAATCAACAAAACTAAAAGACAGCTTACTGAATGGGAAAAGATATTTGTAAATGACATATCCAATAAGGGGTTAGTATTCAAAATATATAAAGAACTTACAAAACTCAACACCAAAAAAACAAATAATCTCATTAAAATGGTAATTGTCTTTCTCTGCTTGACTTATTTCACTTAGAATAATCCCCTCCAGTTCCATCCATGGAGATGCAAATGGTAGTTATTCATCCTTTCTGATGTCTGAGTAATATTCCATTGTATATATGAACCACATCTCCTTTATCCATTCATCTATTGAAGGGCATCTCATCTCCTTCCACAGTTTGGCAATTGTGGACATTGATGCTATGAACACTGGGTGCATGTGCCCCTTCTGGGGAAGGGAGGGAAAACTGAACGGGAAGAAATCAGAGAGGGAGACAAACAATTAGAGACTCTGGACTCTGGGAAACAAACTGAGAGTTACAAAAGGGAGGGGGTGGGGGGATGGGGTAACTGGGTGGTTGGTATTAAGGAGGGCGCGTGTTGTGATGAGCACTGGGTGTTATATGCAACTAATGAATCGTTGAACACTACATCAAAAACAAATGATTACTATATTTGGCTAATGGAACATAATAATAAAAAAAGAAGCAAGCTATGAAAGTAGAAGTACGCCATGTTCACAAAAATAGAAAACATCCACGAGAATAATCTAAAATGACTGTGACCATCTTAGAGTAGAGGGACATGGATTAATTAAAAAATATTTCTCTGTTTAGTGAAATTTCTTTAATGTTATTAAATCACTTTAATAATTACCAAAAAAAAAAAATGGGCAGGGGTGCCTGGGTGGCTCAGTCGTTAAGCGTCTGCCTTCGGCTCGGGTCATGATCCCAGGGTCCTGGGATCGAGCCCCACATCAGGCTCCCTGCTCAGCAGGAAGCCTGCTTCTCCCTCTCCCACTCCCTCTGCTTGTGTTCCCTCTCTTGCTGTGTCTCTCTCTGTCAAATAAATAAAATTAAAAAAAAAAATGGGCAGAAGACATGAACAGACATTTCTCCAAAGACATACAGATGGCCAACAGACACATGAAGATACTCAACAGCACTCATCATCAGGGAAATACGAATCAAAACCACAATGAGATATTTCCTCACACCTGTCAGAATGGCTAAAATTAAAAACACAAGAAACAACAAATGTTGGTGAGGATGTGGAGAAAAAGGAACTCTT
Organism: Mirounga leonina; assembly: GCF_011800145.1. Classification (NCBI taxonomy): domain Eukaryota; kingdom Metazoa; phylum Chordata; class Mammalia; order Carnivora; family Phocidae; genus Mirounga; species Mirounga leonina. Next base: position 57,670,022 of record NW_023270807.1, on the reverse strand, counting down.
GTGCACTGTTGGAGGGAATGCAAACTGGTGCAGCCACTGTGGAAAACAGTATGGAGTTTCCTCAAAAAGTTAAAAATAGAACTACCATATGATCCAGTAATTCCACTACTGGGTAATTACCCAAAGAACATGAAAACACTAATTTGAAAAGATATATGCACCCCTATGTTTATTGCAGCATCCTTTATAATAGCTATGGAAGCTGCTCCAGTGTCCATTGATAGAGGAATGGAAAAGAAGATGTGATTATATATATATATAAAAGAATGAAATCTTGCTATTTGTAACAACATGGATGGATCTAGGGAGTATAGTGCTAATTGAAATAAGTCAAAGAAAGACAGACACCATATAATTTCACTCATATACAGAATTTAAGAAACAAAACAAATGAAGAAAAAAGGAAACAAACCAAAAAAAAAAGGAGACTCTTAACTATAGAGAACAAACTATATGGTCACCAGAGGGGAGACAGGTGGGAGGGGATGGATGAAATAGGTGATGGGGATTATGAGTATACTTAAGACCATGAGCACTGAGTAAAGTACAGAATTTCTGAATCACTATATTGTACACATGAAGCTATTATAACACTGTATGTTAACTCCACTGGAATTAAAATATATAAATAAATATAGATCTACATACATATCTACATGCATACATACCTCAATGTCACACAGACACCAGACAGGGAAAGAAAATGATCATTATAAAAATTTAGCGGGAACAAAAAGAAGACGGTGTGTGCTCCTGAAAAATCTGAACTCTAGGAAAAATAAAGAGAAATCTGGGGACTGAATGGCAAGGATTATCTGTTCCTAATACACACTTCCTTGCCAGTAGAGAACCATCTGTAAATGAATAGAATTATTGATGAGTCACAGCACAAGCTCTTGATTGAAACTTACTTTAAGTATGAAGAAATAGTTTTGTGACTTGCAAAGCCCACTTTAACCTTACACACATGTACAGTTGTTCTTCATTTGCAAGGTATATTCATTCTTTTGATACTTATCAAATAAGTACTGTATTTATTTACTGTAGTGACAGGGAATGTTACTCAAGAAAAATTCATTGGAAAGGAAAAGTTTAGGAACAAAGTATAAAGTATACTATCCTTTGTGGAAAAGAAGCAGGGCATATATTGAAATGTATATAGACTATCGCAGGAAGGATTCACGAAAACTAGTTGCCTCCTATATGGGGGTCCAGAGAATTAGGGATAAAATTTGCAGGAAGACTTACATTGACTATATACATTTTGTATTCTGGTCTAATGTTTTACCATAAGCACGTTACTTTTTTAAACAAGTAAAAATAAATAAAAATGGTATGCACTTGCTGTCTATGACAAGTGGTGGGGATTACAAAGAAAGCAGAGTATATAGAGCCACCCCACATACAACTGTAGAATTACATCCCCCATTCCCAAGTGAATGAGGCAGAAAAGCCCTCTAGATTTGGTTGTAACTTCATCTAACCAGCCATTAGATCACTAGGTCTTCACCCGGTGCCTTTTCAGCCCTGACAGTGTTGAAGTGATGATCACAGGACACTTACAGACATCAGCTGTCTCCTTCTCACAATGACCCTACCAGGTCGGTATTCTTTTCTGCCTTTTAAACTGAAGCTTGGGGGTGCCTGGGTGGCTCAGTTGGTTAAGCGACTGCCTTCGGCTCGGGTCATGATCCCAGGGTCCTGGGATCAAGCCCCGCATCGGGCTCCCTGCTCGGCGGGAAGCCTGCTTCTCCCTCTCCCACTCCCCCTGCTTGTGTTACCTCTCTCACTATCTCTCTCTGTCAATTAAATAAATAAAATCTTTAACAAAAAAAAAAAAAAAAAAAAACCCTGAAGCTTGGTAAGGTAAAGACATTTGCCCAAGGTCTCACAGATCCCAAGTAGCAGAGTGAGGAAGAACCTTTCAGGATATATGGCCCATAGCTACATGTTCCCCTGCTGCTCAAGAGTTGAGGATGCAAGTATTAGGAGAAGCACGGTATCAAAAGCCTATAGGCTGGAGGGGATAAAGAAAGCAACCTCAGAGTTGTATCATCCATCTTTCAACTCTCTCATGAGGTTCCAGAGTTACTGCTCATGGTTAAAGGCAGTGAAGTATGTTAAACCGTATTAACTTTCCTATTGCTGCTGTAATGAATTACCACAAATTTGGTGGCTGAAATCAACACAAATTTGTCTTATGTTTCTAGAAGTCAGTCCAAAATGAGTCTCACCAGGCTAAACTCAAGGTGTGAGCAGGGATATGTTCGTTCTGGAGGCTCTAGGGGACAATCCATTTTCTTCCTAGGCTTGCAGCCCCATTTCATCTCGGAAGCCAGCAATGGTCATTGAAGTCTTTCTCCTGCAGCATCACTCTGACACCAGCTCTCCTGCTTCCTGATTCCTCTTGTGATAGCTTTGGGCCCACTTGGATCATCCAGGATAATTTCTTTGTCTTAAAGTCAGCTGATAAACAACCTTAATTCTATCAGCAGCCTTATTTCTCCCTTGCCACATAAATAACATACTTAAAGGTTCAGGGATTAGAATATGGACAGCTTTGAGAAGCCATTATTCTGCTATCAGATAGACTTTTTAGGAAAAATTTTCATCAATAATATTAAAATGAAGTGGCTTTGGGGGGCACCTGGGTGGATCAGTTGGCTAAAAGTCAGACTCTTGATCTTGGCTCAGGTCTTGATCTCAGGGTTGTGAGTTCAAGTCCCACACTGGGCTCCACGTTGGGTGTGGAGCCTGCTTTTAAAAAAAGTGGTTTTGGCATTTTAATTTCTACAAAATTTATATATATGAAACCTTGATATTTCTGGGGATAAATGCATTCCTCTTCTTGAAAGTTAGTTTATTTTGAAAAGAAAAGCCATATTGTGTACATAAGTACTTACACATTTAGGAGCCTGGATAAATTACATAAATCATTATAGATAATAATATGCAACTGTGTTGTAAATTTTTAACTTCACATGTTCCTATTTCTTCAACATCCCCACAAATAGGTTGTGAGTTCGCTGCCAGGTGACCAGGTGCACCACTGTGACAGACTGGCCCCTGCCCTAAGCAACCCTTCTTGCCCTCTTCCTGACTGTGGCCTAGGAGCACTGAAACTCAATAATTAAACCCCCTCCTGTGTTTTACCTATGTATCCCCCCAACCCGCCCCCCACACCTGCTCTGTAATAAAGGTACTTTCTCTGGGTGCTCACTTTTTCATAAGTCCCCACCTCCCTGCTTGAGCCCCCTCCCTTGGCCTCTCCCCACGTGGCCTACTGTGTGGTGCACATGCTTCCTTCTTCTAGGACCTGTGAGTATGATGAATCTTCTAATTTCATATGTGTCTCCAAGTGTAATTCCCATGAACAGTGGTGCAGTGATCCTTAAAGACTTCACAGGGGGTCTTACTCTCCCATTTATACAGCACAGTGACTACTTTATAACTTGCTTATAATGTTCATAATACTCAGTACAAGAATTCATGAAATAACCGGTATTCATTTTGTAACTTTGTATGTAATTTTACCTCTCTATGTATATCAGACATATTCATGTGGCTGAGAAGACCCTGCCAGGCTCATCCACAATGAATGCCCCATAGGTACACAGCTGTCATTTATAAATCTTCCTGACCCCACATCATCAGTCTAAGACTTACCTTTTAACATCCCCAAACCCTTACTAGAAACCAACAAATCCAATAGTTTATGTAGTAAAGGAGATCAAATATTTTAAGTGCCCAACTGGTCCATAGTTCCATATTTAGTTAACTGGCCATCTGCCCTTATAGCCATCTGCTGAAAAGCCAAATGTCGCCAAAGAAAAAAGAAGAATCTGACTAGTAGAAAAATTATAGAATCCTTAAAGAATCTAGACTCTACTAGAGATAGTAATTGAAATTATTTTTATAGACATAATAAAATCTAATAAAATCACCCAAACTTGTATTTTTCTAACGAAGAACATTGTTGGCTAAAGATATGGCAGATGATTGATTCCAAAACAGTTGAAAGAAAGTATCTAATTTGAGAATTTAGTGTATGTGTGTATGTATGCATGTTCTAGTTGCAGCAGGTTTGCCCAAACACTAAGTTATGCTGCAAATCACAATTTGTCAGGTGTGGCACTGCGGAGCTTACAGTTATTAGTTTTGGTTCAATGCTTGTAGCCTTAGGAACATAGGCATAACATTCTATGCACATTTGAAAAGCAATTTCATAAACTTAAAATGCCAACAGTTTCCCATAAATGTTGCTATAATTATTTTAAATCACCTAATAATATTCCAGGAAAAAAAGTGATTTAACTGTGTTATGCCCAAGTCCATTTCACAGAAAACAACAGCTTGTCCCAGAGCTGGGAGATTTTTTTCTTTGTTTTCTTTCTTAATCAAGATATCTATTATTATTCAATATTCAATTATTAATATGGTTTTCAAGAAGTCATCTTGAAGCAGGCATAAAAATGATTCAATTGATTTAAAGAACACTGACTAATGTGGAAGATGAATAGACTAGGGAGATATACAAATTTTCTTTCGTGGGCTAAAAATTTCCAACTTGATCCATATCTACCAGCAAAGGAAAATCTTAAGAGATCATTTTACATTCAACTCAGTTACATTTCACTGTTAGCTTGTACACTGCTTCCTTCAGAAATCCTATTTTCAATAGTGATAATAATGAGAAAATATGACCTATGCAAATATGAAGAAAAGTCTAAAATAATGATCTGTTAAAGGCTTTTTTCATTAAAGCATCAGAACTTCTGAATAAGTAAACATATTTTCCACTCCAAACAATCAAGGTGTTTTTTTGTTGTTGTTGGTTTGTATTTTATTCTTTATGAAGCATTCTTATTACCTGGGTTTATAGTGACAGTGGATGAAATGTATCTGGATAGCTTTTTCATGCTGTGCAACAGGATCTCATCTACAACATTCTCAGTACTTTCCATAGCCGGCAATGTCCATAGGTACTAGCTGTGATACTTGAGTTTGTAGGATTCAGAAGGCCAAAGAACATATCACTTCAGCCTTCATCCTAAGCTCACCTGTCAAGGTATACTAGGTAAACAAAATGAAGGTGCTGTTTTATAGTTAATAAAGAATTGAGTACTATTCCCTAAAATATTCTTCAAATTTTACTATGTATTTGGAATTTTTCATAATAAAAATGTTGGAGAAAAAAGGATCAAATATAAGCCTATTAGTATATATAGGTCTGCTCTGTACTCTATTAGTATTCCCTAATTCTGTATCTTTGAATTTCTGAAAGTAGACTCCTAAACCTTCAGTACTGTGATCCTAAGTTCTGGCTAGTTGTACTTAATTGATCAATGTCTCAGATCCTATCTGGTGGCATCTATGCATGCTACCACCCAAAACCTAAGTAAAACAAAGTTGTGAAGTTGAATGTCTGAAAATAAGCCGCCAGAAAGTTTCCTGTGCTCAAGCTGCCCCTAGTCATTAACACAGAGGCCATCAGGCTTTTGTTAAGTGCCAGCTTCCTCTGGGAGTGTCTTCACACAATCATCTAAATGTGTTTTATCCACCTGGTTCTCAGTATGTGCTTCCTCTTCAGCTTTCCACCTACACTCAGTGCAGTCCCTACAGCACCACCCTCCAAGCTTTTCCCAACTCAGTCGTTCCTTTTGAAGTACCACCAGTTTCAAGATTCTCTCAGGCATGTTTGTTGATTATGAGGACTTGCTCAGTGCATCCCTGAATGTAGATACAAAATAGTCAGTCGTATAACCTATTTTGAGTGGTTATAGTCTGTATTTTCTTTTTTTAAGATTTTATTTATTTATTTGACAGAGATTTGACAGAGAGAGAGACAGCAAGAGGAAGTGGGAGAGGGAGAAGCAGGCTTCCCACGGAGCAAGGAGCCCGATGCAATGCGGGGCTCGATCCCAGGACCCTGGCATCATGACCTGAGCCGAGGGCAGACGCTTAACGACTGAGCCACCTAGGAGCCCCTATAGTCTGTATTTTCAAAATGGCTGCACAGTGAAAAAGGGTACCACAATGAAGCTGAGCCAGTCACCTGGACTATTTATTAAACATTCAACCAACATTTATTGAGACAATGATCTAACATGATGGCCTGACCAAAAAAAAAAAACAACGAAAAAACTTGCAAGCTTATGATGACTCCTAATGAATTCCAGTGTAAATATTTCCTTTAGTTAAAGTATAACTTTCAATTTTTAATTTTCCCATTTTTATTTTTATGCAAGTACCAAATTCACTTAGCTTTAAAGTCTAATGGTACTATAAGCCTAATAATAAAATTTAGCAGTATCCCAATCCAACACATTCCCCACTTAAAATTTCCAACAAAAAGGAGAAGCCCCTGTCAATTCTCTTAGCTAAATAATTTATAAGAATTATATAATAATAATTTAAGAACATAGTTTATTTTAGTGAACAAATACTTTTATGGTGTGTATTATGTGCCAAGAACCTTCTAACATTAACACTGTTTCTTATACAAGGTAGCTACAGGGCAGCTATTCCTACTTTCTAGATAGGAAATTGAGACAGAGAAAGGTTAAGTAACTTTTGCCCAAGGTTATACAGCCAGTAAGGCATGGAGCCAAAAGTCTAACCCAAGCAAGTCAGGTTTAAACTCGTCAGTATAGCCATAACAATGTGTGTGTGTGTGTGTGTGTATGTATGTATATTTATAAGTATATATATTTTTTACATATAAAATATGTGTTTCTAAGTGGTAATCTTAGACTACTACTGTTTTAATTTTTCAATTTTTGACAATATTGATTTCCTGTGATGAAAAATTAGGATAATTTTCCACACAAAATACAAATGCACACACTCACACACACATATTTCTTCCCCACCTTTCCCCAATATACTTATGATATTTTTGTGAAATTACCATCCAGTTTACACTTTTGTAATAGCTGATCCATTCAGTGCACTTTGATGACATTTTCTATCTTGTATAGATTTTGTTTTTAAGATTTTGTTTTGAAGAAAATTCTTGGATCTTCGACATCACACCTTAAAATATTTGATCTGTTTCTTTTGTTAGTGCTCTAAAACAGATGATACCCCTGTGATCTTAATAGGTTTAGATTATCCCTATTTCCCAATCTAAACAGTTTTTAGGAGATTCATTAATTATATATGAAGAAGAGATTAATCATCCAGAATCTTCTACATCATAATTGACACATACGATGCTGGTAAATAATACAGATTTAACTGAAGGAATATATACATTGCCTTATTTATGTATCTCCTCCCTTTTATCGATAGATATTTTATTGCTAAACTTACTAAAATTGAAATTATGCACATTTCCCTGACTAATGCTGAGCAAACATCTAGGAAATACTAGAATTTCCACAATTCTAGTTTGAAGAATATCCCCACCCCACCCTCAATATTACAGAGAGAAGCCCCAGAATGCTTGGAAAGAACAACTAACAAGGACTTACCTCCTTTCACTTTTACCCTCCCCCCAACAAAAAAGGCCAAAATTATTTTATAGTTCTTATCAAGCTTTGAAAGTCACAAAAAAAAACACAAAAAGAATTATGGAGGAAAAGTCAGATACTTCATTCAAAATTTGTGAATCATAACACATAAGGAAATATTACATTACTAAAATTAAAGGTACATTCAATAGTTAAATGTATAGTATTGCTAAAAGAATTTCCAGATTTGTTAAAAGTTAACTGTACTACATTAAGTGTACATCATTTGAACTGGGTTTAACCTGCTTTGACAAATAAATACATTTTTAATGCAAATTCATAATTATAAAACAAATCTCCAAATTTGTTGAAAAATCCTTTGTAAATAAAGATCTCCTTGTTTATATTGTTTATTTCCTTAAAAACTTATGTTTCAAGTAATGAAAAGTAAACATTTAGCTAGACTGCTTCATTAATAAACACAAACCCTGATTCAGTGAAGTCTATATTCATAACACCAAATTGAAATCACTACATGGTGTTAAAATAAAATATTTTAACAAGCTTACATATCAACTATTAATGTTTCTTCTTTCTCAAAATCACCTTTCAATTTTCAAATTGAAAAGCAAAACATAAAGTAAATCTTAAATATATATTGATAAGAAAGAAATTTGAAAATATATTTCCAATTATGTCAGAAATTATTAAAATTACAAATTCCAACATTTCATTTCTAGATAATTGTTTTTTAGACTATATTATTGTAAGTACCTCACCACTGTGGAAAAGTTTGGTAGAATTTAATCGTGTATTCAAAACCCAATCTTCCTGTGGTGCAAGCTTTGAAAATACTAACATTTTCCCCCCAGTATCAGCTCAACACAGTAAGAGAAAATAAACCACATGGCATAATTCATTCTGTCAGGAAGGAATCCATCAAGTTATTGTAGACAGCAGAGACTCAGCAATAGGACATGAGTAATAGATCAAGCTCAGAAACCTACAAATAAGTTTCAAATCATCGTACACATAGAAAATTGGCATTCGAAAAAAAAAAAGGCAGCAGGTTTCTGACAAATAAGCCATCTACACATGCATTCTGTATCTTCTATACAAACTAGAACTTTTAGATATAAAGAGGGTAAATTTAACAAAATCATCAAAAAAGGAAAAAAATCAGAGGATTTAATTCAATAAATCTTCAGCAACTAAACAAATAATTTTAAAGTTTAGTCATTGGCTCTGGTTTCCTCAGAGCTACCTATACCTGATCCCTAAAATTAAATAGGTTTCATACACTTCATGAGCAGATACAGGCCAGTGCCCAGTCCTATATCTAACCTGAGAGGAACAGATACTATATTTTGTGAGGCTGGTATACTTGATGGAGATACAATTCCAACTTTAGATCCAGTGACCCAGCAACAGTTGCAAAACTTCTGGTCATTTTGTTGCTCTAGTCCCACCCACTGTCAGGTTCAGTTTTCTTTTTAGATAATAGACTTGGGATCTGGGACACACATCTGAGTGAAGTTGCTCTGCCCTACATACAGTGGATGGGATGTTGACAAGCTCTATGATACTATGTTGCAAATTCCAGCTTGGCAATAAATGGAAGAGGCAATAATTCAAATTGCCATTCTATGAATTTCATGCAATTACTCTGTGGACTATATATTTTTTTTTGAAGAATTATATGTAACTTATCATAAAACTCATATAAAATGTAAGGATAAAGAATTAGCTAAAAAGATATGAATGGGGTCTCTACTCTGGCTATAATGTAATAACACAGTTTAAATTCACTTTCCTAATGTAAACAACTAGAAAATGGGACAACGTACTTAAAATAACTGCTATCAGACAATAGGCAGCACTGACTACAAGAAATCCACTTTAAATATAAAGACATGAATAAATTGAAGTAAATATATAGAGAAAAATAAACAATGCAAAAACTGCAAAGGCTGTTTTAATATCAGATATAGTAGAGTTAAGAACAATGATTTTTATTTTCTTTCAATGAAGAGTAGCAATGATGAAAACTACACATAATAGAATCTTTGGCATCTACCCAGCTCGTATCCTAGGTCATAGTAGAAAAAAAGATGGGAAGCTTAGAAAGAGAATAAAAAAACACTAACAGGAGAGAGGAAATAAGGATAAGGGGAACATAGGCTATAGACAGGAATTATAAATGTTGGGGGCAAGGAATACCAATTTCCTCAATCTCCTCTCTTTCCAGGGAAGGTATTACAGAAATGAAATTATTCAAGAATCCCTTATAGAAAATGTATTTATGTAGATTCCCAGAATCTAAGAAAGCTATAAAGAACTTCTAGCCTACCTATAATATGAATTCATAATATGTCTCCCTAGAAACTATAGGACACACAGAATCTTTTTTCTTAAACAGGAGAAAATCAAATTTAATAGGTGTGTATATAAGGATTCCACATAGTCATGGAAATTCCAAAGACAGGCAAAATGAGGTATATTTGTCATTCTGAACTAAGGAGAAGGGGGTAAGGGTCTGGGATTTCAGAAGAAAGGAATGAACTTTACAGAGTAATAAGAGGAGCAGATGTTTGGCAATTAGATGTTTGACTTACCATACAAATGGGTCACTCAGATAAAATTAATCTCTGTTAATAACCCTCACTTTGAGAAAGACACCCCAATTTAGATTCTTCTGTGTAGTGAAGGGAGAGACAAAACTTTCTCTTGAGCCTCCAAGATTTCAAGGGCTTTCAGCTCAAAATAGTCTGTATGTCAAAGTGGCATATTCTGGGGGGTGGGACGGGCTTTCTGAACCTATTCAGTCCCCCCACTAATATCTGCTTGGGAGTAGGACTCACAGAATCTTAAACGTACCTCAGATTTCATTTAAAAGACCCTATCCATATTAAAGAAAAACTGAAAAGCCAACATATTAAAAGGTAGAGGATGCCTTTTAAGCAGTGCTTAGAGGGAAACTTACAGCTTTATGTGATTATATTAGAAAACAAGAAAGGTCCAAAATACATTATTTTAGCTTTCACCTTAGTGAGAAAAAGAAACCAATTTAACCCAAAACAGGTAAAGAAAGAAATAATACAAATAAACTCAGAAATCAAGGAAAGAGAAAATGTACAAAGATAAATTTATTGGACAGAAAACTAATTTTTAAAATATTCAATAAAAATTGACAAACATCTAGAAAGATTAATCAAGAAAAAATGAAATGAAAGACAAGTTATAAATATCAGGGAGAAAAGAGGGGACATTAACTAAAGATTCTACAGTCATCAAAAAGGATAATAAAATTATGAACAACTTCATGACAATAAATTGATAATTTACATGAAATGGAAAAAATTAAAAGACACAAGTTACCAAAACTGATGTAAGAAAAAGTAAATACTAAATAGATTGATATGTATTGAAGAAATTAAAATTATAAAAGCTTGTCACAAAGAAAATCCAGGTCTATCAAAATTTATGGAAAAAATCATGTAAATGTCAAATGAAATATTTGAGAAAGAAGACGAAGAGAAATTTTCCTATTCATTTAATAAGGCCAACATTACCCTGACACCAAAAGCAGATAAAACGTTACAAGAAAAGAAATATACAAATCAATACCTCTCATAAAATAGAAGCATTTATAATTTACAAAATTATAGCAATTCAAAATGTAGCAATATATTAGACCAAGTGTGGTTTATCCACAGAATTAAATATTAATTTAAAAATTAAAAATCTGTCATGGTAATTCACTACCCTAAAGAGAAGAGCCATGTGTATATGCAGTATTTGACACAATTCAACAACCACCCATTCATGATAAAAGCTCTCAGTAAACTATGGCATCAGTAAAAACCTACAACTAACTCCATACTTAAAGATTAAAGAATAAGACCTCTCTTAAAATCAGAAATAAGACAGAGATCTATGCTCACATCACTTCTATTTATATTAGTCTCAAGAGCCTCACTAGTGAAATAACCCAAGAAAAGCCAATAAAATTTATTTGCTTGTAAATTTAGCAGGTCACATGAGACAGTCAATACATAAAAATCAATTATATTGTTATCTATTCAGAATTTTAAGAAACTGGAAATTAAAAAATTTAATGCCATTCAAAATAATATCAATGACATGAAATCATTTTTAAAAATTAGCAGCTCTAGGAGTTAACACATGTGGAATTTAAGAAACAAAACAGGAGGATAGGGGAAGGGAGGGAAAAATAAAACAAAATGAAATCAGAGAAGGAGATAAACCATAAGAGACTCTTAATCATAGGAAACAAACTGACGGTTGCTAGAGGGGAGGTGGGTGGGGGGATGGGGTAACTGGGTAACAGGCATTAAGGAGGGCACGTGATGTAATGAGCACTGGGTGTTATATACAACTGATGAATCACTGAACTCTACCTTGAACCTAATAATACACTATACATTAATTAATTGAATTTAAATAAAAACTAATTTAAATAAAATAAAAGATCTAGGAATTAAGATGGTGGAGGAGTAGGTGGACCCTAAGTTCATCTCATCCCTCGAATACAAATAAATAGCTATCAAATCAGTCCAAACACCACAGAAATCAATTGAAGATCTGAGAAAAACAATGCTACAAGTCTACAGGTAGAAAAGTGGCCACCATTTGGAAGATAGGAGGTGCAGAGACTTGAATCCTCAATGATATAGCTGAGGATATGGCGGAGAGAAGGGAGCCTGCTTAAGGAGGCTACCATAAAGTATTATAAGCAGTGGAGTGTAAAGTCAGAACTCAGAAGTCTGCTACAGTGGGGGATGTCCCTGGCTTAAAGGTGCTCAGATGGTGAAGTGGTGCAGAATCCCAGGTGTGACAATGTGGTCTGAGGATCCCTGGGGTTGCAAAAGGAGTAGGTGGTGCCTTAGTGCAGCAGAGTTCCCAGGCAAAGGAGTGGGGAGGCCAGCTAAGAACAGCAAGCCTAGTTGCCAGCTTTTATGCTCTGTGTTGCCATAAGCTATGAACCGATTTGCAGTCCTGCAACTGCTTTCCTGAGAAGGGTCCAGCAAAAGGCAGAAACGTGGGGAGATCCTTCCCAGGAGGAATAGTGTGGGTCCACATGGTGGGAGTCCTAAAATTTGGAGTTTTGAAATTCAGTCACATGCTTGAGATCAAAATGCTTGTGACTACAAGTCAGGTGAACACAGAGTTTTGAAAGAAACTGGGGTAAAAAGAATGACTGATTGTTTTTCTGTGAAGGCTCACTGAAGAGTGGGGGCAATGTGAATTTCCAGCTCCAGGGCTAGAGAGCGGGGCACAGCCTTATTCATCCTGCCCATCAGAGCTGAAAGTCTTTGGGGAGCAAAAGGGAGTCACCTAGTGGAGTCTGGCTGAGCCCGGCTACCCTGCGCACTGGAGGCACATTTCCACTAGGACAAGTCCACCTGAGATTCAGTGCAACAGGCCCCTCCCCTAGAAGGCCAGAACAGACAACTGACTCACACAGAGTTTACTGATCATAGAGGGCTGCAAAGCTTCAGCTCTTGGGGAAAACAGTATATAGCATTCCTTTTTAATTTAGTTTTTATATATACTATATGTATTTTTAATATTTAAACAATTTTTGGTTCCTTTCATTTTATTTTATATATATATCTACTTTTATATATATAATAAAACATATATATATATACACACACACACACACACACACATGTTTTCCTTTCTTTCTGATTTTGGGATCTGGTTTCTTTTAATAAGGAGACCAAACATAACCAGGATGTAGTTTTTATTGTTGTTTTTGTTGTTGTTATTGTCATTTCTGGGTAACAAGAGAGGAAGAAGAGCACCAAATCATAATAAAGGGGTCTATCCAACAAGAAGATCTAACAATTGTAAATATTGATGCCCCCAACTTGGGAGCGCCCAAATATATAAAACAATTAATAACAAACATAAAGGAACTCATTGATAATAATTCAATAATAGTAGGGGACTTTAATACCCCCACTGACAGCAATGGACAGATCATCTAAGCAGAAGATCAGCAAGGAAACAAGGGCTTTTAATGACACACTGGACCAGATGGACTTCACAGATATATTCAGAGCATTTCATCCCAAAGCAACAGAATACACATTCTTTTTGAATGCACATGGAACATTCTCCAGAATAGATCACATACTGGGTCACAAATCAGGTCTCAACCAGTACAAAAAGACTGAGATCATACCATGCATATTTTCAGACCACAGTGCTATGAAACTTAAAGTCAACCACAGGAAAAAATTTGGAAGGACTACAGATATATGGAGGTTGAAGAACATCCTACTAAAGAATGAATGGGTAAAACAGGAAATTAAGGAAGAATTTTAAAAATACATGAAAGCAAATGAAAATGAAAACATGACAGTTCAAAGTATATAGCAATACAGGCCTTCCTCAGAAAGCAAGAAAAGTCTCAAATACACAACTTATCATTACACCTAAAGGAATTGGAAAAGGAACAGCAAATAAAGCCTAAATCCAGCAGGAGAAGAGAAATAATAAAGATTAGAGCAGAAATCAATGATGTAGAAATCAAAAAAATATTAGAACAGATCAATGAAACTAGGAGCTGGTTCTTTGAAAGAATTAACAAGATTGATAAACCCCTAGCGAGACTTATCAAAAAGAAAAGAATGAGGACCCAAATAAATAAAATCATGAATAAAAGAGGAGAGATGACAACCAATACCAAAGAAATACAAACAATTATAGGAGAATTTATGAGCAATTATATGCCAACAAATTAGGCAATCTGGAAGAAATGGATACATTCCTAGAAATATATAAACTACCAAAACTGAAACAGGAAGAAATGGAAAACTTGAACAGACCCATAACCAGCAAGGAAATTGAATAAGTAATAAAATTCTCCCAACAAAAAAAAAGAGTCCAGGGCCAGAATTCCAGGGGAATTCTACCAAGGATTTAAAGAAGAATTAGTAACTATTCTTCTGAAACTGTTCCAAAAAATAGAAATGGAAAGAAAACTTCCAAAGTCAATCTATTAGGCCAGCATTACCTTAATCCTAAAACCAAACAAAGACCCCAGTAGAAAGGAGAATTACAGACAAATATCCGATGAACATGGATGAAAAAATTCTCACCAAGATACTACCTAATAGGACCAACAGTACATTAAAGGATTATTCACCACGACCAACTGGGATTCATTCCTGGGTGGCAGGGGTGGTTCAACATTCACAAATCAATCAATGTGATACACCACATTAATAAAAGAAAGGATAAGAACCATATGATCCTCTCAATAGATGCAGAAAAAGCATCTGACAAAATACAATTGCACCAAAAACCATGATACCCAGGAATAAACCTAATCAAAGAGGTAAAAGATCTGTACTCTGAAAACTATAGAACACTTGTAAAGGAAATTGAGGAAGACACAAAGAAAAGGAAAAACATTCCATGCTCATGGATCTGAAGAATAAATATTGTTAAAATGTCTATGCTACCCAAAACAATCTACAATTCAATGCAATCCATATCAAAATAGCACCAGCACTTTTCACAGAGCTGGAGCAAACAATTCTAAAATTTGTCTGAAACCAGAAAAGTCCGAATAGCCAGAGGAATATTGAAAAAGAAAACCAAAGCTGGAGACATCACAATTCTAGACCTCAAGCTGTATTACAAGGCTGTAATCATCAAGACAGTATGGTACTGGCACAAAAACAGACACAAAGATCAATGGAACAGAACAGAGAACCCAGAAATGGACCCTCAAATTCTATGGTCAACTAATCTTCAACAAAGCTGGAAAGAATATCCAATTGAAAAAAAGTCTCTTTAATAAATGGTGTTGGGAAAATTGGACAGCCACATGCAGAAGAATGAAATTGGACCACATTCTTACACCATACACAAAAATAAATTCAAAATGGATGAAAGACCTAAATGTGAGACAGGAATCCATCAAAATCTTAGAGGAGAACACAGGCAGCAACCCCTTTGACCTCAGCCACAGCAACCTCTTTGACCTCGACCGCAACAACTTCTTCCTTAGACAGGTCTCCAAAGGCAAGGGAAATAAAAGCAAAAATGAACTATTGGGACTTAATCAGGGTAAAAAGCTTTTGCACAGCAAATGAAATAACAAAACTAAAAGGCAACCAACAGAATGGGAGAAGATATTTGCAAATGACATGTCTGATAAAGGGCTAGTATCCAAAATCTATAAAGAACTTATCAAATTCAACACCCGAAAAACAACAGCAACAAAAATACAGCCAAGAAATTGGCAGAAGACATGAACAGACATTTCTCCAAGGACATACAAATGGCTAACAGACTCATGAAAAAAATGCTCAACATCACTCAGCATCAGGGAAATACAAATCAAAATCACAAGGAGATACCACTTCATACTGGTCAGAATGGCTAAAATTAACAATTCAGGAAACAACAGATGTTGGTGAAGATGTGGAGAAAGGGGAACCCTCTTACTCTGTTGGTAGGAATGCAAACTGGTGCAGCCACTCTGGAAAACAGTATGGAGTTTCCTCAGAAAGTTAAAAATAGAACTGCCCTATGACCCAGCAATTATACTACTAGGTATTTATCCAAAGGATACCAAAATAGTGACTCAAAGGGACACATGCACCCCAATGTTTATAGCAGCAATGTCCACAATAGCCAAAATATAGAAAGAGACCAGATGTCCATCGATAGATGAATGGATAGCAAAGATGTGTTATATATATGCAATGGAATAGTACTCAGCCATCAAAAAGAATGAAATCTTGCCATTTGCAATGATATGGATGGAACTAGAGGGTATTATGCTAAGCAAAATAAGTCAGTCAGGGAAAGACAAATACCATATGATTTCAATCATACGTGGAATTTAAGAAACAAAACAGATGAAAAGAGGGGAAGGAAAGGAAGAATAAAATAAAAACAGAGGGAGGCAAAACATAAGAGCCTCTTAACCATAGGAAACAAACTGAGGGTTTCTGGGGGGACATAGATGGGGGAATGGAGGAATTGGTGATGGGCATTAAGGAGGGCACTTGATGTAGTGAGCATTGGTGTTATATGCAACTGATGAATCACTAAATTCTACCCCTGAAACTAATAATACACTATACATTAACTAAGTTGAATTTAAATAAAAAGTTTTTCAATTTAAAAATAAATAAATGAATGAATGAATAATTTAATAAAACATAAACAAGATCTAGATGCTAAAAATTACAACATATTAATGAGAGAAATTACAGAAGATGTAAATAAAAATAGATGTATCATATTTATTAATTGGAAGATTTGTTTTTGTTAAGATGTCAATTTTCTCTAAATTTAACTATAGATTCAATGTAATCACAAAATTGCAGTCAGATTTTTTATTAAAAATTGTCAAGCTAATTCTCAAATTTATGTAAGATATGCAAATGATCTAGAAAAGCACAACTTCAAAAAAGACAAAGGTCAAGGATTCTTTAAAAAGAGAGGTACTGTATCTATATAAATATCAGATAAAATGAACTTCAGGCTAAATGCATTACTAGAGTTAAACTGGATTTCAGAATGATGGTCAACTCACCAGTAAAATGTACCAATTTAATTTATAATAATGATGACTTCTAAATATACAAAGCAAAGATTCATAGAAGTATAAGAAAATGTAGACAAATCTATACTGGTAAAAGATTTTAATCCATCTCTCTCAGTAATTGAGAAAACAAATAGCCCAAAAAAAATCTGAGTATAGAAAATTTCATCAATATTAATAACAAATGATCTAGTAAACATGTATAGAACATTTTAACCAATTTGCAAAAATACATACTCTTTTCAAACACATAGAAAACTTTTACAAAAACTGATAATATTCTGGCCATATATGGATATATATGACACAGGTAGCATTGAAAATAAGTGGGTAACCTAGCAATATGTGAGAAGACTAATACCTCAATAGCAAGTAGGGTTTATCCTGGGAATGCAAGGCTGGTTTTAGATTCAAAAATCAATCAATATAATCCATCATATTTACAGATGATGAAGAAAAAAATATCTGGTCATCTGAACTGATACCAAAAAGGCACTGACAAAATTCAACATCCATTCATGACCTCTTAATGCCCCGGTATTATATGGGAACTTTCTTAGCCTGATTAAGAGAAACTTAAAACTAAGATCATACTTAATGGTTGGAACACTGAATGCTTCCCCACTAAGATCGGAAACAAGTCTTGAATGATTTTTTCCAGAAAGATAGCATAAATGGTAAGCTTTCCAATTCTTGCCTGTATTGAAATGTTTACTTTGCTCTTACCCATCACTGTTTGATTTGTTGAATTATATTTCAACAATTTTAGGAGGAATACTCATCTCCACACATCAACCCTCTTCTCCTTTGAAGGTCCCATCTTTGAGCCTTTCCTCATTTTTCCATCCAGAAAAGATCTCTTCATCCAGGGATTCCCCCACTCTCTTTTTAATTCTTTGATACCCAGCATATTCTCTGGTATACAACGGTTACTTTTGCAATCCTTCTTCTCCCTGGTCAGTTAAAATCTCCTTGAAGAGACTTTATTTTTCCTATCTTTTCTTATCAGCAGTCACCTGAACCCTCTATGTAAAGTTGGTGATCAATTAATATTTTTTTAATAGAATAGAAAATTGCTGCTAAACATTGGAGAAGAACTGGTGAAACATTTCACCTTACTTGTCATCTGAAAGCACTGAAGCTTGCTCATGTCATTCATTTAGGGCACCTCTTGCTATCTAGTGCACCTTCTGCTGACATAGTTGTTAAAATTCAAATGAGGCACTAATTAACTGCTACACATTCCCTTTATACAAGCATCTAGTGTGTTAGTGGCTTCACATAACCAAAGAACTATAGCAGTTAAGCAAATAGAACCCTTTTCCAAATAGGAAAATACAATTAACAATATTTCTTATTTTCCAATTAAAAGAAAAAAAAAAAAAAAAACCCTAGTCCCTTACCAAGGGAAATTACTAAACCGATGCTTCACAAAGTTTTGCAATATCAGAGGCCAAAACGAAATTATGGAAGTGTAGGGACAGGTAATATAATTTTTTCTCCAGTCGTGTCACAGATGGTGAGGTAGATAACTTTGAGAAGTCTATCAGAAATGGAACTGGCTCTTTCAGATGCTAGGAAAAAATAGATCATTTATTTATGAGGAACTTCAGAAAAAAACTCAGTGTCTTGTGCCAAACACATTTGAAAATATGCTTTTTTAAATCACTATTCTGAAGCACAGAATTTTTGGGAAGATTAAAAAAATGCATGAAAAGATCAAGCCTTTCACCAATAACATGACATTTTTTTAAAGTAGTGATATCCATGCACATTAATAGCAAATATTCAATTTCTTTACATTTGATATTGGAATCCTTCTGACCTATGTAGATAGTATGTGTGTTTAAAACTAGTTAAATATATGAAATAACTATGTGTTCCATGTCTTTATCATTATACCCTATCTATAGCCTTTTGTCAAGATTATACAATAATAATTTCTCATTAAAAAGACCAGAATATTTTCTGAAAGAGGAAAATGCACAGATTTATTACTTAACACAATGCATGGTACATGGTAACCACTCAAGAAATATTTGTAGAAGGAAGAAAAGAAGGAAGCAAGTAACCAAGCAAGCAAAAAAAAAAAAAAAGAAAAAGAAAAGGAGTCAAATATGTCTTTCTACCTCTATTCAAAATAGATGTTTTGGGGGCGGAGCAAGATGGCGGAGGAGTAGGAGACCTGGATTTCGTCTCCTCTCAGGAATTCAGCTGGATAGGGATCAAACCATTCTGAACACCTACAAACCCAACAGGAGATCGAAGAAAGGAATAGCAACAACTCTCTGAACAGAAAAGCGACCACTTTCTGGAAGGTAGGACGTGCGGAGAAGTGAATCTGAGGCGATATTCGGGAGGATAGACGGCGGGGGAGGGGCCTCCGTCGGCCGCTTCTGGCAAGTGATAGAACCACGGAGCACAAAATCGGAACTTTTAAAAGTCTGCTCCGCTGAGGGACGTCACTCTGGTGGCTAAGCGGGGGGTGGAACCCTCCGGGACAGTGTGGTCTCAGGACCCTCGGGGTCACAGAAAGACCGGTGGTGCCAGAGTGTGGCAGAGCTCCCAGGTAACGGAGCAGGGAAGCCGGCTGCAGAGGCGGAGCCCAGGCACGGGCTCTCAGCTCAGGGTTGACATAAACCGTGAACTGCAGCACTGCTCCTCCAGCAGGGACCCAACAAGCGGCAGATCCAGGGAGACTCCCGTTCCTCCCCCGGGAGGAGCCGCGCGGGAGTGCACCGCAGGAATCTGCTGGGTTTGGAGACTCCACCCAGGGTCGTGTGCCAGAGAGAGAAACGCTCGGTCACAGGCTGGGTGAGCACGGAGGGCGACCGGAGACCGGGGAGATGGGAGTGACTGACGGCTTTTCTCTGGGGGCTCACTGAGGAGCGGGGCCCCGAGTTCTCGGCTCCTCCGGGGTGGAGATTAGGAGGCCGCCATTTTCACTCTCCGCCTCCAAAGCTGTACGGAAAGCTCGCAGGGAACAAAAGCCCCGGAGAGCAAACCCGAGCAGATTACTTAGCTGGGAGGGGGCAAGGGCGGGGCAATTCCGCCTCCGGCAGAGACATTTGGAAACCACGGCAACAGGCCCCTCCCCAGAAGATCAGCGAGAACAGCCAGCCAAGACCAAGTTTACCGATCAATGAGAAGGGCAGAACTCCAGCGCTAGGGGAATGCTGCACATAGAATTCATGGCTTTTTTACCATGATTCTTTAGTCTTTCAAAGTTAATTTTTTTTAACTGTCTTTTTTCTTTTTTTTTCTTTTTGAATTTTTCTTTTTCCCTTTTTCAACCAACATCTTATCAATCCCTTTTTTTAAAAAAAACATTTTTATTTTTCATTTTTAGAGTCCTATTCTATCCCTTCATAGTAGTTACCCGTATTTTTGGCTTATATATATAAGTTGTTCTCTCTTTAAAATTTTGAGATAGTTTCTTCTAACAGATTAAAATATACCCTAAATCTCTAGTATATGGTGTTTTCTATTCCCCTGCCTGATCACATCCTCTCCCTTTTTTTTTCTTTTTTCTTTTTTCTTTTGTTAAATCCTCTTCTTTCTTTTTTCAAACAACTTCTTATCAATTCCTTTTATAAAATTTTTTATAATTTCCATCTTTACAGTCATATTCCATCCCTTCCTCATATCAACCCTTATTTTTGTACATATATAAGTTTTTCTTTCTTTAAAATTTGGGGAGGCACTTTCTTCTAAAAGACCAAAATACACCCCAAATCTAGTGTGTGGCACTGATCTATATACCAGCCTGATCATATTTGATCACATTCTGTTTTTTTTTGTTGTTGTTGTTGTTTTTGTTTTGTTTTGTTTTTGTTTTTATCTTTATCTTTTTCTTTTTTTTTTCTTTCTCTTTTTTCTCTCTTTCCCTTTCTTTTCCCACTGCTTCAGGTCTTTTCTGATTTGTTTAGAGTATATTTTCTGGGGACGTTGTTACTCTGCTAGCATTTTGTTCTCTCATTAATCTATTCTCCTCTGCACAAAATGACAAGACGGAAAAAATCACCTCAACAAAAAGAACAAGAGGTAGTACCAACTGCCAGGGACCTACTCAATATGGACATTAGTATGATGTCAGATCTAGAGTTCAGAATCATCACTTTAAAGATACTAGCTGGGCTTGAAAAAAATATGGAAGTTATTAGAGAAACCCTTTCTGGAGAAGTAAAAGAACTAAAATCCAACCAAGTAGAAATCAAAAAGGCTATTAATGAGGTGCAATCAAAAATGGGGGCGCTAACTGCTAGAATAAATGAGGCAGAAGAGAGAATCAGTAATATAGAAGATGAAATGATGGAAAATAAAAAAGCTGAGAAAAAGAGAGATAAACAACTACTGGATCACGAGGGCAGAATTCGAGAGATAAGCGATACCATAAGATGAAACAACATTAGAATAATTGGGATCCCAGAAGAAGAAGAAAGAGAGAGAGGGGCAGAAGGTATAATGGAGCAAATTATAGCAGAGAACTTCCCTAATTTGGGGAAGGAAACAGGCATGAAAATCCAGGAAACACAGAGAACCCCTCTCAAAATCAATAAAAATAGGTCAACACCCCGACATCTAATAGTAAAACTTACGAGTCTCATAGACAAAGAGAAAATACTGAAAGCAGCTCGGGAGAAGAGATATGTAACCTACAAGGGTAGAAACATTAGATTGGCAACAGACCTATCCACAGAGACCTGGCAGGCCAGAAAGGACTGGCAGGATATATTCAGAGCACTAAATGAGAAAAATATGCAGCCAAGAATACTCTATCCAGCTAGGCTGTCATTGAAAATTGAAGGAGAGATAAAAAGCTTCCAGGACAAACAAAAACTAAAGGAATTTGCAAACACAAAACCAGCCCTACAGGAAATCTTGAAAGGGGTCCTCTAAGCAAAGAGAGAGCCTAAAAGCAACATAGACCAGAAAGGAACACAGACAATATACGGTAACAGTCACCTTACAGGCAATACAATGGCACTAAATTCCTATCTTTCAATAGTTACCCTGAATGTAAATGGGCTAAATGCCCCAATCAAAAAACACAGGCGATCAGACTGGATTAAAAAACAAGACCCATCGATATGCTGTCTGCAAGAGACTCATTTTAGAACCAAAGACACCCCCAGATTGAAATTGAGGGGGTGGAAAACCATTTACCATGCTAATGGACACCAAAAGAAAGCTGGGGTGGCAATCCTTATATCAGACAAATTAGATTTTAAACCAAAGACTGTAATAAGAGATGAGGAAGGACATTATATACTACTTAAAGGATCTATCCAACAAGAAGATCTAACAATTGTAAATATCTATGCCCCTAACATGGGAGCAGCCAATTATATAAGGCAATTAATAACAAAAGCAAAGAAACACATCGACAACAATACAATGATAGTGGGGGACTTTAACACCCTCCTCACTGAAATGGACAGATCGTCTAAGCAAAAAATCAACAAGGAAATAAAGACTTTAAATGACACACTGGACCAAATGGACTTCACATACATATTCAGAACATTCCACCCCAAAGCAACGGAATACACATTCTTCTCTAGTGCCTATGGAACATTCTCCAGAATAGATCACATCCTAGGTCATAAATCAGGTCTCAACCAGTACCAAAAGATTGGGATCATTCCCTGCCTATTTTCAGACCACAATGCTTTGAAACTAGAACTCAATCACAAGACGAAAGTCGGAAAGAACTCAAATACATGGAGGCTAAAGGGCATCCTACTGAAGAATGAATGGGTCAACCAGGAAATTAAAGAAGAATTTAAAAAATACATGGAAACCAATGAAAATGAATACACAACTATTCAAAATCTTTGGGTTGCAGCAAAGGCAGCCCTAAGAGGAAAGTATATAGCAATACAAGCCTTTCTCAAGAAACAACAAAGGTCTCAAGTACACAACCTAAGCCTACACCTAAAGGAGCCAGAGAAAGAACAGCAAATAAAGCCTAAACCCAGCAGGAGAAGAGAAATAATAAAGATCAGAGCAGAAATCAATGAAGTAGAAACTAAAAGAACAGTAGAACAGATCAACGAAACTAGGAGCTGGTTCTTTGAAAGAATTAACAAGATTGATAAACCCCTGGCCAGACTTATCAAAAAGAGAAGAGAAATGACCCAAATCAACAAAATCATGAATGAAAGAGGAGAGATCACAACCAACACCAAAGAAATACAAACAATTATAAGAACGTATTATGAGCAACTCTATACCAGCAAATTAGATAACCTGGAAGAAATGGAGGCATTCCTAGAGATGTATCAACTACCAAAACTGAACCAGGATGAAATAGAAAACCTGAACAGACCTATAACCACTAAGGAAATTGAAGCAGTCATCAAAAATCTCCCAAAAAACAAAAGCCCAGGGCCAGATGGCTTCCCAGGGGAATTCTACCAAACATTTAAAGAAGAATTAATACCTATTCTTCTGAAACTGTTCCAAAAAATAGAAACGGAAGGAAAACTTCCAAACTGATTTTATGAGGCCAGCATTACCTTGATCCCAAAACCAGACAAAGACCCCATCAAAAAGGAGAATTACAGACCAATATCCCTGATGAACATGGATGCAAAAATTCTCACCAAAATACTAGCCAATAGGATCCACCAGTACATTAAAAGGATTATTCACCATGACCAAGTGGGATTTATCCCTGGGCTGCAAGGTTGGTTCAACATCCGCAAATCAATCAATGTGATACGATACATTAACAAAAGAAAGAACAAGAATCATATGATCCTCTCAATAGATGCAGAAAAAGCTTTTGACAAAGTACAGCATCCTTTCTGGATCAAAACTCTTCAGAGAATAGGGATCGAGGGTACATACCTCAATATCATAAAAGCCATCTATGAAAAACCTACAGCGAATATCATTCTCAATGGGGAAAAACTGAGAGCTTTCCCCCTAAGGTCAGGAATGTGGCAGGGATGTCCACTAGCACCACTGCTATTCAACATAGTATTGGAAGTCCTAGCCACAGCAATCAGACAACAAAAAGAAATCAAAGGCATCCAAATTGACAAAGAAGAAGTCAAACTCTCACTCTTTGCTGATGATATGATACTTTATGTGGAAAACCCAAAAGACTCCAGCCCCAAACTGCTAGAACTCATACAGGAATTCAGTCAAGTGGCAGGATATAAAATCAATGCACAGAAGTCAGTGGCATTCCTATACACCAACAACAAGACAGAAGAAAGAGAAATTAAGGAGTCGATCCCATTTACAATTGCACCCAAAACCATAAGATACCTAGGAATAAATCTAACCAAAGAGACAAAGGATCTGTACTCAGAAAACTATAAAATACTCATGAAAGAAATTGAGGAAGACACAAAGAAATGGAAAAACGTTCCATGCTCATGGATTGGAAGAACAAATATGGTGAAGATGTCAATGCTACCTAGAGCAATCTACACATTCAGTGCAATCCCCATCAAAATACCATCCACTTTTTTCAAAGAAATGGAACAAATAATCCTAAAATTTGTATGGAACCAAAAAGACCCCGCATAGCCAGAGGAATGTTGAAAAAGAAAAGCAAAGCTGGCGGCATCACAATTCCGGGCTTCCAGCTGTATTACAAAGCTGTCATCATCAAGACAGCATGGTACTGGTACAAAAACAGACACATAGATCAATGGAACAGAATAGAGAGCCCAGAAATGGACCCTCAACTCTTTCGTCAACTCATCTTTGACAAAGCGGGAAAGAATGTCCAATGGAACAAAGACAGTCTCTTCAACAAATGGTGTTGGGAAAATTGGATAGCCACATGCAGAAGAATGAAACTGGACCATTTCCTTACACCACACACAAAAATAGACTCCAAATGGTTGAAAGACCTCAATGTGAGATAGGAGTCCATCAAAATCCTAAAGGAGAACACAGGCAGCAACCTCTTTGACCTCAGCCGAAGCAACTTCTTCCTAGAAACATCGCCAAAGGCAAGGGAAGCAAGGGCAAAAATGAACTATTGGGACTTTATCAAGATAAAAAGCTTTTGCAAAGCAAACAGTCAACAAAACCAAAAGACAACTGACAGAATGGGAGAAGATATTTGCAAATGACATATCACATAAAGGGCTAGTATCCAAAATCTATAAAGAACTCATCAAACTCAACACCCAAAGAACAAAGAATCCAATCAAGAAATGGGCAGAAGACATGAACAGACATTTTTCCAAAGAAGACATCCAAATGGCCAACAGACACATGAAAAAGTACTCAATATCGCTCGGCATCAGGGAAATCCAAATCAAAACCTCAATGAGATACCACCTCACACCAGTCAGAATGGCTAAAATTAACAAGTCAGGAAACGACAGATGTTGGCGGGGATGCGGAGAAAGGGGAACCCTCCTACACTGTTGGTGGGAATGCAAACTGGTGCAGCCACTCTGGAAAACTGTATGGAGGTTCCTCAAAAAGTTGAAAATAGAGCTACCATATGATCCAGCAATTGCACTACTGGGTATTTACCCCAAAGATACAAAAGTAGGGATCCGAAGGGGTACGTGCACCCCGATGTTTATAGCAGCAATGTCCACAATAGCCAAACTGTGGAAAGAGCCAAGATGTCCATCGACAGATGAATGGATAAAGAAGAGGTGGTATATATATACAATGGAATACTATGCAGCCATCAAAAGGAATGAGATCTTGCCATTTGCAATGACGTGGATGGAACTGGAGGGTATTATGTTGAGTGAAATAAGTCAAACAGAGAAAGACATGTATCATACGATCTCACTGATATGAGGAATTCTTAATTGCAGGAAACAAACTGAGGGTTGTTGGAGTGGGGGGTGGGGTGGGAGGGATGGGGTGACTGGGTGATAGACACTGGGGAGGGTATGTGCTCTGGTTAGCGCTGTGAATTGTGCAAGACTGTTCAATCTCAGATCTGTACCTCTGAAACAAATAATGCAATATATGTTAAGAAAAAAAAAAAGAAGAAGAAGAAGGTAGTGGGAGGGGAAGAATGAAGCGGGAGAAATTGGAGGGGTAGACGAACCATGAGAGACGATGGACTCTGAAAAACAAACAGGGTTCTAGAGGGGAGGGAGGTGGGAGGATGGGTTAGCCTGGTGGTGGGTATTGAGGAGGGCACATTCTGCATGGAGCACTGGGTGTTATGCACAAACAATGAATTATGGAACACTTCATCTAAAACTAATGATGTAATGTATGGGGATTAACATAAGAATAAAAAAAAGAAAAAAAAAGAAAAAAATAGATGTTTTGCAGTTATAATCATAAATAAAGATGAGTCATTAACAATGGAAGCAACTATTTAGAATGAAGGTAAATTCTTCATTGAACGTGTATATTAATTACAGCAATTTTATTTCAGATTCCTCTAAATGATTCCTTTCCAATCTCAAACAACCTCCATGGGTTTTTTTGTTTTTTTTTTTAAAGATTTTATTTATTTATTTGAGACAGAGAGAATGAGAGAGGGCACATGAGAGGAGGTAGGGTCAGAGGGAGAAGCAGACTCCCTGCCGAGCAGGGAGCCCGATGCAGGACTCAATCCAGGGACTCCAGGATCATGACATGAGCCGAAGGCAGTCGCTTAACCAACTGAGCCACCCAGGCGCCCCCCTCCATGGGTTTAATTAAGGGTTTTTTGGGGGGTTTTTTGTTTTGTTTTGTTTTTTGTTTTTTGGGTTTTTATTTTCATTTTTTAGACTTCTTCCCTTAATCATAGTATTTTCCTTGGTTTTCCTTTTAGGTAGCTCTGGAATTACAAAATTTTGGATTCACTCTTTGTGTAGCCTATCACAGCTACACAAAATAAATGGTGTTTGTTGAGAAGACTTCATCTTTTAATAACAAATTATTTTATTTGATGGAAATTTTAAAGTTCTGTTTGGCTCAACCACTTTGCCTCAAGCTTTTAAGGCAATCAAGAATAAATTTATGTGAACTGCAATGTTACCAGGAGTTAAAGGGAAATTGTCATATAGGCAGAGGACAGGGAAAAATGAAGGCATTCTGTCTACACATTCAAGAAGGTAGTACCTCTTAGACAGGAGGGCCTGGTCCTGTTAAGGAAAGTTTATCTCTGTGGTCTTCTACCTATATCCCTGAGATTGCAAGTTCACTTAGCTGCTTTCCAATCTCAATGTGATTTCCCAAATAGTCTTCTTTACAAGAAAGACAATGCACTGATGGGACTAAGTTAATAAAAACAACAGCAATAGCAATCATATCTCTCATTGTAAAGGACTACATTTGCTTTCCAGTACATGTTATCCTATCGTAAGCTTGGGGATCTATAAATTTTGCTTGGAGACTGGTCACTCCTTGAATGACTTGGCCATTCTAATTTTGGAAGGTAGATAGATGAAAGGAAACCCTGATGTACAGAGAAGTAACAACCAGGCTTTCTTGACCATCAACCTATTTCCCACTAGGACATCTGGGGAAGGAGGAGAGCAAGCGAGACTCTAAAGTCAGCAGGTATGGCAAAATCAGTTACTCAAAATCATATTTGAAAATCCCCTTAGATTTGGTCTAGTATTTGGATGAGGTGTAATGAATGAGAAAAAGATAAGTTCAGAAACATTAGATGCAAGTCAAAGTCCCTAGAATGGCCAGGTGCATTGTCCAAAATCAACATCCTTTTGAAATACTTCATATATAATAAGTAAACAGTATGCAGCAGTAACTCTTTCTACTCTCTTTACTTAACCAGAAAATACACAAATTTTCTTGTGTACCAACTGTTTATTGTGTCATTACCTATAATAGCAAAATATTGGAAATAACACAGTTGCCCATAAATAGGGGACTATTTGAATAAGCTAGGGCACATCATTAAAATGAAGTACTATGTGGCCATACATTGGAGGAAGATCCCATTTTGATCTGAAGTGGTTAAGATATATTATTAGTTGAGAAAAAACAAAGTACATAATAAAGTATATTACTCTTTTGTATAAGAAAGGAGGAAAATTCAAGTATGTGTGTTCAGATATGTGTATTTGTATGTGTATTTGCTTATATTTTCAGAAGAAAACAGGAAGATAAGTGATGGCAATTTATAGGAAGAGAGAGATATGGAAAAGGGAAGGATACAATTGTGGCTTTTGTCAATATTCCTTGTTATATAGTTTGACTTTGGAATCATGAACATAATTTACATATTTTAAAAGTAAAATTAAATAAAAAGAACAAGCAGCCCATAAAAAGATGAAACAAACAACAACAATAAACCTGTGTCAAGTTAGCAGAATAACCATGTAAAGGAAGATTTATATCAAATGACTTTAAAAGGCAATACTTTTGCTGCATACTCTTAGTGGAATACATGCAAAAGACAAAATTTCCTTTTTTTACATCTTTTTTGTTTGCCTTACAAATTTCATAGCAAAGTTTTTAAAGACCTTTTAAAATGATAGCTGTATCACATTTTCTGGCCCAAAACCATCACATTCTATAAAAGCTAAAATAAATTTGTACAAATAAAAAAGCAAACTATAATTCTATTCAGAAGCAAATTTCAAAGAGAAACTTGCTGTTTTTGATCATTGTATGTCATCTTTTCAATTTTTTTTTTTCTCATGAAGTGGATCCCAGATATCTAGTGCATTTTCAGGATAAACAAATGTAGTATGTAGCGTCAGCCTTGTTAGATTCCTTCTTTCCTTGGAAAGAACTTGCCATCTACAAAGAACTACAACTTTTGAGTTCTACCCTGTTTATGGAAACAAACAAGGAAACAAAAAATTGTCTAAGAGTCAATTATAATGGAAAGAAATAAAAGAAATATAAATCAATATTTGACATGTTCAACAAAATTTTAAATGCCATATTAAATCTCTTACAGTCAGGCCTTTACAAAAGAAGAATGAGATAGGTTTTATACAAGTTTCATTAAGAATAAAGCAGGCTTACATGAGTCTTTGCTGGAATTCATCAAAATGATATTTATTTTCAGAGTAAAAAGAAATACATATATTCTACTTGGCACATAATATTAACTGAGAAGCTGCTTCAAACATACCATGGCCATCAATTGAGCATTACAATTTCATAATGACTTTAGCTCCATTTTATGTCCTATCTTAGAAATAATAGTAAAAAAGCCAGGATGCCACCTCAAAGGAGGAGGGCTCAATATGGCCAAGAGGGAGGTTGTCCAAATTAGTCATTTGACATCCTGCCAGAACAGAAAAAGTCAAACTGTAGCAGAGAGAAGATAAAACCTGCACTGAATCCAAGATACAAGGATAAGGATAGAATATGATGGAGTAAGGGGCAATAACCTAAGTGGCTGAGAGAACGTGGAAAAACAGGCCAAGGAAAAAAGTTGGGATTGACTTGCATTGTTAAGGAGTTGGCTTCCAGTGAAGGTTGACATCATTTACAAGTGCCTATAAGCACTTAAGTCAAGTGAAACATCATGAGAGAGGTTTCTTTTCCAGAATTTTTTAAAAGTTACCATATAAATATATTATAGGAAAAGAAAGAAAACAATTGCAGAACTGTGAGCATGCAAATTTGTTGCCAGCTTGGCTAGCTCTCCACATTTGGCGCCTAACAATGCCATGGTTTCTATCAATAATATTCACTAAGTATCTACTTTAAGAAACTATTTATAATTGAGTATCCACTCTATGTGGTACCTTCGGGAATAAAATGATGAACAGGACAGAGTACTTGACACCAAGAATTTATGGTTATTGATATCTGGGAAGGGCACTCTCTCCAGTTTATAGTCTTTTCCTTTACACATCCACACCCCAAACTCTCCTATTCCCATACTCTTTCACCAAGGAAATAATAATCTAACTGAACAGGTTCCAAGATTCCAACTGAGCCAGCTTTGCCAATACGCAGATTAAATATTTTCTTTGCATGTGAGAATTCAGAAAGTTTACCTCCCACACACCCATTTTTGAGGTTATACTTTTAACAAAACAAGGGAGAAAAATCAAGCAATTCAGAAATGGTGCATTCAACTGAGAAAGTAGCAAAAGGAAGCTCAAGGATAGATCATCTCAGGGCTTGCAAGCAAACATATAAATTGTGACTAAAAGGCCCTGAGAGAGAGGTTTTCCAGAAAAATGGAGACTCCATGCTCTGAGAGGCTATATAAATGAGGATATGGCAAAGACTCATTTTTTAAAATCGATAATAAAAAAGAAAGGTGAGTAGATTTCAGAGGGAAAAATAAAAAGGTGTACAAGAACATAAAACAGGATGTGAGATTATACAATTGCTTGAAGCGTAAGAAAAAATAATCCGTTTTGACTGTTCCTGGAAATATCCTCTTTGAGTAATGCAAGAGTCACATTTTGCATTAATAATAAAGGAAACATAATTGTTAGCAATATTTACATTATTAAAAATGTAAATACTGTCTATTAGATTTTTAGTTTTATTCATTCATTGGCTCTATTCCAGGCACTACTCTAGGAACTGATTATAATTTATTTAAACAAACTTTTAGAGAAAGAATAGAAGACTTATTTTGATTATGGAACAGAATTAAATGTAATAGTGCCACAGTAGTTATGACTGAGACAATGAGAAGTAGATGATAGGAAGGAAAGGTAAAGGAAAACTAGAAGGCCTAATAGTATTACACTATATAAATAAGAGTCTACAGTGATTAAGCTAGAGAAACAAGAAATGGAATTAGAAATATGTTGTTTAAAATTCCAATAAATAATAAAATTTGGAGTAGGAGAAATAAGAGAATGTAGAATTTAGTGAATCATGCATCATAGGGATTCTATAGCTACTGTCTTGATGGAGTTGATTATCAAACAAAAGAAACCTGAGCATGTTATGCAGAGGTTTAATTACAGGTTTTCTAAGTTCCTCTGAAAGGACTGCTACATTTTTTATTTATATTTATTTTTTGTATTAAATTTATACAATTATCTAAGACTAACATTGTTTTCAATATTAATTGTGTATCCATAAGAAAGATATATATTTATAATGATTCAGCTATATTTATGTTCTTTCATAGAGTTTTAAAATCTTCTCCATAAAAGTCTTATGCATTTATTCTTTCAACCATTGAACAAATATTTATTGAGTATCTCCAATGTTCTATGCTATGTGCAAGGCACTGAGGATACAGGAGAGAGAAAGACATAACCTTTGTAAAGAAGCTTGCATTTTAGTGGTGATTATTCTTTAATAAGTTCCTGACAGCTTGTAGTTTTTGTAGTGATTTTAAATTATGTTTTATTTTATGGACTAATTAATTTGTTATTGCTATTATGGGGGAACGTTATTGATCTTTGTATATTGATCTTCATTTGGCATACTTTCTGAACTCTCTTATTTTAATACTTGGTCTACTGATTCTCTTGGGTTTTTATGTAAAGTCTTTATCATTATTTATCAGTAAACAATGACAGTTTTCTCTCTTTCCTTTTAATCTTTATACATCTTTTTTTTTCTTGTTGTATTATAGCTAGTCTGTCTTTTCAATATTTAAATCATATTACTTCCCTACTTTAACTTAAATAGCTTTCTATTGCCCCAACATAAAAAAATTGACCCTCTCTTTCCAGCTTCATCTCATACCCAGTATACCCCTCACTTTCCCCACTGCAGATTCATTTACCTGTCCCTTAGATATGCTCTGACCCGTTCCAACAGAGTATTGTCCAGTGGTCCCCTCTTTGCCCAGAAAGCTCTTCCATTCATTTGATCCAGTTAACATCCTATGTATCAACTGTACAAATTTCAGATCAAGGATCTCACTTTGTCAAAGACTTTCTCCCTGATCAGTCCAGATCTTTTTCTAATAGGACTTTATTTTACATTTGTTTATAAGATTGTTTTATTAATACTTACATCCTTCTATCTAGTAGGCTGTAAGCAGTCCAGGGACTATCTGAGGGAGAAACAATAACTATTTTCCCCCCTCACCATTTTATCTCAAGATCTTTGCATTATTCCTGGCACATGGCAAAAATTCAGCAAATATGAACTTTTTTTTTTTTTTTAAGATTTTATTTATTTGAGAGAGAGCAAGCAGGAGCAAGGGAAAGGGGCAGAAGGAGAGGGAGAAGCAAGCTCTCCACTGAGCATGGAGCCCCACATGAGGCTTGATCCCAGGACCCTGGGATCATGACCTGAGCCAAAGGCAGATGTTTAATGGACTGAGCCACCCAGGTGCCCCTGAACTTCTTGAATGAATTAACTAAAGTCAGAAATTTTGTTCCTTAAGAGAGTTTGGATGAGTTTTCATGAGATACTATCTAGAAAAACTTAAAAATTTCAAGGCCACGATTTTTGTCATTATAAATAGAAAGCATCTTACTGAATCCCATGTAAAAAAATTTTTTAAACTTAGAAAATCTCCTTGACTAAATAGAAAAATGTTAATTAAAAAATTGCCACTTTTTTTTTTTCAACTAATGTTTCAATGTGGGGCTATCTGAGAGGAAACAACATGAAGAGAACTTTCTGTCAACTCTTTTATGTATACAGTATCTTAGTGTTTACATTTTCTCATTTCATTTTCAAAACAACTCCACAAGACCTGTATTTTTTATGTCTACTTTAAGATGTAAGAAATGAGGCACAGGGAGGGTATATGATTGCCTTCCAATGCCATATTGCCTGAGGGCCTTTCGGAGGGAGAAGCTAATCACTGTGCTAAGGGCTGAATGAAACCTACTATCTTCCCTTAGCATAACACCCAGAAAAAAACAAAACAAAACTACTCTCTTCCATCATTTCCCACTTCATGGTAAGATCTCCCGACTAGCTGCCTGGCCAGGGCAGAGTAACACTAATATATATATATTAATTAATATACATACATGTTAATATACAATATTAATAAGTGTCACTAAGCCTACTGTCTACGCAAAAAGCATTGTGTCTCCGCTTTTGGCACCAATGCAATAAGGAATTAGAAATCTGCACCCAAAGTTAACAGCAAAAAAAGGTTTTAATAAAACAACAGTACACTCTCAGGGAAGGTTCCAGGAGGTGTAGATTCTGGTCCTAGGTTGTTTTACGATTAGATATTTGTTGTACCTCTCTGGGTTGGGAGGAGCTGTGATGTACAGTGGGGTGGTCTCTAATGGAGGCTGCTTCCAATCATTTGGGGGACTCCTCCCACAAGTATTCTACGATGTTGCTATAGAACGGTAAATGCAGCCTTTCTCCATGGGTGGGTGTGGGGGATAGGAGGGTGGGGGGCTATAACTACAGTGCAAATGCATTATAATGAGTCTAGGAGTTACCCTGAGGCAGATGTGGAAGAGGAGAGCTCTGCACATGTGGCTTTTGGTCTATTAGCACCAAATATCTTTGAAGATACAAGGTCAGGATGTTGTGTTCCTTGGGCTTCTAATGTGTAACCTATTTATCACCATCCTTCACTCCACTAATGTCTCTATCTCCTCCCCCAAACTTAGGTCATACCTGTATTGTCCAATGGCAATCGCTATTCAGTTGCTTATTCTGGAGGAATTTTCTACTTTAAACTCAATGCTTTAAATAAATTGAAAAACTGCCTTTGAAAGTAGCTCAAAACCATATTTTGAAGTTAGGCCAGCTAGAGTGGACTAAGGGCTATGGGCTGTTTATGTCCATCTCAGAGTAAACTGAAATTCAAATTAAATGTTAAGGTCACCCTGACTCTGAGGCCTTGAAACCCAGCTGTACATTTCATTCCAAACATGCCTTTCACACCAGCAAAGCTTTTGTAGCACTTGGGAGTATACAGAATGACTATTATTATAGAATAACTTTAAAAATATACATTTTAAATAAATTATATTGAATAGTCTAGAACGTATCACTATGTATTTTTGTTCAGTAATATGGGGTGGGGAGCATATCACTATATAAAGTATATATAATATAATAACTTATATTATAAATATCATAATTTATATTATGAACTTTTTTGTTCCATTGTGATAAACCACCTTCAGTCTCTGGCCACTGAGTAGAAAATTAAAAAATAAATTCTTCAAACATTGCAACATTAGAATTAAGAACATGTAGAATAGT
Source organism: Mirounga leonina (assembly GCF_011800145.1). Taxonomy (NCBI): domain Eukaryota; kingdom Metazoa; phylum Chordata; class Mammalia; order Carnivora; family Phocidae; genus Mirounga; species Mirounga leonina. The sequence continues at coordinate 57,635,933 of NW_023270807.1, read as the reverse complement.
GTCAGAGATGAGAAAAAAGTAAACAGGTAAGTGAATGAAAGTAAGAAATGAGAGGAACTGAAGAGGTAGTCAAGAGATTTTCAAAAGATATAATAATCAACAGTTGGCAACTTGAATAGAGAGATAAAAGAAACTAGTAGTATAGAAAGAACCTGATATCTTTGGCTTGAGCAAATTTCAGTCCGGCAATACTATAGGTAATCTCATTTCAGAAACATAATTTGGGGTGATAAAGAAAATACATGATTTTGTTTTGTATAATTTTGAAGGGTTTGTGGGCTATCTAGGCAGAAATATCTAGTAGATAGATATGTATCTATAACTCAGAGAAAAATTGGGCCTAGGTATATTTTTTTCAGTTGATGTAGAATTTATAAACTATAAATTCACTCATTGCAAATATATAGTTTGATGATTTTTAGTAAATTTGGTAGTTGTGCCAACCATCGTGACATTCCACTTTTAGAACACCCCCATGTCCAACCCCATGCAGACACTGATCCACATTCTGTCTGTATGGTTTAGAAATTTCATACAAATCGGGTAATCCAAGATGTATACTTTTGTGTCAGGTTTCTTTCACTTAGCATAATGAGTTTGAGGTTCATCCATGTCGTTGCATGTATCAGTAGTTCATTCCTTTTCATTGCTGGATAGTATTCCATTCTATGGATATATACTAATTTTGTTTAGCCATTCACATGTTACTGGAAATTGACTATATGTTTGGTTATTATGGACATTTGCAAAACACTTTGTGTGAACATGTTTTTATTTCTCTTAGGTAAATATGTAGGAATAAAATTGCTGGGTTACATAATAGGTATATATTTGACTTTTTAAGAAACCTCACATTGCTTCATTAAGTGACATTCCCACTAGCAATATATGAGGATAGAGATATACATTTGATTGTTAGTGGTAGTAGAAACATGGATGTGATCACCCAGCATACTGATAAGATTAGGCTAGAGTATACTGCATCAGCAAACACTCTAAAACCTCAGTGGTTTATAATAACAAAGGTCTTCTTCCTGGTCATGCAACATGTCCATCAAGAGTTGGTTGCAACTCTAATTGTTCCTTACTCTGGAATTCAGGCTGATGGAGCAGGCCCTATGTGGAGCATTTGTCTTTTGTAATGGTGAGAAAAAAGAGAATGTAGCAAAGCAAAAGCTGGTTCTTCATGAGAGACTATGGACTCTGAGAAACAAACTGAGGGTTCTAGAGGGGAGACGGGTGGGGGGATGGGTTAGCCTGGTGATGGGTATTAAAGAGGGCACGTACTGAATGGAGCACTGGGTGTTATACGCAAACAATGAATCATGGAACACTACATCAAAAACTAATGATGTAATGAATGGTGATTAACATAACATAACAAAATTCAAAAAAAAAAAAAAAAACGCTGGCTCTTAAAGCTTGAAAGTAACACATTGCCAGTTCCATTCATATTTCTTTGGTCAATTTAGTCACATGGGTAAGCCTAACTTTAATGAATAGGAACAGTATATTCTTTCTCCAGGGAAAGGAGAAGCAGATATTGGTGAAACTTAAGTTTATAATCTACCACACTTCAGAGAGACCATAAGTGGCCAGCAATGGACAAGGACAAAACCCTGTGGAATGTCAGAATTCATTTCTTTTTAATCACATTTTAATGAGCATCTACTATGTGTCAATGATAATGTGTCTCTCATTATCCAGCAAGCTAGTCTGGGCTTGTTCATATGGTGGTGGCAGGGGACCAAGAGGCCAAGTTGAAGCATTTAAGACCCCTTGAGGCCTATGCTTGAAATTGGCACAGTTTCACCACATTATCTGAAGCAAGGCATGAGACCTACCCAGTTTAAAGAGATCAAGACATAGACTCTATCTCTTGATGTGAGGAGAAAATTCACACACTGCAAAGGGCATAAATACAAAAAAGATGAACAACTGTGATCATTTTTACAACCAATTTATCATACATCAAAATGCCAAGTATTGCCAAAAATTATCTATATTGAAAACTTTAATTGGAAATGGATTGTTGAGATTCACCCAAGATAAAGGTGATTGTAAATTACAGTTTAAAAGGTAAATACTGGTCAAATCTCAAGAATTCATGCTGTTTTCTGCTGGGGTGGGGTTTCTGCCCCCAGAAGTTCCCCTGGTTGTCCCTTCTCCCATGGCTCCTCTGATCACTAGTCCTATCCTTTGAAACAAAGTGCAAACAGCTTCTTCCCCACCTCCACTGCACCCTGGGCTTGTGGTAGGAGAGACAGCCTCCTACCACAGAGATGTCAGAATCACCTTTGGGCATCCTTCTTTCCTTGCCTTGAATAATATCACAGTTCACAACCAAATAATTACAGTCCAGTCCTATAAGGTCTAAGAAGCTCAACTGTCTCCTATTTTCTGTTTCTTTTGGTCTCAGCCAACAATGTTTCCACTGGTATAATCACATCTCTATTTCTGGCTTTTGTTGAGATGGTTGATTAAATCCATAGTTCACACCCATACCAATCTCCTTACCCAATGCTTGGTTTGTCACATCATTAGTGCTGTCTTCTGAACAGCTTTCTCATTTTTTTGGTGCATTTGTTGTTGTTGTTGTTGTTTTTAATAATATGGACAGGTTGAGAATTTTCAAATCTTTAAGGACCAGGTTCCTTTTTGCTTAATAATTTCATCTTCAGTTCATTTCTCTCCTCTTGCATTTTACAATAAGCAGTGAAGAGGAACCAAGCTCCTCCTTTATCATATTTCTTAGGAATCTCCTTTGCTAAATACCCAATTTCATCACTTATAAGTTCTACCTTCCACAAAACACTAAAAAATGAACACAGTTCAGCCAGATTCTTTGCCATTTTCCCTTACTGTCCATATTTCTACTAATATTCTGCTCATGGTTACTTGGGTTTTCTCTCTAAGAAGATGGAAACTTTCTCTACAGCTCTTCTCTTTTCTCTCTGAGCTCTTACCAAAATCTCTTAAAAATCTGTTTATGGTAATTTAGGCTTTTTCTAACATGCACCTCAAAATTCTTCCAGCCTCTACTCATTACCCAGTCCCAAAGCTGCTTCCACATTTTTAGTATCTGTCATAGCAGCATTCCCAATTCTAAGTACCAATTTCTGTTTTAGCCCATACGGGCTGTTATAACAGAGTACCATAGACTGGATGGCTTATAAACAACAGAAATTTATTTCTCACAGTTCTGGATGCTGCAAGTCTGAGACCAGGGTGCTAATATAGTTGGGTTCTGGTGAAAGCCCTCTTTGGGACTGCAAACTGCCAACTTCTCACCGTATCCTCACTTGGCAAAAAGAAAGAGAGAGAAATCTCTGAGGTATTTTATAAGAGCATGAATTCTATTCATGAGGGCTCTACCTTCATGACTTAATCATCCCCCAAAGCCCCCTTCTCCTAATACCACCACATTGGGGGTTAGAATTTCAACATATGAATTTAGTTCATAACACCACTGAATTGTTTCCTTCCTCTATAGTAATAAAGAAATTTCTATATCTCATGAGACCCAGTAATGATCAGTATGGTAACTATGATCAAAATCCCATATGCCAGAGGATTGAAAGTATGTGTTTTTTTTTTTAATGCAGTATGAAAGCAGTTTGGATATAGTCTTATTAAAATTTGCAGATTTGTGTGGAATTGCTCAAACTTCAAAATATGCCAGAATATAGTCCTAATATATTGTGATACAGAGGTACATGATTTCTGGAACATATCATGTGTAAGATGCCAGAAGATCTGATTGGGCACTGAATAAGCTAAAGACCAATTTCTGGTTGGAAAATTTGTCTTCCATTTATTTTTCCTCCAATAACCAGAAGAAGCTGTCACCTTGTAACAATCTGTTTGAGATAAATAGACTAAAATAGAGGATTATCCCAAAGATCTGGAATTAGAAAGACACAGAGTGATTTCAATGCTACTAGCATTAAGAGCCCAATAATTATTACATAGGCAAAACATCATTTTAAACTCATCACTTGCTTGGTAAAATACCCTTAAGAATAGTTTTCTACACTGGGGCACTTGGGTGGTACAGTCAGTTAAGTGTCCAACTCTTGGTTTCAGCTCAGGTCATGATCTCAGGGTTGTGATCTCAGGGTCATGAGGTCGAACCCCATGTTGGGCTCTGCACCAAGTGGGGAGTCTACTTAAGACTCTCTCTCCCTCTCCCTCTGCCCCTCCCCTGCCCTGCTCTCTCTTCTCTCAAATAAATAAATCTTTTTAAAAAATGAATAGTTTTCTGCACTACTCATGACTGAACCTGCCTGCAAGCTACATGGACTTCCTTTCACACTACTTCCCACCTATACAGGCAGAGTTAGCCACTGATGCTAGATTGAAGAAGACATTTTATTTTGAAAAACTGTAAGGTGTCACTTTGAGTATCACTTGCATTTAGAAACAGAACAAACTAAAATGAAATCAAATGCCTGAATTTGAAAAACAAAAACAAAAACAAACCTCACCTTCCATTTTTGATGAAAGAATTATGAATCATTTGCAAAACAATTACCATCCTAGGCAATTTCAAAATGGATAAATTAATATAATTCATATCAAACTAAGTGCATAAATATATACACAAATATGTTTTATATACCTAAAGTCTTGGGAGTTGTTAGCCAAAGAGTTGGGGGAGAGATGTCCACGTTAGTGATATCCTGTGATAATGTATGCAATAAGGTGGGAAAAAATACAGCTCCACTTTTCTGCTGATTTACTACCACTCAAAAGGCTGACAGAACGTTGCACCCAAGGCATCAATATTAATCATCCCACAGCTGTTCTTAATTTACCTCTTGAGCTTCCCAAACGTTAATAGCATATACTAGTCCAGAATGGCAAAAAGTTTTAAGTAAGATTTAAATATTTATTAGGAAAGATATAGATGACATTATAAGTTATAAATTAAAGCCAATAGATGGCCTTATATTTGAAAAAGGGCCTTGAACAACATTTCTGTTTTTAAATTTGTCATAAACTACATATAGGGCTATAGTGTTTATTTTTTTAAAGATTTTATTTATTTATTTATTTATTTATTTATTTATTTATTTATTTATTT